>NC_135887.1:11290789-11655152 GCF_964194155.1 Cetorhinus maximus
CACGAGTGTAAGAAGATGAGATTCGTTTGAAATTGGTGCTAGAACCTTGATGCCTGCTGACTAAAATTAATTCCAGAGGTATTCTGGACTGGTTTTGATCACAGATCGGAGAAGAATTTCCCCGTTTTTTTTATCCCTGATCGGTCTTGAGATTTTCCTGGTTCGTGACTGGTGGCCAGAGCATGTGCGGGTGCCTAATCTTGATGCTTAAGGTAGCAAAGGGCAGGCTCGGTAGATGAACTGGTATCTCAACAGTAACAAAAATGGTCACTTGATCGGGTTAGGTTGAATAATAAATATTGGCCAGGCCATTGGGGGACCTCCTTAGTTGTTCAAGAATAATCCCATAGACACTCCAGCAGACACATGGCTTCAGTGTAATGCCTCCAAAAAATAATGCCTCCGAAAATGCAGCCATGATCTTATTGAATCCGCTTGAGGTGTCAAATGGCCTACTCCTGCTCCTAATTCTTATTTTCTTATGCAACACTCCCTCAGTTCAGCACTGAATGTTAGCCCAGGTTATACACTCGGATCCAGGAACGGAGTGTACCCCTTGGTCACTTGAGCAAAGCCACTAGAACATGACCAAGTGAATCTGAACCCCAGCGGATGAGCTGAATGACTTCAGGAGTGGAAGGAAGAAATCTGGATGTGTTTGCAAAGTTTAACTGAGGTAAAATTCATATCGGCCCTGCAATTCTGGATGCGTGTCAAACCTGGTTCAGTTGGTGACGCTCTTGTCTTTTAGTCACAAGGTTGAAGTCTCACCCCAGGGCTTGAGTACAAAAAAGACACTCCAGTGCAGTACTGAGGGAGTACTGCACTGTTGGAGGAGCCAAATTTGGAAGAGGTGTTAAACCAAAGCTCTATCTGCCATCTTGGGTGGATGTAATTCAAAGAAGGGGGGAGTTATCCCTGATGTCTTGGCTAATATTTATTCCTCAATCAACAACACTAAAACAGATTATTTAGTCACTATCACAATGCTGTTTGCGGGAGTTTGCTGTGTGCAAATTGAACACCATGTTTCCTACATTACGTCACTGTGGTTGTTGGCAGTCTTCTGTCTCGTAAGGCGATGGTTTACACTGTTGTAGTCAACTCTTCAGTTAAGCATCGCCTGGTGTGGCTCAGGAGCCCAACTTTGGCATGATGGTCTCTACCACATTTGCTACTGAGGAACACAGTGGGCTGAGTCCAGGATTCGCAGGCCTCTGTTTTCTCTCGACCCTCATTTCAGCCAGCTGAGCTTTCTGTTTCTACTCGTCTCTTCCAATGTCCCTCCAAACAGTCAGCTTCCAGAAGTCACAGGCATCGACGGTGGCTACACTTAAAAAGTTCTTAATTGGCTGTAAAGCGCTTTGAGAAGTCTCGAAAAGCGCTGTATAAATGCAAGTCTTCCCTTTCCTCTATTGCAGGAAGTGGAAACCATCAAAGTTGGAAGTGGAAACCATCAAAGTTTGGTTTAATCTCCTCAGTGCAACAGAAAATAACACAAATATTTAGAAAGTGCACTTCCATCTTTTGACAGTGTGGAGGAGGGCTCTAACTTCATTTTAACTAAATTCTGTATTAAAGGGGTTTTTGTTTTATTTTTGGCAAGGAAAGCTAAAGTCAGATGAAACAGGCAATGGCCAACAAACAGCTTCCCAGCTACCCACCAGGGGAGGAGAGAGGACAGGGCGGTTATTGTAAAGCAGGGCCTTTCTACACAATCCATTCCTAAAGAAACATAAAATATTTATTTGATAAAGCTCGGGCATTTAATATTAATGAATATACTTGTAAAACTGTAAATCGTTTCATTTCAAATGTGCCATTTTCATGACAGGAGCTCATTATCCAATACGCTGGACCTTGCTCCTGAGTCTTTAACATTCTTGCTCCTTTTCACTTGTTGAATGAAGTCAACATTGGCCCTCAGTACTCCCAATTCATTTTCACTTCTCTGTCAATGCGGGCATCGTGTTTCTTTTTGATTGTCTTTTTAGTGAGAAGGACATTGCGAAGGGTTGCACACTGTAAGGCACAAGTGGAAGCTGCTTCAATGACGAATGCCATTATATCACAGTTGGCATAGCTCTTTGCGTTCCCACTCGAGGGACGATTATGATTCGTGTACATTCTTGTGGCAAAATTAGCAGCATGCGTAATCGTACTGACGGGACCTTTTTTAAACTTACAACAGCAATGAACACTCTGGTGCAGGACTGTGTGAAGGTAGGTTGGCCCCTGTATTGTTTTCATCTATGGACAGGATAAAATTGTTTCCCTTGATGGAGAATTCTAGAACCAGGGGACATAGATTCAAGATAAGTGGCAGAAGGTGTAGGGGAGACATGAGGAAGAACTTTTTTACGCAGAGGGTAGTGGGTGTCTGGAATTCGCTGCCCAAGTTGGTGGTAGAGGCAGAAACTTTAAACTCTTTTTTTAAAAAGTACCTGGATCTGCACCTAAAGTGCTGTAAGCTGCAGGGCCATGGGCCGGGTGCAGGAAGGTGGGATTAGAAAGGGCACCTGGATGTCCTCGGGCTGGCATGGACAAGATGGGCCGAATGGCCTCCTTCTGTGCTGTAACTTTTCTATGAATGTGGAGGGCACTGCGTTCCCTGCCCCCTTCCCTCATGTAATTCTAGGGCTTCATAAATTGTGAGGAAATTTGTGCATCACAAGCTGAGATCCTTAGATGTTTGACATTAGTCTGAAATACTTTGCACAGATATTTTAGCTGGATTTGAGCGATGACCTGACAGCATCAGCCCTCCACCTGAACAGGCCACCATTGGGATCACTTAACCTGACTTAAATAATTCCCATGTGCCATTAATCTATGAATGACATGAGAGGGGTTAATTGTAATGATTATTTCCACTGCTTCCTGAATGGATGACATGGGAGCATAAGCTCCGGATTATTACTGGAAACTAATTGGGGGGAGGTTAAAATAATTTATTTGAGTGCAAAGAGCTATTAGGAGCGCTGCACCACAAATGGCTGCCCTAAATCAATCTGAAGATTTATGAGGGAGTTAGAGGGTAGGGAGCTGGAGTGCACCCGCACTGCTTGACTGACTCCGGTCCCTAAACTCCAAGCAAAGCTGCCCCGTCCCATCCACGACCCCCGGCTGGTGTTTCCTTTTTGAATCTAGTTGCCTCAGCGAGAGGCATCCAGCTGAGCTCGCCCTGCACTTTACATGGTGGGTCTTCAATCTGGCACATGTGTGCGGTTGCAAGTTTTTGGGTATCTGATTTGTAGTCTTTCAGTGACAAACAGCATCGCCACATAGCAACACTTGCAGATTAAAACCCTCTCGCTTCTTGGGTACTGAACAATAAAATTTGGGTGCCCCCCCCCCCATCCCCCCAATCTTCTGGAACTTTGACCTCCTTTGTAAGTCGTTGTACAAGAAATTAGGACTCTGCAGAAGACATTTGTTGCAGCTCTGTAATGCTAATTAATTTTAGGCCCATTATCATATTTCTTTCAAGGTAAATGAAAACAATGAACCTCTTGGTCATAAGGTAATTATACTGGAGGGAATTACTTTAGAAAAGGCCCAGATCAAACTGGTGAACTTGTGGCAAGTTCCTGTTGCCAATGAAGATTAACTTTATTTGTTTTTTTTCCCCCCATGTTTCTTGGGCGATTTATCCCTGAAAACTCTAAACTATATACAAAAAACGACAAGTTAGCAGCATCTATGACACATGGGTTAGAAGGGAACCATTCAGCCCATCACAATGTGCTAGCATCAGTTAACCTAGTCCCATCCATTCATAATTTCTATGAACATAAATCACATTTTTGAAAGGTACTGAACTGGTTGAATTTGGGTACCCTGTATCCTCACTTTTAAAAAGCATATTGAAGAAGTATTTTTAAAAGTGTTATATCTCCTCAATAGTCAAGCAAACTATTTTTTAAATTGGTTGGCAAGGGCACATGCGTGAAAAGAACAAGACTGAAGAATTTGCAGTCATTAGCCAGAAGTCCCTGACTATCACAGGTATCGGTCTTCCTCCAATTCAATCTGCTTTACACAATATCTAGAGCACGTTGGATGCAGCAAAAGTTATGAGCCCACCAATAACACAGCTGTGGTGCTGAAGACTTGTGCATCAAAGCTAGCTCTGCCTCCAGCCAAGCTGTTCCAGTATAGCTACAACACTGGCATCTACCTGACCAAAGCGGAAAATAGCTCACATTTTGCTGTCCATAAAAAAGCAGAACAAACCCAATCAGGCCAATTACTGTCCCGACAGTCTGCTCTCCGTCATTAGTGAATTGATAGTAGATGTTGTCCACGGTGCTGTCAAACAGCAGTTACTCAGTAATAACCAGCCCACCATTGCTCAGTTTGGGTTCCACCAGGACTATGTGGCTCCTGACCTCATTACAGCCTTGATCCAAACATGCACAAAAGAGCTGATTTTTGGCATGTGGTGAGAGTTACTGCCCTTGAGTGTGGTATCAAGGAGCCAGTGTAAAAATTGGGGGTGGCGTGGAGGCAGTGGGGAGAGTGCTCCACTGACTGGAGTCATACCTCATACCTAGCACAAAGGAAGATGGTTATGGTTGTTGCAAGCCAATAATCTCAGCCCCAGGACATTGTTACAGGAGTTCCTCAGGGTAATGTCCTAAGCCCAACCACTTTTAGCTGCTTCACCAATGGCCTTCCTTCCATCATAAGGTCAGAAGTAGAGACGCTCACTGATGATTGCATGATGTTCAGTTCCATTTGCAAATCTTCAGATACAGAAGCACTCCATGCCTGCCTGCAACAAGTCCTGGACAAAATTTTGGGTTTGGATTTATAAGTGGCAAGTAACGTTTGTGCCACACAAGTGCCAGGCAATAATCATCTCCAAGAGAAACTCCAGCCATCTCCCCATGACATTCAATAGCATTACCATCATCAAATTCCCCATCATCAACATCCTGGAGTCGCCATTGACCAGAAACCATACAATTACTGTGGCTACAAGAGCAGGCCAAGAGGTTGGATACTCTGCAGTGAGTAACTCACCTCCTGACTCTCCAAAATCTTTTCAATAACGACAAGGCGCAAGTCAGGAGTGTAATGGAACATTGTCCATTTGTCCAGATGAGTACAGCTCCAACAACAATCAAGAAGCTGGATACCATCTAAGAGAAAGCAGCCTGCATGGTTGGCACCGCATCCATTACCTTAAACCTTCACTCCCTCCAACACTGGCGTACCCTGGCTGCAGTGTGTACCACACACACAATGCACTGCAGCAATTCACCAAGGCTACTCCAACAGCACCTCCCAATCCATGGACCTACCACCTAGAAAGACAAGGGCAGCAGATAGATAGGAACACCACCACCTGCAAGTTCCCCTCCAAGCCACACACCATCCTGACTTGGAAATATATCGCCATTCCTTCACTTGCTGGGTCAAAGGGCAATTAGGGATAGGCAATAAATGCTGGCCTTGCCAACAATTCTCAGATCTCACAAATGAATAGAAATATGATGATTATGGCCTCTTATTCTGGCTGGCTTCACTAGAGGAAATTGTTTCTCTCTACCTATCCTATTGAATCTATGTATCTTGCTAAGCGTCTCCATTAGATCACGTGGAAAGGAGTGATTAGCAGAGTTCCAAATTTCCGCAACCCTTTCATCTCCCAATAATTAAATACCTGTTCTAATTAGATCAGGAAATTGAACAGAAAGAAGTTTTTCACCGTGGAAGCTAAATAAAATTACCTTCCATCCAACAGCATGGATTTTTGCAAGCGGTGTGCTGTCATTTTAATGAGTTGAAAATGCATCCGTGTCCCTCTGGAGCGGAGTGTTCTAATTTTGTTTTAGGAGTTGTTGGAGGGCACCCACAACCCAGATGATCCTGCCTCGAAGCACACTGCCTGTGGGTTTGACAGCTAGAGATGCATTAGTCAGTGTGTCAGCTGTGGCTCAGCCGGTAGCCCCGTCTCCTCCGAGTCAGAACATTGTGGATTCATAATCCCACTTTAGAGACTGAAGCACGAGCGTCGAGTTGACGCTCGCTCCAGTACCTGCACGGTCGGAGTGGCTGACTTTTTCGATGCGACATTAGGCCGAGGCCCTGTCTGCCCTCGCAGGCAGGTCATAAAAAGATCCCAAGGCACTGTTTTGAAAAAGAGTGAGGGAAGTTATCTTCAGTGCGCTGGCCAATATTTATCCCTCAATTAGTAATAGTCTTTTTTTTTTAAAAATGTAATCTGGTTATTATTGCAGTGGTATCATAGGAACATAGGACTTAGGAGCAAGAGTAGGCCATTCAGCCCTTCGAGCCTGCTCTGCTGTACACTAAGATCATGGCTGATCCGGTTGTGGCCTCCACTCTACTTTCCAGTCTGACCCCCATAACCCTTGACTCCCTTGTCTATCAAAAATCTATCTAACTCAGCCTTGACTAAATTCAGTGACCCAGTTTCCACAAGAGAATTCCCCACACATTTCCTCTGAGAGTAAAAGAATTCTCCTCATCTCAATCTTAAAAGGGAGACTTCTTATTCTTAAACTGTATCCTCTGGTTCTAGTCTTCCCCCATTCCTCTCTATCCAACCTATCAAGCCCCCTCAGGATCTTATATGCTTCAATAAGACCATCTCTCATTCTTCTAAACTCCAATGGGTATAGGCCCAATCTGTTCAATGTTTCTTAGGATAAGCCCTTAAGATAAGGTGTTACAATTATGTGGTTCGTAATCTTATGTTTTGGGACTGTGTCTTTAAGGTAAAATAAATGGGGTCGTGTGACCCGTTCTGAAGTCTGCCTGTCAGCAAGTCCGGGTGGTTTGACTGTTTAGAGATTAAAGGAAGGCCCAGAATTTTTGGCCGGAAATAACGTGTAAGATGGTCACACTTGGAGATAATGGCAGTAGCCTATGTGCTAACAGTGGGTAGACTGAAAGTCTCCAACGTTTCAGAAAAATGTTGAAAAAGTCAGGCTGTTAACAGTTGTGCTTTAAACTGTCCATTTACTTCCAAGATAAAAGAGAGTTGGAGTCTTAAAGATAACTAATCAACATTTCTATCTGGACACAAGGCGCCCTTATGATTCACATTGCTATGGAGATGGGCTTTGAGAGGGGAAGGGTCTAAGACACCCCTGAAAACTCACCTGATGAGATTAGTCTGCCAGGATCTGGGAGAGGGAGATGAACTGTAGGCAGCAATACAATGTGGTTCACCATGCAGGAATGCAGGTGGGAGTTTGCGCTCGGATTAAAAGGACCAAATTCACGAGGAGTTACAATGAGGCTGGAAGATTCACTTAGCTTGTGCTAGACGAAGAATCCCCTGAGGAAAGAATCCTCACTGCAAAAGACAGTTCTGAGATTAAAAGTTTCCAGGTTAAGAAAGGAAAAGAACAGAAATAAACCCTCGGGAGCTAAGAATCACCTTGGACAGGCTCTGGGAGAATTGAATGTCTACTTGACAGTGTAAAGCATATCTGTGAAGTGTGTTTTTTGTTGTGCTATAAGAAAAAGGGGAATGTTGTGGTTGAAAGTATAATTGTCTCCAAAAATAGTGTTTAATCAATAGTGCCTTTCGCCTTTTGTTACAGTATAAGTCTTAAAATGTGAAATCTTGTCGTGACATCCTTTCTGCTAATTAAGTTCGAATTTCTTTTTAAAAGTTACTGGTCGCCATGGAAATTGTTACGTTGGGAGCTCTGTGTGCAAAGTGGCTGCCATATTTACTACATTACAACAGTTGTTGCACTGCACTTCATGGTGGTAAAATGCTTTGGGACATCCTGAGGTTATGAAAGGCGCTCTAGAAACGCAAGTGTGTCAATCATGGCTCAGTTGGTAGCACTCTCTTGGCTTCTGAATCACAAGGTTCAGGATTCCAGTACCATGCCCAGGCCTGAGCACAAAAATCAAAGCTTACACTCCGATGCAGCACTGAGGGAGTGCTGCACTATTGGAAGTGCCATCTTTTGGATGGGATTTTGAACTTAGACCTGCATCTGCTTACTCAGTTGAATGTCAAAGATCCCACGGCACTACTTTGAAGAAGAACAGGAAAACTATCCTCAGTGCCGTGGCCCAATATTTGTCTCATCAGATTATCTGGTCATTATCAGGTTGCTGTTCGTGGGAGTTTGCTGAACCCCTATTGGCTGTCGCATTTTCTACATCACAACAGTGACTACACTTCAGAAAAATACTTCACTGTCTGTAAAGCACGTTGAGATGTTTGGTGATCATGAAAAGCACTGCTATATAAATGCATGTTTATATAAAGCTTCGTGCTTTATCAGCCTGTCATTGAGAGATAGGTGAGAGCCAATGCTGCAGATGGATGCAAACATGGAGCGGCAAACAATTTGTGCACAGCAAGCTCCCACAAGCAGCACTGTGTTAAATAATCAGAACCTAATGTTAATTGAGGGATAAAGATTGGCCAGGACACCCAGCGTAACTCCCCTGCTCTCTTTTACAAATTAGTGCCACGGGATTTTTTTTCTATCTCCCTACCTGAGAGGGCAGACAGGGCTGCTGTGTAACATCTCTTCTGAAAGACAATTCAGACTCCCCAGCTCATGTTTTGTGGTTCAAAAGGTGGCAGGAGGATCCCTGGCCTGTATCTGAGTTATCTGATCCCAGCCAGGATGCTACACATGCCCCATACCTGGGCTAGGGAGGGGGGAATCGGTCAGAGTTCGCACTTCTGATCCCATAGCCGTTAATTCCCGATGATGGAAAGGGTATATGGCCTGTGAGCGGAAGTTGTGAGAAGGCAGGAGTGGGCTCCACTGTGATATTCCTCTTGAGGAATAGCCAATGACCAGATTTTTCAAAAGTTGAAACGGGGACACGTTGACCACCTGGTAATATAGAGTTACACAATAAGGGGATATGAGAGTCTGTGTGATTGTGCTCCACTCCAGTGTGGCAGTGAGCTCTTTCTCCCTGACCCCCCTTAACTGAGTGCTTTTGTCTGGAGCTGCACACCCCCCACCATCAGCGAGCTCATGGTTGCCAAGAGACGATGTCGACTCCGCCTCCAGGAGAGTAGCCCGGACAGACCTTGCGTGAGCTTGTGGAGGGCAAACCTGGGCTGGGGGGGGGGAGGGGGTATCTCCTTGGGATCAACTGTCAATCATCCCAGGCTGTACTTGGTTTACCCTCCAGCTGCATTGGTATTTTTCTGCCATCTTGTCCCCTGTCGACATGGTTTATAAGGTTGCCCCAAAAAGGGAAAAACTGTAAATGAGGACATTTGATCAATTTTTTAGGAAATTGTTGGGACTCTGGGACATTTGATGAAAATCCGGGATTATCCCGGCAAAGCCGGAAAGTCTGGCCGCCCGAGAGGATCGATAATTGAGAGCATCTGAAGTCTGGCCGCCAATGAATCAGTGCTTTGCGGAGGAAAGTAAACTAAGAGAAAGATGGGGAGAAATAAATATTCTTTTGAAACTTTTTTTCACATTGGGACATCTGTTTAAACCAAAAGCTTTGCATAACACCCTCTCCGCTCCGTGCGTTTTGTTCAAACCTCACTTTCCTGACTGTTGAGCAGAACATCATAGGTTCACCGGGAGACATGAATCCTGCACACGTGAGGATATTTATACAAGTGCATAGCATAAGCACATGGGAAGAAAGAATGGGAACATACCTTCCTCACAAATTATGAAAGAATAGCCAAGGATGAAGTTGAAAGAGGATTTTAGTAGTCTCAATGCTGAAGATGTTCAATCAGCAAAGGGTTAATGCTGAGCCTATACAAGCCGTTCTTTAGTTTACAGTTTAGAATATTGTGTCGTGTCCTGAGCGAATAATGTTTTTTGGGGGGGGTGGGGGGGCGGGAAAAACTGTCAAGTCTATGGAGACGGTGCAAAAGAGAGATTGAGTTGATTGGGCCTATATTCCCTAGAGTTGAGAAGAATAGGGGCGACCTCATTGAGGTGTATAACGTTCTTAAGGTATTTGACAGGGTAGATTTTGGGAGGAAATTTCTCTTGGCTGGGGAGTCCAGAAATAGGGGTCACTCGAAGGATTATGAATCCTGATCAATTTTCTCCCTTTTTTTTTGGTCATCCTTTGCTGGTTTCTAAACTTCTCCCAGTCCTTGAGCTTTCTCTTGGCAACATTTTAAGCCTCTTCTCTTAATCTAACACTATCCTTAACTCCTTTTAGTTAGCCCTGAATGGATCACTTCCCCTGTGGAGTTTGTCATTTCTCAATGGAATGTATCTTCATTGAGAAATTAAATATTTTTTTTAAATACTCAAGCTGCTGTTAAATGGTTAATAAGTATTTGGGATCAGAAGACTGATCACTCAATAAACCTAGTCAGTAATTCGTTAAGCTATTAATTAACCAGCAACTTCATTATTATTTATTGTTTAAGAGTTGATCAGTTTAGTCCAGGATTCAGATTATAACTGGAAAAGCAGATCTGTGAAATTTGAGCGGGGGAGTGGGAAAAGAGAAGATAACATAAATTTTAAATAAGATAAATAAAACCTAAGACCAAAAGAGACGAGCAGAATTAACCACCTTTACCTGAGTCCTGTCAGCTTAAATAATGTTTTTATAGAATTTGACCCATCTGTAAGAGATGTGGGAGGGAAAAAGTGATGTCATAATGATTTATGGGAGCACCTGAGGGGTGTGAATTTAATATCGAAGAGAAATAAGTGAAAGGGAAATGAGCTGCCTCCAAAGTGGAAGATCAGAACAATTAAAATGGCATTAAGGACAAAAAAGTACTGTGCAAAGAACTTGTAAAAAATATAATATTCAAAAGGGTTACATCTGTGAAATATAAAAAGAGTGGAATAATTGGAGATGATGTGTGACAAATCACTCTGCATTCAAAAGTCAACCATCTGTCTTTTCTCACCCATGCCACAAAATGTTAACTCTTGCCCCCTTTTTTTTTAAAACCCCACTTGAACACCAGGAGCTCCACCTCAGCCCTCAAGGAGCAGAAGAAGGTGACAGAGGGCAGCACTGCACAGTGGGAGCCATCACTCGCATTTTGCATTTGCAGGCACCAGGTCAGAGATTGGCACCATCTGTAGTTCAGAGGGTAGGCTAGGGCGGGGTCATCAGCTGGAGCTGCACCTTAATGCAAGTGTGCTGCAGCATGGGTAGGAGAATAGGATGGCTCAAGAAGGAGCTTGCTGGAGACACTGCAGGGTAGAGGTTAAGAATTTGAGGGCCCACCATACTAAAGGAGTTTCTGGCATATCACATGGACCCTCTAAGTGTACAGGGCTGCCTGCCAGGAAGCATGTGTGCAGCGTCTGAGAACACGTAGTCAAATACGTTCTGTTGAAGGGTCATGAGGACTCGAAAGGTCAACTGTACTCTTCTCCGCCGATGCTGCCAGACCTGCTGAGTTTGTCCAGGTATTTCTGTTTCTGTCAGTGCCCTTGCTGGTACCAGACAGCTAACTCTGCCAGAATGCCCAGATTAAAACATGAGCCCCAGCAGTCCGCAGCGAGGTCATCGGTGGCCAGTGATGTCTGAGGTTTCCCAACATGGTCGGCTCCAATACCCTCAGTGGAAATTCAACAGCCTTCAACTTCCACTGTTGAACCATCTTGCAGGAGTACCAGAATAGGTTAAAAACACTGCAACATTAAGGACCCACAATGTCAATGCATGGCTCTATATTCCATTGCATCATAAATATTCTGGTCTAATTAACATACCATATAGAGCCTTTGTTTTTTGCTAAAAGCATCCCACGATATCTTCTCCCTACATATAGCGATTGTATACAGGGTGAGAGACATTTCTTATCATTTTCGTCTATTCTTGATCCAAAGCCAGTTTAAAAGCTGTACTGTAAACCCCCCTGTAAAATGGCAGCTGTTTGACGCAGTTATGCATCTGCTTCTCAATAATTCGCAAATCATAGTGAAATTTGAAACAACTGTGTCGGTGAGCATTTCCCCGCGAAAGCTAAAACTGATTCCACAACAAGGAACTTTGTGACCTGGATAATATCCTCTCCTCAAGCAGCACCCCTGTGAAAACAGTCTGTGCTGGCACGGCACAACAGTCTGTCCTCAGTCTTCAATGACATCTTATTTTGACCAACACTAAGTATCAAGTGAATGACTCTTTGAACAAAGCCAAAATCGCCCAACTGCTGAATTCACAGCCTCGCTGTGAAAAACCCTTGTTCTCTTTGAACAAAACTGGAACTAGAACAGGTTTATCAATATTTAATCACACAAAATACATTATTAATTTGTAATAGACATGGATAAACAATGTTTGTGGTCTGCCGTTGTCACCCTCAGAGCTTCTGTCTTTCATCCTGAATCATAAAATAATTCGGACCTCTGTCCTTAGCACAGCATTCGTCCAGTAATTGGGAATTGCGCTGAAGGTGTCTCCGCTTACCCATGTATCTTTTAAATGTGGAGATGGATTACAAATGTTTATAACACGTTGTGCACATAAATCAATACCTTTAACACCTTCCTATGTTACAACAGTGACAACCACTTCAAAAAAAAATTACTTTGGCCGGAAAGCATTTTTGAACCACCCCCAAGATGTCATGGAGGTTGCTGTATAAAGGCACGTTCCTCCTTAATTGCCAATTATGCTGGTCAAGCTTTTCAAAGTTAGCTGAGATTCTCACCATGCTGATCCAGGAAGAGCCAGATGTTATACTGAAAAGTACATCCATATCTGCAAAGAGCAAAAAAAAAAGGTTCATTATGTTTTTGGTGTTGACACTCCAACAGAATCCTGAAACATTAACCAGGCTGTGGAGGCTGCTGGATCTCTTGTGTAATTCCGTAATTTGTGTATTTTATGTAATTCTTCTCAGGTCCAGCACTTTTTTATATATATTTAACTTACATTTAATAGCATGTTGAAAAGTTTTAATCTTCCTTGTTGTATGTCTGTAACCATGGGATACACACATGGATTGTTCAAGATCTTTTCAGCCAAGGTTTATTGGAGCAGTTCTAGCACTGTTTGCAAGTTGGGGACGTTCCCTTGAAGAGACCAGTGTCATCAGAGGCTGAGAATTTCTGGCTTTTCACAGACACAGCTGCTTGGACGCTCTCGGCAGTGTTTGGATAGCTCAGCTTGCACTTTTCAGATTTATTGAGGATTTGAGGGAAGTGCTTCAGTTTGTAAAGAGGGAGATCGGAATTTATTTGCATGGAAAGGCTTATCAAAGAGCATAGAATGCACTAACTACAAGTTATTGCAAGAGTCTAAAAGGAATGAAACCACCCAGCATTAGCCTAGGCACTAAAAAAAATAACTGCAACTTCTGCCCTGTCGACCCCGTAAATCCCTCCTTACTAACAGCTGGGGGCTTGTGCTAAAATTGGGAGAGCTGTCTCACAGACTAGTCAAACAACAGCCTGACATAGTCATACTCACAGAATCATACATTTACAGATAATGCCCTAGACACCACCATCACTATCCCTGGGTGACAGAGCCAGCAGAGGTGGCAGCACAGTGGTATACAGTTAGGGGGAGTTGCCCTGGGGGTCCTCAACATCGACTCTGGACCCCATGAAGTCTCATGGCATCAGGACAAACATGGGCAAGGAAACCTCCTGCTGATTACCACGTACTGCCCTCCCTCAGCTGATGAATCAGTGCTCCTCCATGTTGAACACCACTTGGAGGAAGCACCAAGGGTGGCAAGGGCACAGAATGTACTCTGGGTGGGGGGACTTCAATGTCCTAAAGGACATAGCTGCTAGACTGGAGCGGCAGGTGGTGAGAGAACCAACAAGAGGGAAAAACATACTTGACCTCATCCTCACCAACCTGCCTGCTGCAGATGCATCTGTCCATGACAGTATCAGTAGGAGTGAGCACCGCACAGTCGTTGTGGAGACATAGTCCCATCTTCACATTGAGGATACCCTCCATCATGTTGTGTGGCTCTACCACCGTGCTAAATGGGATAGATTTTGAATAGATCTAGCAACTCAAGACTGGGCATCCATGAGGTGCTGTGGGCCATCAGCAGCAGCAGAATTGTACTCGTACACAATCTGTAACCTCATGGCCCAGTATATCCCCCACTCTACCATTACCATCAAGCCAGGAGGTCAACCCTGGTTCAATGAAGAGTGCAGGAGAGCATGCCATGAGCTGAGGAAGGCATAATCTAAAAATATGGTGTCAACCTGGTGAAGCAACAACCCAAGCTGTTTGTCACACAAGTAGTGCTAAGCAGCAGGCAATAGTCAGAGCTCAGCAATTCCACAACCAACGGATCAGATCTAAGCTCTGCAGTCCTGTCACATCCAGTTGTGAATGGTGGTGGACAATTAAACAACTCACTGGAGGAGGTGGCTCCACAATTATCCTCATCCTCAATGATGGGAGAGCCCAGCACATCAGTGCAAAAGATAAGGCTGAAGCATTCACAACAATCTTCAGCCAGAAGTGCCGAGTGGATGATCCATCTCGGCCTCCCCCGGAGGTCCCCAGCATCACAGATGCCAGTCTTCAGCCAATTAGAATCACTCCACGTGATATCAAGAAAAGGCTGAAGGCACTGAATACTGCAAAGGCTATGGGCTTTGACAATATTCCGGCAATTGTACTGAAGACTTGTGCTCCAGAACTTGCTGCACCCTTAGCCAAGCTGTTTCAGTACAGCCACAACACTGGCATCTACCCAGCAAGGTAGAAAACTGCCCAGGTATGTCCTATGTGCAAAAAGCAGGACAAATCCAACCCAGCCAATTGCCGCCTCCATCAGTCTACTCTCGATCATCAGTAAAGTGATGGAAGGGGTCATCAACAGTGCTATAAAGCAGCACTTGCTTAGAAATAACCTGCTCACTGACTCCCAGTTTGGGTTCCACCAGGGCCACTCAGCTCCTGACCTCATTACAGCCTTGGTTCAAAAGTGGACAAAAGAGCTGAACTCCCGAGGTGAGGTGAGAGTGACTGCCCTTGACATCAAGGCAGCATTTGACTGAGTGTGGCATCAAGGCGCCCTAGCAAAACTGGAGTCAATTGGAATCAGGGGGGAAACCCTCCACTGGTTGGAGTCATACCTAGCACAAATGTTGTGGTTGTTGGAGGCCTGTCATCTCGGTTCTAGGACATCACTACAGGAGTTCTTCAGGGTAGTGTCCTAGGCCCAACCATCTTCAGCTGCTTCATCAATGACTTTCCTTCCATCATAATGTCAGAAGTGGGGATGTTCGCTGATGATTGCACAGTGTTCACCATTCATGACTCCTCAGAGTCACTGAAGCAGTCCATGTACAAATGCAGCAAGACCTGGACAATATCCAGGCTTGGGCTGCCAAGTGGCAAGTAACAGTCACACCATACAAGTGCCAGACAATTACCATCCCTAACAAATAAACTAACCATCACTCCTTGACATTCAATGGCATTACCATCGCTGAATCCCCCACTATTAACATTCTGGGGGCTACCATTGATCAGAAATTGAACTGGACTGGCCATATAAATACTACGGTATCAAAAGCAGGTCAGAGGCTAGGAATCCTGCGACGAGTAACTCACCTCCTGACATCCCAAAGCCTGTCCATCATCTACAAGGCACAAGTCAGGAGTGTGATGGAATATTGTCCACTTGCCTGGATGAGTGCAGCTCCAACAACACTTGAGAAGCTCGACATCATCCAGGGCAAAGCAGCCCACTTGATTGGTTCCCCATCCATAAACATTCACTCCCTCCACCACCAATGCACAGTGGCAGCAGTGTGTACCATCTACAAGATGCACTGCAAGAACTCACCACGCCTCCTTAGACAGCACCTTCCAAACCCACGAGCACTACCATTTAGAAGGACAAGGGCAGCAGACTCATGGGAACACCACCAACTGGAAGTTCCCCTCTAAACCATCCTGACTTGCAAATATATCGTCTTCATTGTCGCTGGGTCAAAATCTTGGAACTCCCTCCCTAACAGCACTGTGGGTGTACCTACACCAGATGGACTGCAATGGTTCAAGAAGGCAGCTCACCAGTGTCTTCTCGAGGGCAATTAGGGTTGGATAATAAATGCTGGCCTAGCCAACAATGTCCACATCCCAAGAATGATTTTTTTTTTGAAGAAGCGAATCGATCATGGCCCATCTGATGTACATTGGAGATTATTTTCCATACGACTCACCTTACTTCACCTCACCCTATCAACATAACCTATTCCTTTCTCCCTCAATGTTTTACCTAATTTCCCCTGAAATACAATTAAGATGGAAACAATTATATAATTGAAGAAATATTACAGAGTAGAGGAAAAGGAAATAGAGTAGATAGCTCAGCATGAATTAAGAACAATGGGTTGAATGGACTTTTTCTGTGCCAAAGGTTTTCTGATTCTGCTGAGCTAGTGGGTCCAACTTCATTGCTCAGAATTGGCTTTGCAAAGGTACTGTCACTATGGTAACCACACGAGCTGTTTCTGTACAATCTCCCCGTTTCTGCACTGCATTGCGGGTAGCCAACATCTTTGAATACTTCCACTCTCGGCATTAACTGAAGCAATCAGCAGCCATCCTAGTGAGATTTCTTGTACAGATCACTGAGTTGATGCTCCTCATAGTCAGTAGTTTCTTCTGTCTGTAGAAGGTACAAGCCCCAAATGATGCTTCAGGGGCCTAACTCTTAACAACTTGGGTGGTTAGAACGTGGAACCCGCTACCACAGAAAGCAACTAGCATACGGACAAATTTAAGGAGGTACTGGATAGGAAATGAGGGAGAAAGCAATAGAATGATGTACTGATGGGGCTAGATGAAGAAATGTGAAGGAGGCTTGTGTGGAGCATTAACACCAAGCGGACCTGTTGTACCAAATGGACTACTCCAGTGCTATAAATACTTTATAATATTTGTAATACTTTGTCTCTTCCCTTAGTGATGGGACTGAGGGAAAAGAGTGCCATTTATTAAATGCAGTGAGTAGGTTTTGGTTTGGGCCTGTTTTCTGGGCTTGGCTCATGTGCCTGAACTAAGAGGCCTGAGGATCGATGGATTCTTGGGCCTACAGTCACCATATTTAGCATGATCTCCTGGCACTGGCTCCAACTCCACTGTGGCAGATTGTCCAAGTGAAAAAGAGCGATGTTGGGGCACTTGCCAGCAGAGGCCCTCAGGTAAGTCTTAGTAATGGAAGGATGGGGGTTTGGAGATTGGTGCAGGGTTTGTTGGTGGGGGGGGGGTTTGGCAAGGAGAGGGTTGATTCCTGTGGAGTCAGTGAAGCATGTCACATTCCTCCTGTCTCTACAGGAGCAGATTATTTTTTTAAATTTTCACTTGCCTTACATTAACAGTTATAGGGGGCTGACGTGGTACAGGCCTGAAGCCTGCCCTTCATATCGCCAATAGATTTACTTACGAGGTCCTTCAGCAGGCAGTAAGCTCCTAACTTACATGTTTAGGAGTCCTACAAATTCAGCAGTGTGACCAACGCCTACACAAATTTGGCACAGGATGTCCCACTGCTCATTTGATGTACATTGCGACAGTTTTGACACCTGTAAAGCAGGCACAATGCACACTAATTTCTACCCCACTGTGTCACCCTAAAAATAGATGAGACCAACCTTGTCTTACACTTCTTTTCTGCCTGCCCCTTGTAAGTCCGTTATCTTAATAAAAAATGTTCTGATCAAGAACACACACAGTTCCAAATAATCAAAATCCAATCTGATTTTGAATAACGAACTAGGCCAGAGTCCAGTGTGGCCTGTTGCTAAGCGCCTGTCGTGTTAGTCTGTTTTCTGACCTGTAGCTAATGTTATGAAAACCTTCTTTTTGAATTAGCGTCGTGATTAGACTTCAGCCTTGTTGACGGAATTTCTTTTTTAATAAGCGATTTAAATTAATGGACAGATTATTGCAGAATTATTTCCCTAGAGTTTACGTGTCTACACCACACGACATCAGCGGTTCGAGAAGGCGGCTTACCACCACCTTCTCGAGGATAATTAGAGAGGGGCAACAAATGCTGGCCTTGCCAGCGACGCCCACATCCCATGAACGAATTTTTAAAAAAAAAAATATGTGGGTGAGTAAGGAACGTGGATAAAATTTTGTGGACTCTGTTGCAAGGTTTCTCCTTTTATCATTTTTCTTTCTTTCTCCTTTATTATATCTGACTCCTTGTCTTTCTCTTCCATTCTCTCTCTCCATCACTATCCCTACTTTCTGTCCATCTGTGTCTCTCTCTCTCTCTCTCTCTCACTGCCACTTCTTCTGTTTTGTACATACCCACTCTATCTCTCGCCAGCATCTTTATTTGTGCGTCTCTATCACTATAGACTAAGGGCTTTTGTTTCAATTTACAGATTTTTAGCAGCTTGGTAAACAACCACAAATAATACTTCTGCTGTTTGGAGCACAAATCATTTTAATGTGATGCTTTGTGAAGACAATAACTGCAGGGAAAAAGAGCATGCGACTTTCAAGACCACTGATCAGCCCCGGAGATCTGAGGAACTCCTAGGAACCCTTATAGACCCCCCTTCTCATCTGTAATTCCCAGATAGACATTCTCCAGTGGAACTGGGATGGAGGTTGGAATATGGAATATTTTGCCTGGGATTTTTGACCCGTGTGTGGAATTCCTGTAGGGAGAGGGCAGGTCAAGGGGGCATGACTGATTTAGACCCGGGCCTATTCTGGGGCGAATTCCTCATATTAGGAGTCTTCTGAGCTGTTACAGATGAGAACTGGCAGGACATGCTAAGGCTGCCTAGACCTCGGGGGACAAAGGTAATCGATTTTGGAGGGAATTGAGTGTTTTGTTCATTGACCCCTTTTTAGTCTGGGAGGGAAAAGAAGATAGCAAGGCCTTAATACTTGTCTGCCCTTCAGTGCCCTTATCCCTGTCATATCTGAGTGGAACAGCACTGAGGTTTGCACTGTGCTGCTGTTCCTTTCCCCTTTTCTACTTGACCATAATAACCAAGGAGTGAGGTACCTCCCCCATGACTCTGACCTTCACCATACTTAAGCATGTAATATTGGCTCAGCTGACCCTGAGCCTATAGTACTGTCAATAGAAGGAAATGTATTACTTTTTGACTCTGTGGCACTTAAATTTGCGCTTGTTTTAATAAGTACAATCGAAGTCGTTATTTATAAGGCAGCCTTGAATGAAAAGGAAATCTCGTTTGTTTTATTTGGTCAAATTCAGCCCTCCCCTCTTGATCCTAGGGCAGTTCTTCCCAAAGCCTTGGCGCTTGGACTGCTTGCTCTCTCATTAGGATTGTTTTGAGAGTTTGGGGAGGGTTGGTGGGGGGAAGGAAAGTGGTTTCCAGAAGGAAACTTGAACCTATCTAACAACTGTGCCTAGAGAATGATGGCTCTTCAGCTGTTTCTAAAGGGAAATGTTATATTAGTGAATAGTTTTTTTTTCTCTCTCCATTGTTTGCTTGGTTTTGGGTGTGTTGGGGATGCCGGGCTGTACAAATGATTTAATGTAATAACGTTCTGGCAAACTGTTTTTCAGGACCAATAACATGAGCAGAAGGGCAGCCGTGGGGCTGAGAGCTTAATTCCTGCGGAGAAGTTTTGGGCCCTCTGTAATATTCCGTTACACCCCCCCCCACCCCCTCGTTAAGGAAACATTTCGATGAGTTCCCGGAGCCAAAGCTTCTTCCACCGGACCCCACCCGGCCCCTCTTCCAAACCCCGGCTGGTGACTGGGGGAGTCCTGGGTGGGATCGCTCAAATCACCCCGTGCCTCTACCTCAGCAGTGGCAACGCAGCCACCAACCGCAACCTGGTCCTGTCCAAGGGCATCACCTGCATCATTAATGCAACCATGGAGATCCCCAATGCCAACTGGCCTGAGGTCGAGTACGTCAAAGTGCCTGTAGCTGACTTGCCGCACGCCCCGATCTCTCTGTATTTTGACAGCATCGCCGACAAAATCCACAGCGTCAGTAAAAAGCACGGCTCGGCTCTGGTGCATTGCGTTGCCGGTGTGAGCAGGTCGGCCTCCCTCTGCATTGCCTACCTGATGAAGTTCCACAAGATCTCTCTCCTAGAAGCTCACAATTGGGTCAAATCTCACCGCCCCATCATCCGGCCCAACGTGGGCTTCTGGAGGCAACTGATAGAATACGAGCGGAAACTGTTTGGCAAGAACAGTGTTAAAATGGTGCAATCTCCCATTGGGGTCATCCCTGACATTTATGAAAAAGAAACCAGGAACCTCACTCCTTTTTGGGGCATTTAACACAATTTGAGGGACTAATCTGCTACTACTCTTGTAAAAAAAAAGGATTTAAAGTCTCCCAGAGGATCATAAATCTGATGGAAAATATTAACGTGTAGACACTGCTAAATCCATCATAAATGGATTGAACATCAGTTGTTCCGTTTCCCACAAGGCCCTCAGATAAACCAGTGATTCAGAATACTGTAAATTCATTAAAAGTTGCTGGGCTTTATACAGCTTTAATAGTGGAATTGATTTCTTTGTATTTATTTTTAAACATAGATGTATTTCTAAAATTTAATTCTAATTATTTTATCTTTAATGTTTTTAATCACAGTCCTTTCAGTGGACATGCAGGCAGATATTAAAACGTCTGATATTGAAGTGGATGAGATGTTAGACTATAGAATGGAGAGTTCTGCCTGAATTGTGAACAATTGTACAGACTTCAAACATAGCCTCAGAATCTCTCCTCCTCCCATCTGTAAGCTGCTGCTCTGAACTTGGCAAGATTATAGCTGAAGTTCACTTTGAACAAGAAGTAAACTGTAGATGTAATGATCCTATTTGCACTGCTGCATCATTGTTGCATCATTGTGTTACTACCTTTTATGAGACCTACCTGAAAGGTGAGTTTAAACCAGCAGAGGTATGCTTATCTGTTCAATGGTATGATGTAAGATCTTCAGTATAGTCAGTGAAATATAAAACGGCGCTGCTACTTTTACATGCTGTGATTCTGAGAGAATTGAACCCTCGTTCTGTAGCAACAGGGACTCATGAAAGATCGGTTTAATTTGTGGGTCTGTTGCAGTTACGAAAGATTATTTGTCTTTGGCTTACCCCCAATGAGTGCTTAGATATTTTCAGTGGTGTATGTTTATCAGAGGGGTTTACAGATTCCAGATCTGTACTCTCCCTTGTGCCAGCACAGTTTATGTTGGTGGGCCAGGCCTCACCATATTATAATGTGCACTTTCTCCTCCATTTTGACCTGTGAGGAACTTTGAACTGTATTTCTGGGCAGCTGTAGATCATTCAGACCAATTTGGGACTTGTAGAAACGTTTGTCTTTTTTTGAGCACATTGTCTAAATGATGTATCGAAAGGTCTAAGCTTGAGAGCGTCTGCAAAGCTGAGCACAAGTAATCCAGGCAGTGCCAGAACACTGTAAATGAAATCAAATTTATCCGAAGAACTGCTTATTTGTTTTCTTTAATGAGAATTGCAATGTAGGAAGAGCTCTATCAACAGCATACAACTTTTAAAAAAAATAAATAAAAGTGTTTTTTTTGTATGAACTATTGTCCATTTGTCTACTTTGATTTGTCTTATTGCACTGGATCCATTGATCCCGCACTCAGTGCTGTAGCTCAACTCTACATCGACAATAAACCAATCCTGTCTCCTGTAGCCCCAGGCTGAGGCTATTGATACCTCATTCTTCCAACTTTTGAATAGAGTATAGAAAATAGAACAGATGCGAAGCAACAATGTATGATGTTTATTATTGAAAGTAAGAACATGCATGGTGTCAGCTGTGGCTCAGTTCATAGCACCCTCGCCTTTGAATCAGAGGGTTGTGGGTTCATGTCCCACTCCTGGAAACCAAGAACTGTGAATGTACTCGAAAAGAGTTACATTATGTACATAGTCACCACTGAGTGTATGCACAGAAATATGATCATTTCTATCGATGTGATGTCCTGGCAGAGTATGCAAGACCTATCTTTCTAGGACTCTGCTAAGGTTTAAGCCCTCTGCAGCTGGGCGCTAGCCAACCTGTAAAATAAAATGGAAAATTCAGGGCATGCCCTGAAGATTGCAAAGTATCTTAAAGAGAAAGGAAAGATCAACATTTAGACCTAGTGTTCCATCTTATTGCTGATCCAGGCCAACTTAGCACTCGGTCATAAGTAGGGTTGCCAAGTTACTCCCACCAGGATTGACTTGGAGTCTCTGAGACGTTGCTTCCAGAGAATAATTACTGGGGTCTTTTATTTTTTTTCATGTTAAACATTTTCACTTATGATAAAAATATTGGAGGTGGGGAAACAAATTGTTTGGAAGACTCTTGACTGTCCATCAGATAATGAGCAGTTTTTTTTGCATTTTAATTAGTGTGGGGAGGGGAGGTGTTGGGTGACCAATGGGAGTGTGGGTGAGGTGGTTGTAGGTGGGCTGGTCATGTGATGATACCTGCAGGAACGCTTTCGGAGTCAACAACATGCGGCACAGTATTTAGCTCGGGTCTAACTCCTGCTGCTCCTTCAGTTTGAAGCTAACTTTGGGAAATGCACCACTGGGACCTACAGATACCAGCGGGGTGTTTGAAAGAAGAATTTCTGACTAGTCTGGTCCATGACTTGAGCACAAAAATTAACAGGCACTCCAGCGCAGTATGAGGGAGTGCTGCACTGTTGGAGGTGCTGTCTTTGGCTGACATGTTAAACTGTGACTTGGTCTGTTCTCATAGACTCGTAGACGTTTACAGCATAGAGGCCATTCAGCCCATCGTGTGTATGCCAGTCAACAAAGATCTGACTACACTAATCCCATTTTCCAGCACTTGGCCCATAGCCCTGGAGGCTATGGCAACGCAAGTGAATATCTAAATACTTCCTAAATGTTACGTGAGTTCCTGACTCAACCATCATTTCAGGCAGTGAGTTCCAAATTCCCAACACCCTCTGGGTGAAAAACATTCTCCTCCACTCCCTTCATAGCCTTCTACCTCTTACCTTAAATTGATGCCCCCTGGTTATTGACCCCTCTACTAATGGAAAAAGTGCCTTCCTATCCACCCTACCTATACCCCTCATGATCTTATACACCTCTATCAGGTCCCCTCTCAACCTTCGCTGCTCCAAGGAAAACAACCCCAGCCTATCCAATCTTTCCTCATGGCTCAGACCCTCCAGCCCAGGCAGCATCCTGGTAAATCTCCTCTGCACCCTCTCCAGTGCAATCACATCCTTCCTATAATGTGGTGACCAGAACTGCATGCAGTACTCCAGTTGTGGCCTAACCAGCGTTTTATACAGTTCCAGCATAACCTCCCTGCTCTTGTATTCTATGCCTCAGCTAATAAAGGCAAGTATCCCATATGCCTTCTTAACCACCTTATCTACCTGCCCTGCTACCCTCAGGGATCTGTGGATACGCACACCAAGGTCCCTCTGATCTTCAGTACTTTCCAGGGAAAGTAAAATTAAAAGTAAAATCTCAACCTGAAAGTTTTCTCCGGTTGATGTGAAAGATCCCAATGGGACTTATCCAGTGCCCTGACCAATATTTACTCCTCCAGCATCGCCAGATTGTTCATTACCAAGTTGATGTTTGTGGGAGCTTGCTGTGCACAAATTGGCCATCGCCTTTCCTACATTACTGGTGAATACTCTTTAAAAGTACTTCATTGTCTGTGAATCTCTTTGCGAGGTGCTGAGGTTGTGAAAGGAGCTATATAAATGCAAGTCTTTCTTTGTATGACATCTCTCAGAATCATCCCCAAAAACATCCAGAGAAACTGGAATCCTTTAAAATGCGGTCACTGTTATGTGGTGTGAACTGTGTCGGCTCCCTTGTGCACAGTAGGATCCCGCCCAAGAAGTAGAGCATAAACTACACTGGGAACTTCCAGGATATTGTTTTTTTCCAAAAATAAACGAACACCTTCTCAGTGGACTTAAAAATCCCACCTTTTCTGGTGAAGGATGTTAAGTAAGACCTGAAATGTTAACATCTGTTCCTCCTTCCACAGATTTTGTCTGACCTGCCGAGCGTTTCCAGAACTTTCTGTTTTTATTTCACAGCCTCACTGACTTTGGCACAAGTTTGACCTTTCCACTGGAATATCTGGTAGTCTGGCAGTGCCCAGGGGTCAGACAGAGAACACGGTGAACTGTAGAAATGACGCAGTGCCTCCTTGTATCTGCCCATAGTCTTCGGGGAACAAACAATGCGCTTTATTCAAAGTAAAAATAAAACACACAACAGCGGAAAGCTAGATACAGCAGCTTCCACTGGATTACAACATTTCGTTTTGGACTCCCACCAATGTTCTGAGCTGGTGGCTGAGACGCATGAAAAAATCCATAATATCCGATGTGGACTCTCACCCAACACATCAGCCAGGTCAGCGGTAACCATTTGAAAGTAACAGCCTCATAAATCTTCATAGAATGAGGGTTCCAATCACATTCAGCAAGATATACTTCTGACCAATCAGAAGCATGTTTCATAATAGCGAATGACACCTCACACAATGCACAATGTATTCGGTTAATAACAAAAGGCAGTACCTTATGATTATGCCTTTTCTTAAAAGGCTTAAAGGGGAAAGTGGTCGACCGTTAAGGGGGAACTCGGCGCAAAGCAACCTGTACCGTTACGGCCTGACAGTAAAATTACCGCACCCTGAGATCAAGTTAAAGGTGACTTGCTGTCGCTGAGTGAAGATATATTTAGGTTGGCAGCAATTTGTAAATCTCCAACTGGTTCTGATCAAAGGTCGGAAAACCCAGTGACTGCATTTCTCTGGCTCTTCCCCCTTCACTGTTTTAAACTGCTGGGTGTTACACTGTGCGATTTATTGCTATTTAATGAATATGACATTTGAGCTGATCAGATGAGATGTACAGTTGTGGCACTTTAAGGTGTGAGATGCAGGCTAGACACAAGGATGCTATCAGAACATACAGACAAGGCCCATCCATAAGTGTGATACCCATCATTTAAACAAAGAAGGAGTACTACAGAGGAGGAAAGTGTTTATTGGAAAGGCTGCAATGAGTGCTTCCTCAAACCCGCTGAGACTGAAGGCCTCATACGGTAAATAACCCCTTCTCAGATCTCCCTTCACCACAGCATCAACCATTCACTTGAACAGGGGATCTACAGAGCAGTAGACTCATTATTCGCTCAATAATTATAGTTCGGCCAGTGGCAAGAGAGATAACGCCAGGAAAGTTTGCATCTGGTTATCGGTCACAGCACATTAATATGAAATTGTAAAATCAATAACTGGTCATTTTCCCTAAAAGAAATTGAGAGACTAAATGTGTCCCATAATGTGGTGTCTGCAGGTTCCTGAACCTGAAATGCGGTGTATGTGACACCACACTACAAGCTGTGGCACACTGTTAGTATAGAAGACTTGTTTTTTTAGCTTCTATTCGCCCAACAGAGACTCTGTCCGGTATTAAGGCTGAAAGGCAGTTTGCAACAGCGCAGGAGCTGCCGCTGATTGAGACGTCTCACCCTGGGATGGCTCACCTCCTCTGCCATTGGCCGCTCTCCAGGCTAGTAGGCAGGGCAAGCGAACGGCTGCCCAAACTCCGGGAGCTGCTGGGGAACAGAGCAGGCCAGCGTCATCCAAACCCCTCCTCCGTGTGCCTGCAAAAGGGCGGAAAAGCCAGCACCTCGAACAGAGGCTTGGCAAGTACCTCACCCAAACTGTCCCTTTCGACTGGGCAAAGGGCTTGCTTGGCACCTCCGTCACAAGCATGGCAGAAAGCTGCAATTTAACATTGGAGCGAGTACTGGGCACTTCGTGGCAGCGGGCACACTCAACCAGCCGGCATGCCAATCCCACCGGGCGCTCGAGTGCAGCTGCGGATGGGTGTCCGCTGTGAATGACCCGAACGGGAAATGCAGCCTTTGCCTGCTGACTCTCCCATGAAGTCAGAGTTTAAATCTGAGAGCTGATTATTCCTGGACTAACATGGTAGCACAGCAGATATGCTGCTTCACTGACCGTCCCTGAAGAAAGGATATCCTCCACACTGAACACGGCACCACCACTAATATACCCAGCTATGAATGGGTTACCATTAGTTTAGAGCTAATTAAGAAAGATGTCTTGATGTGGGCTGTAGCATAGATTCAGTGGGAACTGAGACCATCTAAACTTCTTTAATTAAAGAGATTTACCAGGCAGAGTTAAATACCTTATTCACTTTCACAAAGGTGTTGGAGACCAGACTGGGTGAATTAAGGTACCAGAGAAATGAACTTTAATGGCCTTTCCTAAACTTGTTCTAATCCATCAGTTGGTGCCTGTTTTAAAACAGCGCAGAGAGGAATTTGAGTGTTTCCTGGAACAGAGAGCAGATTGTAATTTATGCTCGGGAAGAAGATATGTACTGAGATTGAGCACAGAGAGAGAGAGAGAGAGAGAGCAGCACTGAAACAGCAAGGGGAAGCTACGAAATGATGCCTGGGGGCAGGGGGCATAAAGTAAAAATAGCCCTAAGTCATGTAACTCAGGGGCTTCAAAGATCACATGAAGATTATTTCAAAATGCCACACTGCTTCAGGAAGTGTACAGGAAGAGTGGAAATAAACTGTTACTGATCCAGTAATGGACAATGAAATAAAAACAGAAAACACTGGAAAAACTCAGCATCTGTGGAGAGAGAAACAGAGTTAACGTTTTGAGTCGGTGTGACTTTTCCTCTAAAGCTTCTTTAGCTCTGAAGAAGAGTCTTATTGGACTGGAAACGTTAAATCTGTTTCTCTCTCCGCAGATGCTGTCAGGCCTGCTGAGTTTATCCAGCATTTTCTGTTTTTGTTTCAGGTTTCCAGCATCCGCAGTATTTTGCTTTTATCATAGACAGTAAAATGTTCATTCACATTCAGCCTTGCTCCGAGATCATGCCAACCTTATTCCAATGTTGGTGAAAGCCAGGGTCTGTTCTCACTTCCACTGCACTTGTACTGATTAATACAATGGAAATTTTGGCAAATTCGTAGAGAGTTGACCATTTGAACCTTTAACCCATTAAATGTGTTTAAGGAAAACAAGATAAAAGTTCTACCAATATTTATGGGCAATGTGAAGGAAGTACTGCAGGGGGAGAAATGTGGACAGCGCTAATCTAATATCTGCCATTCATTTTTACCGTGAAACTCATCGCCTGCTGTATTAATATTCCTTGCTAGATGGGTCTTGAATGTGCCTGCATAAAACCACGATGGTAGGAGACTGCCCTGAGGGTAACAGCTCTGGACTTTGGGGATAAGAAAGCAATCTGCACCATGTCACAGTTTATTTAAATGAAGAGCACATTTCCCATCTGCAATGCTGCTCCTTAGTGTTAACAGGAAATGTGAACAGTGATAAGTGGGTCACCGAAAGACCTGCAAACACTGGGGGGAGCGAACCTCACCATGGGAAACTGTCCTGTGAAAGTCCAACGGTAAAATAACTTGAACTTATATCACGCCTTTCACAAGCTCAGGACAACCAAAGGACAAGCGAGTACTTATTTTGAAGGACAGTTAGTATTACAATGCAAAACAAAACTGCGGTGGCCAATTTGCACCCAGCAAGGCCCCACAGCAAAAAAATAAAACCCCACTTTGATAACAACAGATAATTTGCTTTCATTTACACTAATGTTGATTGAGGGAAAAATGTTGTCGAGGAAAAGATGTTACTTTTTCCCGTGGTTTGCCTGTGGCCTTTTTAGAATGAAAGCAGGATTGCCATTTTTCTGATGGTCAAAACTAGGCCGATTGGAGAATCGTAGCTGGAATTCTGAGGCTTGCTTTCTCGCTGATGAAAGCTTAACACAGTAACCTCGTTAATTGAGGTGAATATCTCACGAGGCAAATGGAAATCTGATTTTTTTCTTTTTCCCCAGAAAGTTATGGAAGTGGAAATTCATTTTGGCCCATTTTTGGGCCTGGAATAAGTGGGTGTGCTGGGAGTAGGAGGAGCCAGCAGTAGGGAGGCTGGAGGCCCATCTCAAACTAGGCCTCATCGGCACATCGCCAACTGGCTGCTCTGACCCAGAGCAATTCAGGAGAACCCACCCTGTGCGCAGGTTATCTGCAAGCGGTGTGTGATGCTGAGACTCGTCAAGGGAATAACTAGGTTGTATTCAACAACCAATTAATAAATGGAACTGTTTTTGAAGCCAAGAAGCTTGAAAACTGCCCATTGGCAGTGACTCACCAACAGACCAGGAAAAGGATTGGACGAATTCCCATTGTTCAGGTGTTGACGGGGCAGTGAAACCTGGGTTTATTTGCAGTCCAACAGCGAATGCCCCAAGAGAAAACACGGTTGGGCAATTGCACAATTTCATTTGGTTGCACATGCTTGCTACTAAACTGTGCACATAATAAGGCTGTTGCCGGACATGAAAATTCCATACTGGTGCATAAAGAAACAGTCTGGCTCAGCTGATAACCCTTTTGCTTGTGTTTAAGGTTCAAACCTCACTGCAGGATTACATCCTCTGGGTTGATGCCCCTGTCCAGCACTGAGGGGGTGCTGCTTTGTCAGAGGAGCTACGCTTATGTCTATCTGAGTCTTTCTGTCGGTGAATGTTAGAGAACCTATCGCACCATCTGAAGAAGAGCAGAAAGGTATCCTAGTCGACATTCACCCCTTCAGCGCTACTGCTAAAAGATGATTAATCTTTTTGTTCATTTCAATACATTCTGTGGGATCTTACCCTGCACACAGTCATTCTATTTGAAGTGCACTGATAATGTGCTGCAAATCTTTCTTATTTGTCCTCCTCTGTCTGTGCTCAATCTCGGTACATGTCTTCTTCTGGAGCATAAATTACAATCTGCTCTCTGCTCCGGGGAACACTCAAATTCCTCTCTGCGCTGTTGTAATACAGGCACCGACAAGTTTAGGAAATGTCATTAAAGTTCATTTCTCTAGTATCTTAATTCACCCAGTCTAGTATCCAACACCTTTGTAAATGTGAGTAAGGTATTTAACTCTGCCTGGTAAATCATTCGAAATCTGTTATCATTCCTTTCCCAACTACCAGGAGGCCTATATGGGTTCTTGCTGTGCACAGACTCTAATTGTTGGGCGTGAACAGTCTCCAGTCTCGTCTTTTTAGGTAGCGTCGTATACTCTTTTGGTTTACACACATTAATTAAAGGAAAAAACAATTAATAGATTACATTAAAGTGATAGCCCTTTAAAGGGGCACTGCAATAAAAGGACAGAACATTAAAGGGAACTTATCTACCTCAATCAAAACGGCATTACTGGGACTGATGATGCACCCTGGGCCCTGCAGTACCCGTGGGAGGCCTCAATCACACCAGTGGACACTGTGAGCTCCCTCTCCAGGCGCGGACATAGATGCGGAAAAGGGGCAGGCAGTCGGGCCAGATGACCCCTCAGCCTGACCTCTTGAAGACCAACGCGGCCAGGCCCAGGAGCAGGCCTACAGGGAGGTCCTCCTCCCTGCCTGCCCCGCTCCACACCAGCTGACCAAAGGTCAGGAGCGTGGGGGGGCTGAGGTGCAGCCAAAACCTGAGGAGCAGCCCCTTTAAATAGTTACAAACCTCGCACGTTCTACGTAGACGTGGAACACGGACTCCTCGAGGCGCTGGAATCATCCCCCCTGCGTTGGATCATCGGGGCAATAGAGCGTACAATTAGAATGACAAGATAAAAGCAAAGAACTGCGGACGCTGGAAATCCAAAACAAAAAACAGAAACAGAAATACCTGGAAAAACTCAGCAGGTCTGGCAGCATCGGCGGAGAAGAGCACAGTTGACGTTTCGAGTCCTCATGACCCTTCAACAGAACTAAGTAAAAATAGGAAAGGGGTGAAATATAAACTGGTTTAAGGGTGAGGGGGGTGGTTGTTGGGACAAGAAGCCAGTAATAGGTGGAGATAACCAAAAGATGTCACAGACAAAAGAACAAAGAGGTGTTGAAGGTGGTGATATTATCTAAAGGAATGTGCTAATTAAGGGTAGAAAGCAGGACACGCAACGTACAGATAGACCTAGTGGGGGTGGGGTGGGGGGAAGGAATACTAAAAGGGCTAGGGCTGCACAAGGGAAGCCGGGGTGAGGGGAGGCGGGGGTTGTGGGGGGCAACTGGCCTGAAGCATGGGAAGGGGCTGCAGGTAGGGGCTCCACAGAGGGGGCAAGAGTGGAGAGGCTGCACTCAGCCACATGACCGGGGGAGGGTGCAGGGGATCAGCGTCCTGGATGGGCAGAGAGTATATTACAGAATGACATGAGCCACTTGGGGCCAGGATGGGAGGAGCGCTGGGTGAAGAAGCGCTTCAGTTTACATTGTTGAGCTTGCAAAGACTCCCCTTGTCCCAGTCCAGGGAGGGGGAGGGCACGTCAGGCCAGTCTCAGTCGTGCTCAGCATGTTGTGCACACACAGGGCAGTGTCGGAACATCACGCACCTCGGCCCAAGGGGCTTCTGGCATCACGCTAGGCCGCAGGTGGCACACTCAGTCAGCGGGGGCATCTGCAGCCTACAGGTGGGGGCAAAAGGCATTGTAGGGGGGTTATCCGAAGGTATAGGGGGGAGGGGCACCTGTCCAGGTGGCCTCAAGATGGGGAGGGGTGAGATCCCCATGGGCCATGAGCACAGCCACCTCAAAATTTCCAGGGGCTAACAAATAGATATCCACCACAATCACCACTGGTGGGACCAAGGAATCCAGGGGGAGGGCTGAGAGGTCTTGGATGGAGGGAAACCCAAACGTTGAGCTCCTCCAGGACAATGGGATGAGTTTCTGCACTCACACAGGGAGGGTCCAAGCTGATCTGGCAGTGAGAAGTCAGCGCCACCATCTTCCGACCTGCAGTGATGGCGCAGTGCTAAATTTAAATGAGGAGAAACTCTGCTGGTGAGGGCTCTGAGAGCGGATTGGAGGGCGGGTGCATGCACTGGAAGGGTGGGGGGAGCCGATTAAAGGGGCACCCAGCTGAACTGTGCATTCCCAAAAGAGGAGGGAGGCACAGCTGAGACATGTTAGGAGCCTTTCAATGACAATGCAGGGAATCAGGAAAGTAAAGCAATGTTGCACATTCATGTGAGGCTAATCCCACCAAGCTGCATAATCGATCTCCTTGTATTAACCCCTTGTTCACAGTGTGGAAACTTCCCAGAGCGATAGCGAACTCTCGAGCAATTGGGCAAGCTCCAGGTGCATGTTAGAATTGTGGCGCTGGTAGGTTCACAGAAAGGAAGCCTCCCCTCAAATAATCTAATTTCCTGACTAAACATTTACCCTCATGTTTGTCCCAAAGAGTCTAGTGAATGAGGATCCTAGCCCCTGGGCTGGCAGCAGCACACCCAAGTACCTGGCTGAAGCAATGTCATAGCAGTCGGTCATGTAAAGGCGGGCGGAGAAGCACCTTGAATCACACCCCAACACTGGCCAGCATTTCAGGGGCGGGTCTTTGCCGGCACTGGAACAAAGCCCTTGAACCTACGTTCACTGACAGGTTCTTGACAGAAAGAGGACCCTTGGAGACTCATGCTGACTCCTGCCTGTTTCTCACTGACACTGCAGAGAGGGGACCATCAGGAAGATAGAAGGTGGATTCATTGCTGCCGACATCATCGCATACAGGCAGGAGAGAAGAAGGGGAAGATTGCAACGGAGGTGCCTGGCTTGGCAAAGGGCAGAGCAAAACCCTCAAGACCAAAGGGCCCAGCAGGGCCCCCTCTGGTTGCAGAGGATGAGGCTCACAAAAATGTCATGTGTAGGCGGCTCGCCAGACTGAAGGTGTACAGAACTCGCGTGTCTTATCTGCAGATGAGAGACAGACTGTGTGGCCAATGCCTCCGCAAGTCCAGGGATCTGGTGGCTCCCATTTGCCACATTCTGCAGGGATTGGCGCCGCGGGGACTGGGAGGACATCCATTGCCGGCGGTTCTGAAAGTAATGGCCTGTGCTCAACTTCTACCCCCAGGGCTCCACCAGGGACCTCTGCGGGATCTCCCAAGCATCCACGCACAAATGCAGACATGAGGTCACAGGCGCCTTTTTTACCAGCCCACAGTTACATCCACTTTGACAGAGATCAAACCAGCCAGGACGCCAGAGCACTGGGCTGCTCTGAGATTTCAGGATTCCCACAGGCGCAGGGTGCCGTCCACTGCACTGGTGTGGCTGCTAGCACTCCAATACATAAACAGGGAAGGCTACCACTCACTCAATCTACAGGCTGGTCTGCGGCCACGAGAAAGTTAACATGTAGGTTTGTGCCAGGTATCCAGGGAGCATCCACGACTCATACATCAAGTCGCTGGCAGATCCCGGACACCGGGTGGTGAGGGGCCACACAGGGTCCAGGGCTGGCTCTTTGGTGACAAAGGGAACCCGCAAAGAATGTGGCTTATGACGCCTGTGCGGTGGCCACAGAATCCTGCAGAGAGAAGGTACAACAAAGCTCATGCCTCTGCCCGAGCACTGGTGGAGCACACAATAGGGATCTTAAAGACGCGATTCCGATGCCTGGACAGATCTGGCGGAGCTCTCCTGTACACTCCCCAGGGGATCTCATGGATCATTGTGGCATTGTGTGTGCTGCGTGTTGCACAACCTGGCGCTGTGAAGAGGGAGAACTTGCCAGAGGACATGGAAGAGGATAAAGGCATTGAGTTCGAGGAAGCCAAGGCTGCGGGGGAAGAGGCCCCATGAGGAGGGTAACGAGTTGTAGTGAGTACCCTCTTGGACAAGTGCCCTCCATCGTGGGCCCACATTAACACCAGCATTGCTATTCCTCTCATTTCAACCACACACTTCAATCTAAGAGTGAATAGTCACACCTCAGGTTCACACTGTCCCGATCCTTTGAAGAATGATAAAGCCTCGGGAGCGTGTGTCTTTGCTGAGATGAGATGCTAACTGGAGGAGGGAGTCCCGGCGTCAGGCATCAGAAGGTACTGCCTCTTCAAGCGTCTCTCCAGCATCCCAGTCACAGTGAGGCAGCCTACAAGAGCCAGGAGCTGTCCCACTATCCTCAGTGAGCTTGTAGCTGTTTGCCTTCAATCTGACAAAGCTCCTCAAGGAGACCCACCTCCATCAACGGGACAACACATTCTGTGTAACCTCGATGGTGAACTTGATAGGTGACACGTGGACCAAGGCAGTCAAGGATGTTCTGCAGGTGTGCACCTATTCTGAGATGGCTCAATCCTCTGTGTCACCTTCCTCTCTACCACATTAACAGCTGGCACTCTCAGTTAGGGTTGCTGGCCCACTTTTACCCTCACCTTACTATTCATGTGGACCACCTGAGGATGATGACGTTCAACCACTTACATGTCAACCACTTAAAATGCCTCCTCTTTAAGACACACATGATGTCCTCCTGGCCATCCCCGCCCCTTGTGAACTCCAACATGCTCAGACAGCACGAGGCCCTCAAGGTGACGAGTCGTTGCTAATTAAGAGCAATCTACAGCTTCAGTACATCCTCATTCCTATCCCATTGCTCCCCTCAACATTGTCTAAAGCTATAACGTGTGCTTCCAGAGCCTGTTCAAAGGCTCTCCTGACTGCCTGAAGTCACCATTTGCAATTAGCATCACACGTCTCGGTGAGTGTTTAGGTGATGGGACGCACAGCGCTGTATCCCAACATGGTGACGCAACACAGTCAGTTACAGGTTGAGAAATGCTCAAAGTTGTAGATTTGAGCGCCAGGGCAACAATGTGGCTGAGAGGGGCAGAGCTTTGGCACCTTGAGGTGTCAATGATCTCCCGCTTATTGGTCAGCTTAGCAGAGGTACACTCGGAGAGTCAGAAACACAGTCGGACGACAGGAGTGCATACGAACTCCGAGTATGGGCTCATCGCATGAAGACTCTGCCCGAAGACAGAGAGCACATAGAGTTGCACAATTTATGACCCGTCTCCCAGTTAAGACATCTCTCCTTGTACACTACGCCTTCACCTTTCAAGAATGCAAATGGAATAGGAGAAAAACCTCTGCCTCAATCTTACACGGTGAAGAATAAACATGACACGACCCTGCAAAGCATGAGAACAAGGTTCCATCCACAAGCTCACTTAGCATTAAGGTCAAGGCAGCACTGATGTCGAGAAGGATTTGAAAAGGGCCACACGATGTGATATGGGAGCTCACGACACAGTCGAGAGGCCCAGGATAGCAACATCTGCGCTAAGTGGGGGGAGGGGGCCATAGGATCACCCCTGATTGACAGCAACACATAGCTCATCATAAAAAGTAGGCATACACAAGAGGAGATTTTATTTACATTTGTGAACATATATACATGTAGTGAATACCCATGCCACTGTTGTGCTCCTAACTTTTTTTTTAACTTCCCTAACCTCACTGCTACATCTGGGTGCATCCCCAACATCCACAGCGGAGGTGGAGGCAGCCTGCTGACTGCTACACCCTATTGTCTGTGATGACCTTGGCAGGCGTCTTCTGGAGGCCTGAGACCTGGAGGGTCCCGGCCTGCTTTGGGTGTCCTGCTGTGGGGCAGGTGCACCCTCCTCAGCCTGTGGAGCTGGAGGTGACAGGGTCACAGGAAGAGGGGATTGGGATCAGCCAGACAGTCCCGGAGTCTCCTGGGTGGATGGCCCCAGGGTGTCCAGCTGTTGGTTCTCCTCCTTATGGGTGCCCGAGGGCCCCTAGTTGACCCCTTGAGGAGAAGGGACAGCTGGAGTGAGATCGAGGTGCCCCACCCCCCTCTCGCATGGCCACTGATGGATGCCACCAATGGCTACAGTGATGGAGTGCTGGACAAGGTCTCCATGGCAGCCACCATCCTACCAGTGTTGACCTCGGTGCGTTGGCATGCCGACACTATCACCTCAGACTGAAGGCAGACGGACTCCTCCATCGTCCCGTTGCAATCTGAGGAATGCAGCTGACATCCCTTCCTGATGCTCCCGTGGCTGTTGCTGCAGCTCCAACAGCTGATTTAAGGCAGAGTCCGGAGACCTGTCATCAGACTCAGGCTCCACAGATTCCCGGCCTCCAGCAAGTGTCCAAGTGTCGGTGACCTCGGATGTCCCTGCCTCCACCTGCTGTGGACCAGGTTGTGTGCTGCGCTCATCGAGGCTGCTCTAGAAGCAGGTCTCACCAAAGTGTGTCTCTGCGCTGGTGGAGGGTGTGGGTGAGCGCTGTGGTGAGCCTTCAAAGGTACAGTCCTCAGGTTCCTCATCTAGGGTGTCATCAGGGCTCAAACTAAGGGCCTGGCTGGTTGAGGGTCTCGGGCACTTGGCAGAGGTGCCTATGAAAGAAAGTAGAGATATTTAGTGCATAGCAGGCGACTCTAAAGCAGTATGGTTGTCTGAGGGATCAGGTGGTGCAAGATCCTCATGTAGGTGTGCACCACTGACCTCACCATCGAGGAAGGCCTGGTCAAAGTCCACTCCGATTAGCTCGATGGCTCTCTCCTTGAAAGCAGTGAGGCCCTTGAATTCTAGCATTCCACCCCTGGTGTAGGACCTTTCCCTGCGACTGTGTGCGAGCTTGTCCTGCATAAAGACAGATGGAAAGTGTGAGCAGGACACATGCCAGGACAGATGATGAGGATGCCAGGCATGTGTGAGTGCCAAGCGGAGCTATGGACGGGATGAGGATGTGAGCTCCAGAGGAGATGAGGCCAGATGGAGATGTGAGGGTGTGTGTGTGCGAATGGGTGATAATGTCCCTTGAGCTGGCAGTGAGTGAGATGCCAGTGAATGTGTGTGATGGGCTGCTGTGTGAGTTGAGATTGATGAAATGGTTGCCTTGCCTGGCAGGACAGATGAGCTCATCAATCCTCTTTCTGCACTGGGATGGCTGACATCTTGTGTGCAGGATTGGCACCGACCACCGCTGCCACTGTCTGCCAAGCTGGAGTGGTGAGGTTGGTGGACCTCCTCCGGCCATCACGGGGGTGGGTAGAGGACATTGCAGCAGGTCTGGACTGTGCCCAGCAAGCGTCCCAGAGAGGTGTCACTGAATTTTGGAGAAGCATGCTTCTTCCCTTTGAGAGTCATGTTTTCCAACATGAAAACTGTGCACGAGTTCCATTTAAATATGGTGCCCGGAGTAAGGAAGTGGTGAGCTCACAGCAGGGTGGATGAATCAGAGGCCACTCACTCACCCGTCAGTGATCCGGAGTATTTCCTATAATTAATGCGGCGGGAAGTGGACAACACGGCGCGAAAACCCTCCGCTGTGGCCAGCGGTCAAAGACTTTCACACGCCCGCCACTGCATTGAGGGCAAAGAAGGGGAAATGCTCCCCATAGCCTTGTAGAAATAAACCAGCAGGCAGTAGAATTGGGGTTCTTTACAGCTTCAATAAAGAATGTTTAAAGCCAGGTCATTAGGTTGATTTTTTTAAAGACTTATGAGATAACGAGAAGGGTTGGTTCAAATGAAAACTTGCGGATGTCCCTCCAATAATAATTATCCAAACTGAGCAATCCGTTTTTTCCCTGAATGACATGAGTGGAAATGATTTTGCTGCTCAGAGCTTCTAATCCCCTGAATGTAGCCTTCCAGGGGACCGGGCAATTTCTCTACACTTTCGTGATCAAGGATTTGATGCGAAAAGCCAGCGAATCTCAGTCACTCCAGTGATTCAGCAACACATTAGAGAACGCACCAATACATCTGCGCCTTCCTTCCAAATAAGGGCAGGAGATTTTGTTACTTGTTTGGTTTGGGAAGTTGCAGGAGGGCATTGGTTTCATGTTAGGAGAAACTGCACGAGCGCCAATGGGCAGCAGGTAAAAGGGGAGCGAGATAAAGCTGGGGCAATTCAGAATCTTTCACAGCATCTTAATTTGCAGCAGAGACACAGAGAAGATGCTGTGCAGAGTGATCTTACTGCAAGTAGATCCAGGCTGCCAGTGGCAGGGGTGGAGGACGGGGGGAGATTCTCGTCTCCGGGGAGGGAGCGATGGGACCTATCCCCCACCTATTCATGCCAGGGCATCAGCCCTGGGTGGCAAGGGCGCAGAATGTACTCTGGGTGGGGGACTTCAATGTCCATGACCAAGAGTGGCTCGGTAGCACCACTACTGACCGAGCTGATCGAGTCCTAAATGACAGAGCTGCTAGACTGGGTCTGTGGCAGGTGGAGGGAACCAAGAGGGATGAAACATACTTGACCTCATCCTCACCAACCTGCCTGCCGCAGATGCACATGTCCATGACAGTATCGGTAGGAGTGACCACCGCACAGACGTTGTGGAGACAAAGTCCCGCCTTCACATTGAGGATACCCTCCATCGTGTTGTGTGGCACTACCACCGTGCTAAATGGGATAGATTTCGAACAGCTCTAGCAGCTCAAGAATGGGCATCCATGAGGTGCTGTGGCCCATCAGCAGCAGCAGAATTGTACTCGAGCACAATCTGTAACCCCATGGCTTAGCATATCCCCCACCCTTCCACTACCATCAAGCCAGGGGATCAACCCTTGTTCAATGAAGAGTACAGGAGGACATGCCAGGAGCAGCACCAGGCATACCTAAAAATTAAATGTCAACCTGGTGAAGCTTTAACACAGGACTACTTGCCTGCCAAACAGCATAAGGCTGACAAGTGGGAAATAATATTCATGCCACACATGCGCTAGGCAATGACCATCTCCGACAAGAGAGAATCTAACCATCACCCCTATGACGTTCAATGGCATCACCATCACTAAATCCCCACTATCAACATCCTGGGGGTTACCATTGACCAGAACCTGAACTGGACTAGCCATATAAATACTGTGGCTACAAGAGCAGGTCAGAGGCTTGGAACCCTGTGACGCTTATTGGATGAGTGTCTCGCTGTCCTGCTGGAGGAGGTGGCTACCAGGAGGGACACCCTTGTCCCCAGAGATGGGAGGAGGAGGCCACCACACCTCACCAAGGGGGCATGGGAGGAGGTGGCAGTGCTGGTGAGCAGCCATGATATGGCGTGGTGCCCCTGGGTGCAGCGCCGGAAGCAGTTCAATGACCTGCTTCTCTCAGGAAGGGTGAGTCCCGTGTTGGCATGGATCAGTGTACAGAATTGTTAAGGTGTGACGGGTGCTGGGGTCTGAGTGCCCACTGTCAATCACACCGGAGCTGGCTAAGGGGGTGAGCCCCGGCTGCTTGGACTGAGTGCCTTGTGGCTTGAGGGCCACAACTTGGATGTGCCCTGCAAGGTGCCCCTCAGCTGGGGCTGGCCAGGCTGCAATGGCGCTGCAGGTAGAGAGTGGATTAGTCAATGCTCCTCTGTCCTTTCAGGAGAAGGCGAGCCACCTCGAGTTTGAGAGCCGGCACAGTCCCCATGCAACCGGGCGCGGAGAGGCAGGGGTGCCAGGTAAAGGTAAGAGCGCAGAGCAGAGAGGGGAGAGTTTCAGATTGTGCAACCTTTCTACTGTAGTCCCTGCATTGAAGGGAGCCTCGAACCTGGAGTCCCAATTGATCATTGAAAGACGATGGCACCATGATGCAGATCTCCATTGTCTCACCAGGGTGCCTGGCATGCACAGTGACAGTGTGGTGACTTAAACTAATGACATGTCCTTGTTCTCCCTTTTAGATTCACCGAAGGGCCACCCTGACCCTGGAGGACTACCGGGCTTCATTTGCACCTGCGTCACATCCACTCTCTGGCACTGAAGCACTTCCGGCACCAGCGCAGATACCAGCACCTCGATGGGCTATGATCAATGGCTAGAATGTCGGTGCACATTGGTGAGGACACTTTGCACTCGCTTGAGGTGCAGGTGGAGGCAGAGAGTGCCCAGGGCGTTGGCAGTCAGGGGGCTGCTGGAGACCAGGGCGATGCTCAGTTGAAGGCAGATGATGAGCCTCTGGAGTCATCCATTAGGCAGCAGATGCTGGATGTCCAGCGAGATGTGCGGGAGGATCTGGCGGAGATCCATGAGGGTCTGCAAGCCATGGTCTCTATTATGGAGGAGCCATGTGGAGCATGAACACTGCGTTGACCCTCATGGCCGAGTGCACTTCCTCCTCCATTGAGAGAGTGGCGACTCTCATGGAGAGATAGCTCCAGGGACAGAATGAGGGATTCCTGGGGTTGTGCTCGGACCTGCAAACCCTCACACAGGCAATGACCTCAGGTGGTCAGTGCCAGTGTGGGAGATGGATGAGGCACCCAGTATCCCAGCTAGATGCCTGTCTATCAATGGTGAGCAGAGAGGTCCAGAGTGGCCTCACGTTGGCACACGAGCTGCCTGTCATCTCTGCGGGCTCCTCTCAGGGCGCTCTGGATGACGGCAGCAGCTCCTCCACCTCTGCCAGTGACCGTGGCATCCGATGAGGCTGCAGTGACTGGGGAGATACCAACCGTGGCACTGGCTGTTCCCTCCCAGGCGGGGCCAGCACAGGCTCCACTGGCCAGAGGACGACTGACAAGGTCATCAAGGCCAACAAGACAGCAGAGCCAGCAGGCTGTCTCCAATGCTGGTGCCAGCGATGGGGAGAGGAACCAAGATGTAGAACTTGGAGACATAAGTTAAAGGCACCATGAGCACGAGAGTGACAGTTCACAGGTGATTTTCTGTTCATTTATGTTTGGTTTATCTTTACTGGGAATGGAGACCAGAGAAGTTTATGTAGATTTTTTGGATTGTCAAAAATGAGAAGAATTTTGTTTTTGTCGTAATGGCCTGAGTATGTTTCACCTTTTTATTTTGTTGGTGCAGGGTACACAGAATGTAATGCTGGACTTAAGTGGCTCTGAACTTTATTACACAGGCATTGAGTGGACTTTGGGTTCAAATGAAAGGGTCATTTCAGACAACCAGTATGGAGGCGGCAGCCCTGGCGTGCGGTCGAAGCTGATCTTTGGTAACCTTGCTGAAGGAGCATTGGATCAAGGTATCCCTGGTATCCTTGCCTCTCTAGAGATTACCAAGGTCTGGCTTCATGCCCTCAGCGGTCTCCTCACCATGCTCATCTTCGGACTCACTGCTGGACTCATCCTCTGTGGCCCGTGGAGCTGTGTCAAGATTCTCTTCCTCCAGTGGGTCCCCCCTGCAACCACAATCAATGACACCCACTCCGGGGAATATTGTAGTGCATCCGCTGAACGGTCCAGGCATTGGAAGCGCATCTTGAGAAGACCTATGCTCCTCTCTATCATTGCCCTTGTGGAGGCGTGGCTCGTATTGTAACCCTTCTCTGCCTCTGTTCTTGGATGGTGGAGAGGTGTCATGAGCCACCTCTTCACTGGATAGCCCTTGTCACCCAGCAGCCATCCATCCAGCCGGGCTGGAGCACTGAAGAACCCTGGCACCTGGGAGTGTCTGAGGATGTAGGCGTCGTGGGAGCTGCCTGGGTACCTTGCACAGACTTGTAGAATCAGCATCCTGTGATCACACACTATCTGCACGTTCATGGAGTGGAAGCCCTTCCTGTTGATGAAGGCACCGGGCTCACCTGCTGGTGCCTTGATGGCCACATGTGTACAGTCTATAGCACCCTGGACACGGGGGAAGCCAGCAATGGCCGCGAAGCCTCTGGCTCGCTGTGCCTGGCTGGACTCATCCGTATGGTAAAGAATAAAGGTCAGTATCCTCCTGAACAGAGCTTCTCTGACACAACTGTGGACAGCTGATTGGGAGACTCCACACAGATCCCCCACTGAGCCCTGGAAAGATCTGGAATGCTTAGAAGTTGAGGGCCACTGTGCCCTGCAGAGCCACTGGCATGGGGTGTTCACCCACACAGTCGGAGCTGATCTCAGGCCCGATCATCTGACAAACGGAGATCATTGTCTCCCTTGAGAGGCGGAGCCTCTTTCGGCATTGCACCTCGGGCATATTGAGGTAGCTGCATCACCATCTGTAAACCCTGGCAGCAGGATAGTGGCATCTTCTGCAGCCCCTTCCACCTTGGACTTCCTGCTGGCCTTGGGCCCCCTGTGCCTGCGCCTCTCCTCCCACAGGTCCCTCCCCTGGAAGCTGCACAAGGACACCTGGCCTCCACTGCCTTCTGCCCCTCTCTTCCTCCTCAAAGGAGGTACCACCAGCAGAGAACCACAATCCCCATTACCAGGGTAACGGAAGGTTGTCTGGTACCTGGAAGGGCCCACACGATCTGAATCCTCAGGGGACATTGGAGACACCAAGAAGACCTGAAATGAAGCCTAGAAATGCTAAGAATGAAGACCCGAACAGAGATGAAGCTGCCAAGTATCAATAAGTCGCCAACAGCAAACTAAGTACCAAACTCCCCACTACTGCCACTGGCAATGCTTTTATCCCACCCGTGGATGAGGTTTTTGAAAATGTCGGCTGGCCATTAGACCATAAGACATAGGAGCAGAAGTAGTCCATTCAGCCCATCGAGTCTGCTCCACCATTTACTGAGATCATGGCTGCTCTGGTAATCCTCAACTCCACTTTCCTGCCTTTTCCCCATAACCCTTGATTCCCTTACTGATTATTGCGGTAAAGAATTCCACAGATTAACAACCCTCTGAGAGAAGAAATTCCTCCTCATCTCTGTCTTAAATGGGCGACCCCTTACTCTGAGATTATGCCCTCTGGTCGTAGACTGACCCACAAGGGGAAACAACCTCTCAGCATCTACCCTGTCCAGCCCCCAAAGAATCTTATATGTTTCAATAAGGCCGCACTCTCATTCTTCTAAACTCCAAAGAGTACAGGCCACCTGCCTGTTTTGCCTGTGACGAGCATGGGGAAAGAAAAATCGGTGTCATTTGGCTTTTTAATGGCCTTAAGTGGTCTCTTAATTAATGGTGCCCGCGGACTGAAATATCGCGCAAGTGCGCAATGACATCAGGATGCTCACCTGATGTCATCGTGCGCTATTTTATGCCCGATTGGGTTGGGCGCACGCCCGCCCACGGGGTGTAAACTTCTGATCCAAGGCTCCTTTGACAGCACCTTCCAAACCCATGACCACTACCATCTAGAAGGGCAAGGGCCATGATTACCATCGACCATCTAGAAGGACAAGGGCAGCAGACACATGCGAACACCACCACCTGGAAGTTCCCCTCCAAGTCACTCACCATCCTGACTTGGAAATATATCTCCCTTCCTTCACTGTCGCTGGGTCAAAATCCTGGAACTCCCTCCCTAACAGCACTGTGGGTGTACCTACACCACATGGACTGCAGCGGTTCAAGAAAGTAGCTCATCATCACCTTCTCAAGGGCAACTAGGGATGAGCAATAAATTCTGACCTAGCTAGCGAAGCCCACATCCTGTGAGTGAATAAAAAAAAAAATTCTAGAAATGGTCCCACATCCATTCCTTTTGTTAAAAGGTGGATAGTTACATGATTTTGCACCCTGTCTGTCCCTTGCTTCAACATCCTAAGAAGAAAATGAAAGTCGGTATAGCCCCTAGAGGTCCATCAGCTGCTCTCTCATTAGAGACAGATGACTGGTAGCGACCTTAACCTGAGGGTCAGCGCATCTCAGGTGAAGGGTGAGGTAGTATGGCTGAACATGATCATTTTTACAAGCTGTGATTCCAGTCTGGAGCAGACTTTAGTGGGCTACCAATCCACTGTGGTATATTTGGCCCATAAAAAAGCTCATGAAATAAGGGAAAGATGTTAGTTCTACTGCACACCCCCACAACCACCCCCGGCCAAACCCCACCTCCCCACCCCCACAACCAGCCCCCCAAAACCGCCCCTCCCAACCCCCACCTCCACAACCGCTCCCGCCAACCCCCACCCCCACAACCAGCCCCCACCACAACCGCCCCTCCCAACCCCCACCTCCCCACCCCCACAACCGCCCCCCCCCCCACAAACCCCACCTCCCCACCCCCACAACCACCCCCCCAACCCCCGCCTCCCCAAGAGATATTCACAAAGAGCTAAGAAACAGCACTCTTGTTAAATATTGCTTATGTTGATATGTACACTGAGTTCCATTTATTGGCACGACAGTAAACCCATTAGGTATAATTCCAAGAATGTACCATTGTTATATTGTACGGATGGCAGCCATTTTATGGTCTGTTTTACAGACACTCAGTCACTCAGCATATTCATGAATAATCGAATAATAAAACCTTAAAATATGTTCACATAAATAGTATATTTAATTTGCTACTTTTCTCGTGTGAAAAAACGAGAAAATGCACCCCTGAACTACTGTTTCAACAGACCTCTCAAATTTATATAGTGCCTTTAACAGTGAAAACCAGAGGCACTTTACAAAGGGAAAAATATTTGCTAAGTCGGGGGAAGGAGAGCATAAGCAGCATTGATAGAAAGGGAGTGGGAAGAAAAGAGTGGAATGTTCTTCAGGAAGAACCTCCCATTCAGTAACTGACAAACTGTGTGGAATTAAATTAATTCCTTCAGTGTCGCTGGGTCAAAATCCTGGAATTCCCTCCCTAACAGCACTGTGGGTGTACCTACACCACAGGGACCCCTGCGGTTCAAGGAAGCAGCTCACCACCACCTTCTCAAGGGGCAATTAGGGGTGGGCAATAAATGCTGGCCTAGCCAGCGACCCCCACATCCCATGAATGAATAAAAAGAATTCAAAATTTTGGTGAGTTTGATGTTTAAATTATTGGTTTTTGTGTGTGTGTGTGTGTGTGTGTGTGTGTGCACCCTAACATCGTGTTTTTTTTTGAAGGAGTCTGATAACTTCATGTCATAATCCTAGAGAAGATCAGTTATTTAATTCGCTAGCTTTAAGACAGGAACAACAATTGGATTCCGACGTATTCATTTAAATCAGTTTTGTGTTTGAGCACATCTAATTCTAACAGCCACAATTCTCTGAGTTCCTGATGAGCCTGAATGCACCGATTTGCATAGTAGGTCAAGTACATGCAGATTCGAGAGAATGGATTGGCTCACGACTAATCCAGTTGTGTCAGGCTGGTTCCAGTGACCTTTTCCTCTTTTGACAGTTATATGGAACAGCATGTCCAGCTCTTACAATGCCAATAGTTCAGCTTAGCAAACCTTTTGTTTTTGCTCTGCTGATTTGAATTATAAAAGTGTGATTTAGGCGACATAGAAATGAATAACCGTTTTCTTCATATTGTTGGTTCTTATGGTAAAATTGGTATATTTCCGACAGCACGAATAAAGTCCATATTGCCCAGGCAGTGAGACATTCCACTTGTCCTCCCCTATCTTGGTTTGCAGATTGAATTGGCAATTAAGCTCCGAGCCTATTGTAAGCATATAAAGCTCTTGGCAGTATAATGGCAGACTGCTGTTATAATGCTTTGCATGCACGGAATAGTAATCATAGGAGTGGATGATGACAACAGTGACATTTCGTTTCCAATCCCCCTCAAGGGTTACAGCTTTGAGGATCTCAGAGCTGTGAATGGCAACACAGGGAGGTAAAGCAGAATTAGATTAAGTCTTTAATCGGGGACTCATGCCCCCAACAAGATAGAGACCTCTTTTTATACCCTGGTGAAGTCCTGGACTGATGTAGATACTTCTCATTCAAGGTGCGGAAGGCAGAGTGTGTGTATACTGTGCTGCATGAGGGAGTCTTACCGTGTCTTTTTTAAGCATGTGATCATAATTAATTTGCTTTCTTTGGTAAAAGTAAGATTAAGACTGAATTATTCTCCCATTAAAGGAGGAAATACATATACGAGCAAGCTTGTGAGTTCAGAACTAGATAATATATATATAAAATTAACAAACTCCTAGATATTAAAAGAACATTTTTAAAATCTTAGAATGGTTGATCTGTAAAACGGGTTCACAAATAAAACTTGCATTCGTACAGCATCTTTCATGATCTTCTGATTGTGCTTTACAACAAATTAAGTGCTTTTTAAATTCATTCATGGAATGTAAGCATCGCTGGCTGAGCCAGCATTTATTGCCCATTCCCAATTGCCCTTAAGCAGGTGGTGGTGAGCTGCCTTCTTGAACCGCTGCGGTCCATGTGGTGTAAGTACACCCACAGTGCTGTTAGGGAGTTCCAGGATTTTGACCCAGTGGTAGTGAAGGAACGGCGATATATTTCCAAGTCAGGATGGTGAGTGGCTTGGAGGGGAACTTCCAGGTGGTGGTGTCCCCATCTATCTGCTGCCCTTGTCCTTCTAGATGGTAGCAGTTGTGGGTTTGGAAAGTGCTGGTGAGTTGCTGCAGTGCATCTTGTAGATGGTACACACTGCTGCCACTGTGCATCGGTGGTGGAGGGAGTGAATGTTTATGGATGGGGTTCCAATCAAGCAGGCTGCTTTGTCCTGGATGGTGTCAAGCTTCTTGAGTGTTGTGGGAGCTGCACTCATCCAGGCAAGTGGAGAGTATTCCATCACACTCCTGATTTGTGCCTCGTCAAGAGGATTCCTAGCCTCTGATCTTCTCTTGCAACCACAACCACATATGGCTGGTCTAGATCAGTTTCTGGTCAATGGTAACCCCCAGGATGTTGATAGTGGGGGATTCAGCTATGGCAATGCCTTTGAATGTCAAGGAGTGATGGTTACATTCTCTCTTGTTGGAGATGGTCATTGCCTGGCACTTGTGTCGCATGAATGTCACTTGCCACTTGTTAGCCCAAGCCTGGATATTGTCAGGTCTTGCTGCATTTGGGCATAGACTGCTTTAGTATCTGAGTCTCGAATGGTGCTGAACATTGTGCAATGATCAGTGAACAGATCACTTCTGACCTTTTGATGGGCGAAAGGTCATTGATGAAGCAGCTGAAGATGGTTGGGCCTAGGACACTACCCTGAGGAACTCCTGCAGTGATTTCCTGAAACTGAGATGATTGACCTCCAATGACCAAAACCATCTTCCTTTGTGCTAGGTATGACTCCAACTAGTGGAGAGTTTTCCCCGATTCCCATTGACTTCAGTTTTGCTAGGGCTCCTTGAGGAGGTTGAGACGGATCATCCACTTTGCACTTCTGGCTGAAGATTGTTGTAAATGCTTTGTTTTGGGGATATTCCACAGACTGTGGAAGAATTGAGTCCCACAATCTCATCACATGCTCCACATTCTTAAAAGCCTTCTAGTTTTTCAATCCTTGTGAATTTGTTGATTACTTTAAAAGTGATTTCTGACCACATCATCAAAAGAATTAGGGTTCAAAGGAGCTGCTTTGTGCGTTGAGTTGGGAGAAAGAACAACTTGCATTTATATATTACTTTTTAATGACCACTGGGCATCTCAAAGCGCTTTAGAGTCAATGAAGTACTTTTGAAGAAGTGTAATCACTAGTGTAATGCAGGAAACATAGCTAATGTGCACACAACAAACTCCCACAAATAGCAATGCTAAAATGACCAGATAATCTGTTGTTATGATGTTGATTGAGGGATAAACATTGGCCAGGACAGTGGGGAAAATTCCCCAGCTCTTCTTCCTAATGGTGCCATAGGACCTTTTGCATTCACCCAAACAGGCAGATGGGACCTCGGTTTAGTGTTTCATCTGAAAGATGGCACCTCCAACATTGCAGCACTCCCTCAGTACAGCACTGGAGTATCTGCGTAGATTTTTACGCTCAAGCAGTGGAGTGGGATTGAGCAAGCACTTACATAAAATCATTAAAACAAATGGGGCAATGGACTGGCTGTGCTGTTACCACACATTAGGCTCAAGCCTCCTCTATTAGCCCTTCAGTGAATTCAGTATGAACAAAAACAAACCAAAACTGCAACATGATCAACCACAAAAGATATCAATTTTTATATTTTATTTTTTAAATGGCACAGTGATCATGAAGCTCAGAATCCAGTCACTCAGGGTTCCAGTTAACATGGTGTTACATCACATCACCAGTTTCACTCAATACTTGGACAGCAGTGAAGCAAAAAAAGAATCCAGTACCACTTGGAGCCTATGTCTACAGTTTACATACAATTATCATCTCCCAGTCAAAGTGTTTGATGTTTTTGTCATTAGGCTTCCAGTGTGAACACAAAAGGTTTACACTCTTTCACTTTAGACTACTGGGAAATCATCTCTAAACAACTGCCGTACAAACAGCTTGCATTTATATAGTGCCCTTAATATAGTAGAACATCTCATGAGTGCTTCACAGGAGGTGTTATCAAACAAATTTCAACACCAAGCCACATAAGGAATTATTAGTGCGTGACCAAAAGCTTGATCAGAGGTAGGTTTTCAGAAGCTTCTTAAAGAAAGAGAGACAAGAGTTTAGGGGCAGAATTGTGGAGCTTTAGGCCAGGCAGCTAATGGCCTGATCACCAATAGTTGGGAGATGAAAACATAAGTAGGGCATGGACTCCCATGGACAGGTATTTACATCAAGGCTTTTGGTAATGATACGGTTGGTTACTTGTAGGTCTTTCATCTCTCCTAGATCTCAGTTTCAATGAACTATGGGAACAGACAAACAACTGTTTCATAAATGTAAAACCACACAGTGAATGCTAACCTGACAATGCCCTTTGGGCATCTCATAAGATAAGAGTCTGGGACAATTTGTGTTTATGTCGTGTTTTTAACATTGATAGTTTTCTGCTGATTTTATCAGAAAAGCACAGTAGTTGCCTTTAGGCTGTTGAAATGTTTGCTTAAAGTGTGGTTTTTTTAAATGGTTGATATTTGCAAAACTGCTTTCTAGAACTGCACACAACAAACTAGGAAAAATGCCAATTTTATCTGCACCACAGGTACATGGACACAGTGAAATATTTGTTAGCTTTTAGTGTAACAAGAAATTATTTAATGCAAAGACTGAATTTTCAGATTGCCATTTAATTTGCACACACACAAGAAAACAAAATATACTATACATACACAAACGACCAAATATCAAACAGTTTCATTGCATACTTCACATGGTTCAACATTACTTGTCATTCACAATGAAAAATTGATTCTGGGATTAACATGAAGATCAGATATTATTAAAGATCAAAGTGTCTCCAAACTGTTCTACACAGAACACAGCTTTCCTGTCTGCTCTAACAACAAACACAAATTTCAGTTAAGAACTAATGTAACCTACACTTCATTCATCTCAATAATTTACAACAGTAGGAGTTGTGGTCGCAACAGGCAGATAATAATGTGACTGCTGAAGCTGATCCTGGAGCAACATGAATATAATACATTACATTATGTGGTGCATTTTTTCTGCAATGCACTGCCTAAAGTAACCTTGAAACATTGCACAAACTCACTTTGAGATGCTGCATCATGAGGTATTACAAAGCAGGCAGAATTATTTTCATCAAAACAAATAATGGAAATGAAAAATTCACTGCCTAGTATTTATATTTACTTTAAATACCTCTCAATGGATTACAAGAGAGCAACCAATGTCATTGGGCAACCATTCAACATTTTGTCATATGGTTTAAACGTCATCTGAAACTTTACTATAGGTGTAGGCTGTGATAAAAATCTATCAAAGGGTTAAAAAGATTCATCTGTTAAGTAGTTGTTTACAATGTTCACTTAATATAGAATACCTGAATGCTCATTGCATTAACATTCCAGTATACCAGAGAAAATACAACTGTGCATCATTACAAACATATTTTCACATCAAATAGATTTAAGTTTCATCCAGCAAAACAGGAAAAAGTGTCCAGTAGTTACAGTCAATATAGATGTTTAGTTTGAAAGCAATTTCAAAGTTCTCCCTTCCCCATAGTGCAATCAATAAATGGTTAAGAACTTCGCCATTTTTAACAGCAGTCTCAGTTTCTGCTGTGCTGAATTAGCTATTCTCCATCACCACCACCAATGGGTTTTGCGCTAATGGTGGATTTGACATTTTATTTTCTCTCTTTTGCTGTTCCCATCCTTGAGATCAGCAACATGAGATGAGTCCATATCCTACCACATCTATTGCCTGAATTATAAGATCACCCTGCCTATGAAAACTTTATATAATTAAAGGAAAGGACATATTTATAATAGCGCTATTGAGAAAAGTACCGTGTGGGTAATTGCTTAAGGAATGGAAGTAGATAACTGTATGAGTCAGAGGAAGCAAAGGGTAGTTGTTAAGGGAGGAGAATCAATGTGGAAAGAGATGATTAGTTGGATGTTGCTGTGAGTGGTTCTGCAGCCATTATTGTTCTTGGCCTAATGTTTTATAGGAAATAACAGGAATAGGGTCTGGGGCTTTTGATAAAAGAAAACATAAGCACAACATGCAGTGGAAATGCAGGTACAATCTTAGTACCTGTAGCTCAAGGAATACAACACAAGGCTCAGGAAGTGATAATTAGCTTGTATAAATCATAAGCCTGCCCTCCAGCTCTGGACACTGAATGACAAGTATCACCAACTTGTCCTGAGGAGTACAAAGAGCAGCTAAGGTCATAAATAGTATTGACAAGCTTCGAGGAAAGGTTATAGGTACATCAGAAAAAAGGGAGCTTAAGAGATATTTAATATATTTAAGTGAATAACTTGATCAAAGTATGATATTTAACATTAGTAAAGGTCAAAGGGGCCATGGATTTAATCTTAGGTTTCAAAAGATGAATACATAGTTAAGAAAAAACAACCCAAAGGGTGAGAAATGTGAGATAGACCACCCAGAAAAGCAGTGGAAATGTAAGTTTTGAGAAGGGATAGATTGGTGTTTTATGCAAAGTTTTAATGTGGAGGTTGACCTTGTAATTCGTTCAAAATATGTGATAGGATGCAGGTTCTATGTTTCTGATCTCAAAGGTCTCAATAGCAAAGAAGAGGGGCTTCTTAAGGAAGAGAGAAAATAAAAAAGTCAAATCCAATAATGGGCAAAATCCAATGGTGACTTTGGTGGAGATATTGAAGAGCATCAGAGACAAAAATGGTTTGTGATCTTTGGAAAAAGTCAGGTGAATGAAGATTGTAAAGACCAGTCCTGTACATTGTGAAGATTTTATGGAAATTAGGATATGTTGGGGCTTACCAGTTATGTTTACTTATGTACACTGGTGTATGATTGAACAAGGTGTCATGCTGCTTCCTTGGGTTCCTAATGGAGTTGGGCAGAATTTCTGAGTTTTTTTTCTTGAAATTGTCTTTTAATTCCACCCACTTATTCTCTAGACCCAGCTACCAATTGTCCCCCAGCTACAAGTCCCCGGTCCCAACCTCTGCTCCCAACTGCTAGTTTCCCCTGACTACTAATTCCTCTAGCCCGTAGCCTGATTGCTCTACCCCAGTCACCACAACTTCTACCCTGACCCCTTGATTGCTGTCTCCAAAGATTGACCCCCCATCCCCCTGACCAATGCTATTGCCCCTGGCCAACTATAGTCCACTCTCCAGAACTAACTGCCCAGACTGATCACTTATCTGAGGACTGCTCTGCGTAACTCACTGGCTCCACTGAAATGGGCTCTGAGACTTAATACCAGGGGTGCCTTGGGCCTCTCCATTCAGCCACAGGAATTGTACCCTACACCTCTCATGTGTTCAAAACATCAGCGTGTCTGCATTTCTCAATAATTCTCACTGAGAATCCAGCATACAGTGTGTTACTGTAATGTAAACACACAGTCAGCTATATCTGTTCAATAAGTCACAAAGCATTTTATTGCATTATACTCCTGGCTCCTGATACCTTAACACATTTCGCTAATTTAAGCAATATTTACATTTTCAGCAGAACAATTTGGAAAAATCAGATATATATAGTAAGTTGATACAACTGCCAAAACTTCTGCAAAACACAAACTGTCGCCTTGTTAAAATACAACTAACTTGCCTTTTGAAAAAACAGGACAGCTGGAACAGAAACAGCAATAATGCAAAGAGGCACTTCGAGATACGACTGTAGAAGCCCACAATGTGAATACAGGTACATTCAAAGCCCTACAGTCCAGAGTTAAAATGATCTGCATGTGCATGTATGTGAATACTGTTTATTCATCCTCAGGACGTGGGTGCCACTGGCATCTATTGCCCAGCCCTCAGTTGCCCTGACTGGGTGGTTCACTAAGCCACTTTAGAGGGCAGTTAAGAGTCAATCACTTTGGACTGAAGTCCAGGCAAGGTAAGGCCGGCAGGTTTCCTTCCCTAAAGGTCTTTAATAAGCCAGATGGATTTTTATGACAATCCAACATCAATCACTTTTTGTTGGTATTGGTTCTTTATTATTCCTAAGTTTTGTTTTTAGACTGAATTCAAATTCACAAACTGCCAAGGCGGGATTTGAACTCAAGTGTTCTGGATTATTAGTACTATTGTCCATTTAGTTAAAAACTGTATCACTGGAGACGGGTGGTTTCATACTTCCTCTCTCCCTCTATTCTATTCCTAACAGCATCTACTCCTTGCCGGGGAATAATAGTGCCAATCGCCCCTCAGTCACACCCTAGTGGTCACCATTTGTATGGGTTTAACAGTAAGTTTTAGCAGGCTTTTATATAATTGGCAACCCAGACCTTCATCCAACATTCAACCCAACAGGGATGCTGGATATCCACCAGGAACAGGGACCCTAGCTGATTTCCTTCTCCTTAGACCTAACCTTAGACCAATTGTAGCGCCCCTCCTCCTGCTCAGGCTGAGATATGCTAAGTGAACACAGACAGGCCAGAGATTGTACCTGGGACCTTGTATAACTTAATGGCTCAATTACTCGTTGGATAAACTTGCTCAAGTTATGACAAGCAGTAGTGAAGCTTCAAAAGCAAAGGGGACATGGCAGCTTTAACTATAAGTATATATTTCTATTGCCCCCTGGATTAAAGATAGTATCTTCTTGTTGCCCTATACAGACAGGGTTTGTAAAATGATCTAAGATCAAACTCTAACAATAAAGTTCCAAAAGATTACATCAAACAGAAGATCTCAATGTTCATCGGAAAGCTGCATTTATAATGAAACTTGATGTAGGGTCACAAACAATAGTGTTGTTCTAAGCTTTAGCCTTTAATTTCCAGTACCTCGTCTAACAAGACATTCATCATCTTTGTGTGCCTCGACAAGAGTGCTGGCAGGCTATTTCAACACAGAAGACATCACAGCTAAGCCTGATCCAATCAGTGACAACCCCATCACTTCCAGTGCTCGTCATTAGAGGTGTGCAATGGAAACATTTTCCAATTTTCCTCCTTAATTCAAAGGTATTTGGGCCAAATGTAGTAGAATCTTGGAGCACAATGCTCCAGATCTTGGAAATCTGCAACAGAAACAGAAAATGCTGGACATGCAGCGGATCAGGCTGCATCTACTGAGAGAACAGGTCAGTTAACTGTTAAAACTGTTTGGATGAACGTCCACGCTCAAAACGTAAATTTGCCTGTTCTCATGCACAGTCCAATCTCCCATCCCGCTATATGTCCAAAATCAGCTCTTTCACTGGTAAAAGTGCAACAAGATTCAGAATGGCCCTGCTGATTCATAGCAAAGGCAACATTGATAGATGCCCGTGACTGGAATCCTGCCTGTTTAACCACATTGAAGTATGGCTTGGCGCCATGTAAGATATGAAGGGAAGAGTAGCCCCCTGTTCAAACATAGAAACGTCCTTCCCTCCACAGTTTTTGTATCATGTCTTTTGATTTGCTGATCTTTAAAAATTCTTACAAATAAGAACCTTAAGAAAAATCTGATCTCGAGGTCTGAGAGGTAGCTTGGAACACAATATTTCCCCAGATGTTTTGACAAGCCAGATGAGCCTCAATGGTCTTTTCTGGTCCTGTGCCTTCTGCATTCCTATATAATCATTAAAGATTCCAACGCAACTAATTTCAAATATATCTTTATGTTAATTGAAAACAATACCTTTTTGTAAAAGACAAGAGAACATGAAAGAATTAAGCTAATAATTTTGTTCACAGGTTTGATTTATGGATCTAAAGCTTGCAGCAAAAAGTGATCACTAAATTTTCAAAGATGTAGTTTTGGATTTTTGAAGTGCTCCTGTGTAATTTTTCACGGTGTGTTCAGCTTGTGTTTGGTTCCTTCTTGCGGGGGGAGGGTGGGGGGGGCAATTGAGATTTTCCAATGAATTTTTTGAAGCATAATTTCACTTTAAATTTTTAAAACTCCAAACGTAGGAACTATTACTGCTTCGGCAAGTAGATGAAACCTGCTGCAGAAGAATGACTGCCATACATTCTGTAACAATGCATAAGGTTTCTACAGCAATGGGAACATCACCCTGGATACAGTAACCTAGGACACTAGAGTTCTTGGCAATGAGGAGCAACCCAATCTGATGTTAACTCTGGTGCTGAGTCATTACAGAGAAAGGACATCCAATTATACTAAATTGCCAATGAGAGAATGTTCCCGTCATTTCTTGAACTAATGACTTTTTAAGTCCATAGTTAAAATCCTTATTAATTAAGATGATTATAAACACGTTTTCATCCTACATTCTTTATTAAAATTATAATTTAGAATGCATGCCAAAACAAAAACAAAGAGATGTTCATTATTAAGAATGCATGCTAAAAAAGTAGCCAATACCTGTCACATATATTTCATCTGCAAAAACTCAAACAGTAAGGGTTAAGGTGCATTTAAAACTTTCAATCACATTATTAATTTCTCACTTTGAACAAACACAAAGCAGTTTATCCAAGTATCAGTAACCAGCGAAATGAGCCAGACAGTAAAATAAAAAGCTCATTCAGGCAGAGCTGGCTTGTAAATCCCCCCCTCCCTGCCCACCCCATGATTGCAATAACCACTCAGAACACAATTGGCTCAGTATGTTAACACAGATAAAAGGAACATAAAATGTGAATTTACAGTTAAGATCGCACACCTCACATACAAATCAAATGAAGTGTTCTCCACCCCCACACCCGACGCACATAGGGCTGACCAAAACCAACTCAGAGAAGCACTGAATTTGCTTCCGTATTTCATTTAACCACTACAGACCCGAAAATGGAGTTGATTCATCTAAAAGACAGTTCATATAATGCAAGTATTGCTCAGAGTTTCTTCTTCCCAAACCACCCGTTTAACATTTGTCATGGCTAAGTTAATTTTAAATACACTACACGTTTTCATTCTTTCACATAAAGCAAAGGTTTCAATCTACAAAGTCAGAGCTGAGTCCTTGAATCGTCAAATAACATGATCATGGGGTGTAATTTTGTGACCGTTACAGAATTTGTTGTGCAGTGGTCAATATCATTTCCACTGCACCCGGCTCAGTTCTGACAAAAGTTCCATGCACTCTATTTCTGTTGTTTCAGCAGCAATTTTAGTCAATTTAAACCGCTTTTTGAAATAGACATTTTATTACAAAACAGAAGTTCTGCTGCAAGAATTTAAGCTAATAATGGATATCCTAGGAAAAGAATCTGCCCACGTAACCACCCACCCCCCACCCCGCCCCCTCCCCACCAGCACATGCAAACACACCAAATTCTACTGAACTGGATTGTTCCAGTGCAATTCAATACTTAAATCATCAAATCCAATATACTGATTCCAGAGGTAGTGGAACACTTGGCTCATGACCAGAAGATTGCACATTCCACCATTGGGCTCGCTCGTGCTCAAGTTTAGTCTCATCCAATAACACGTCGGCCCGCATAGTTTGGAGTCCACACTTCGATGGGATGTATCATAACCTGTGTCGTTGTGAGCACACTATTTGCCAGCTGATCACTCAGCAAACATAACAGACAGTGTAAGATCTACACTTAAAGAGGTTGAGTAGGGAGGAAAGATTGGGGGGGGGGGCGGTGGTGTTATTATAATAGTATTTTATATTATGTATAGATATGTAACTACAAATGCTTAAACCAAGCAGTACAGAGCTGGACCTAATGAATATTCAAAATTAATTTGTACATTGTGAAAGAACATTGAACTTTTTCCAAGACTGGGATGTTTTCATAAGACATCTTAATTGCATTTGATTTTGATAAACATTAAATTGCAACCAAGGGAAACCTACAAAAGGGGCAACATTGCTTCAATGCCTTCCCAAATATAAATTTTAGTTCTGTAATTCCACAAGATTAGAGGGCATATTCCTAAAACACAACTAATTTTGTGTGTCTTAGTTTGAGGAGATGTTCCAGAAGAAGACACAATGATAGAGTCACTGGATATATCAGAGGTAACTATGATTTTGGGTGATGGCGTAAAACTGGCAATATCAATTAGGACACCTATCACGCATCCCTCAGTCAGGAGTGATGTATAAAAGGCAGCTGGTCCCATATGGCCCATTTTATACCATCAAGCAAAAGGAAAGTTACCCCGACAGAGTATATGTGATTTAGCCCAGTATTTGGGTGAAGTAGGCTCAACTGTGGTTCATTTTGACACTCCAGAAAAATTAATGCATACATCAGAAAAGGAGTGCAGCCATAAAAACAGTGCAGTTTTCAAGATCTTGCTATAAGTGATTATTTAGGGGCATTCTTTAAATTCACACAGCGGTTAAATAGACTGGTCAAAATCTTTTAACAGCTTTCACATTGTGAAGGTCATTGGTCCCATTAGGTGACACACTATATACAATACCCACTGCTTACATATTGCTGGATGTGTACTGCAAATCTTTTAAGGTTTCATCCCCACTCTGCCATGTCTGCATAGAATGCAACGAGAGCAAGTTATGGATCCATGCAAGGTTTTGTCATTAGTGTAATTCCACGCCCGCCTGTGGATTGTGCATTCCTTCCCTTCCTCTTGCTTCCTTACATTAGGAAGCATTCAACTACCATCATAAGGTTCATTCAGTGTCCTTGCTAAGAACTGGTAAAAGTCAAGGACATCTGAAGGACGTGAAGTAAGGCGTTTACTCATTTGACTATCTGATATTTAAATAATTTAAAATAAAGACTTTTAGTACCTTTCATATAATTACAAAACTAAAGTGAGGTTAACACTCCCCAGTAAGATTGCCAATTTAAAATTCTATAACATTGAAACCAATGCTGCCTCGCTGCATCTATTAACTGCCATTGCAACCTCTGGACTTCAAATAACTTGGAACAGACAGATAAGCATAGGTCTGTTTGAATCTGAAGCTGCTGCACGCCTTCTGGAAGGAGAACTTCTCTGCAATCTAATCTCTTATAGCTTTTCTTAGACAGTAACTGATGTAAATAACTTCAAAACAACATTGGTGCATATTAAATATACTTTTAAAAAAAAATAAAAGTTGCAAATTGATTTTCTTTATGGGCTACATCCTCCAATTTCAGTGAAATGTCAGTGAGATGTAAGCAGTGGACTAGTTAAGTTTGATATCCTTCAGTTCCCATGACAATATGTCAGAGCAGGTCTGGTAAGATGAGGCCTGGTGGCTTAGGCTCCACGCAATTAATCCAGAAATTGGCACAGCTGGCATGATACTGGTGACCGCCGTAAGACAACTTAAAATTGTCGCTCTCTGAGTTGAAGGCCTGGAAAGAAGAAAGTGGCAATAAGAACTTTCAGGTTAAACAAAACTAGCATTAGCTGCATATGCTGATATACATTTATGCTCCAGTGAAGATTTGACATCAGATGTGGTTACTGTATATATTTGCATATACAACTAGAAAATGTTGGGGGTCTAAAGTAGGGACTTGCATATATTATATATATATAATATATATATATATATAGGTGGGTCATATTTTCCCTCAAGTTCCATGCTTGTGAAGGAGTTTTGCCAAAGGCAGACGAAGCAGGACCATATAAATTAATGCCTATCAAGCTGTTGCTTCACTCTGCTTCTCCGATGTTGTAAATATTTAAGTGTGACCTTCCTTCCTGACCCCTGCTGAAGTTCTCACCATCAACTTGAAATAGGATGGACCAGCAGAATAAATGCAGGGGGGGAAGAGATTTAGAATTGGTGCCAGGATCCAGGAATGAAGTCATTGCTGTTTAAATGTCACAATGTCCAAAGAGTGTAGTAACAGCTGATGAAAAGAAGAAGAGGTAAAATATAGTTGTGGACATGAAGTACCAATTATGGTGGACAAGAGCTTTTTAATATTGACTCTTATATAAAGGTCATGGAAGTTTTTGGGTGGTATAATTTATTAGGGGTTGTAACTATACACAAATATATACAGTAAATGTATGTGAAAAGTCAATGAAGGATGGTTAATGTATTACAGAAAATTATAAATGATTGTCAACAAAAAAGCTGAAACTCAATGTCATGGCATTCACTTGAACTAAACGTTAATTTTACAAGTCTGAAAAAACTCATCTAGAGTTCTATTTTATATAGAACGCCACATGCCCAGAGGTGATGTGATCCACTGATGCTCGAGTCAGCATGCCACATGTAAGACTTGTGTACCAAGAATAAATGTGGACCCTGTTCACACCTATAATTACTTCCTCTATTACTATTCATTGTTATATTTTGACTGGCCAGCTGCTTAAGACTGAGCATATTTGAAGTGGTATCGATTGAAATTTGTGCATAAGATATTCTCATGTAACGATTCCAATGTATCAGATGTTTGTCATGAAACAAATCTGAATGTCATTCACAAATCCAGCCTTCAATTTAATTAGCGCACTTGAAGAATTTAATGGGAAAAGTTCTTAAACTGTTAAGTCTTAGGTGAACCACAGTTAGGTATATTGACTCTCCAGGTCTGATTCTGGGACCTCTCTACTCTTACAGGTATAGCCTAGGCTTGTAGACTGAACAATTAATGGGCCTTGCATCAGACTGTAGGACTCTACAAAGGGGCTCTTCAACTAATGATAGTCTTTTAAAAGGCTGTGAGTTTGTTTAAAAACTCACACTGAGGGTTGTATAAGTACGCTACAATGAAAATATTCCCCATTAAAATATTTCCTGATTAGGATGAGGGAACAATTGTACTTCAATGCCTCAACCAGAATAATGATAGCACACATCTGCAAACTGCAGATCATTACAGTGTCAATGCAGAAGGCATATAGTAATTCTGCTGTCAACTGGATTCCATAATCAATGGAGCAATCTGAAATGTAAAAAGGATAGAATTCTACAGATTGTGAGCAAGTACACTGGGAGCTTTGTGCTGCAAATAACCCAGACTAAACGTGACTTAGGTGCAATAGATGCCATAGAGTATAAGGAACAATATTATTGACTTTCATGGCATAGTCACTCCTCATCTAATAAGAAACAAATTCCAGATTTCTGTATTTTCTCATAGTACAATCACAGCAGATCCACAAGTAAAGCCTAATTTGCTTCGAGAAAAGAAGTCAAATACTGAGACAAGAGACATAATACAGCAAGTAACAGGGAAATGAAAATAAATTGAAAGTCAATCCTGTGACACACTTTACACAAATTGAAATAAGCATTCTGGGAAAACATCTGGCTAATGGGAATAGTACCTGATGTGTCAGAATGTAATGATGAAATTTATGGGTCATAGTCACTACACATATGCTGATGTATATGAGGTGAACACTCAGACACAGCTTCAATCAAAATTCATTACAAATCTGGGCAAATGATGGGAAAAATTACATGATACATGTTTGGTGAAATGGGGCTGCATTCATTGACGACTGACCCTTTCTTCTTGGTTATAAACTGTGCTAAAATTGATGTATCAGCAACTCATAAGCCAAAAAAGAAAAGTTCATTTAGTAATATTCCAAAAATAATTTTATTTAATCCAATCATTAAGATTAACCTCTCCTCTAAATCCTAATTCATTACAAAACAATCTAATTTAATTATACAGTTGTCTGTCAATATTAATGGGTGCAAACCTGTCCCTCCTCAAAAGATAGTTTTATCTCACTGTGTTCAAAATATTTAGAGTAATAATAATGCACTTTGCTTAAATGAAAGGAGCCAAACACAGACAACACACAAAAGAAAGAAAACACATTCAATGACATTTCCGATAACATACAAATAAACTGCAGCTTGTGTTGCCTATAAAGCACTGAATGAAGGTTTAAAACATTACACAAACTTTACTCTGCAATATATGCAAAAATATTTCCACAAATTTCAAGTGTTTAATGTTATGAAATAAATGAGCGCAGAAAATATTTCTTCCTCTATAGTATTCTCTGCACTGAAACACTTTTTCTTTCGAACAGAAAAATATTGGGCCTGCAAGTTCCCCTGTCCTTAAAGGATTATTTTTTTCTATCCCAGCAAGGTCAAGATTTTACCCACTGCACCCCCCAAATCTTTCACTAAGTAAAATTCTCTTCAGGTTTCACTGCTCTACTAAAAAGAAACTACAACCAGTCTTCTACACAATTACCACCAACAATTCAAAAACAAAATGTTGCCAATACTAGAAATTTGAAATAAAGAAAGAAAATGCAGGTCAGGCAGCACTTGTGAAGAGAGAGACGGTTAATGTTACAGGTTGATGACCTTTTGCCAGAACAAAAAAGTTGGAGATGTAACAGATTTTAAACAAGTATTGAGGCAGGGAAAAGGTTCGGTGGAGAGAACAAAAGGGATGGTATGTAAGGCGAGGTGAAATGACAAAAGATATGATGATGCAAGGCAAAAGGAGATGGTAACGGGACAAGTAAAGAAACAAAAGACGTATCTAGAGGAGGGTAAATGGGAACTAACAATCACCAACAGCTACTGTCCATAAAAATAGGGGAAGGCATTATGATCAGAAATTGTTAAACTCAACGTTGAGTCCGGAAGGCTGTAAAGTACCCAATCGAAAGATGGCTTGAGCTTATGCTGAGTTTCACTGGGAGAGTGCAACAAGCTGAGGGCAAAAAGGTCAGAATAGGAGTGGGGTAGAGAATTAAAATAACAGGTGAATGGAAGCTCTAAGTCACGCTTATAAACTGAATGGAGTGCTCTGCAAATCAGTCACCCAATCTGCATTTAGTCTCTCCCCAATGCAGAGGAGACTGTATCGACAGCAGCAAATACAGTATGCTAACTGACAAGGACTACAAGTAAATTGCTGTTTCACCTGGAAGGTGAGAACGGAAGAGGTAAAAGGGCAAGTTTTGCAAATCTTGTGCTGGCATGGAAAAGTGCTGTAGGAAGGGGAGGAATTGTTGGGGGTTATTAAGGATTGGACTAGGGTGTCACAGAGGGAACAGTCCCTTTGAAATGTTCCAACGAAGCTTAATGTATGCTCGAGGAATAGCGCCTCACCTTACAATTAGGCACATTACAATCTTCCAGGCTCAAAATTCGAGTCCAACAATTTCAGATAACAACCTGTACCTCCATATTTTTGGATGGCAGCTGGTGATGATTCTGTTATTTTCATTTATACTTCCTTAGGTTTCTTTACCTGTCACATTATCATCTCCTTTTGCCTTGTATCATCATCCTCTTTGTCATTTAATCTCTTCTACCTTCTTATTTTGGCCTTCCCCCTAACCTTTCTCTGCCTCTTTACTTGCTTAAAACCGCTACATCTGATGGAAGATCATCAAACTGAATTTTTAACCCTGTTTCTCTCCCTGCTGAAGCTGCCTGACTCGCTGAGCATTTCCAGCATTCTTCAAGCTAATGCACTGCTCCAACGCCAGTGAAATTAGTTACTATGAATTGTTAATTATTACGTTGACAATTGCAGTACTATTTAAAGTCAGCACAGTGACAGGCTCGTGGGCTATAATTTTAGGCTACTCAAAATAAATACTCTATTATTCCAATATACCCTCGTGGTTCTAACCTCAAATTGTTTGGTATATTCAGAGGATTGTGGAATCATACATCATAACTCAAAATATTGCCTTCCCTTTTTATCTCGCTGGCGCTGACAGCCTTACTGAGGTACCTGTCCCATCAAAGGTTGTTGCCTTCTGCATCCTTTCCAAGTGGCCATTATTCAAGTATGAGCTATTCAACAGAAGAAGTCATCACAGGCAAGCCTGATCTTGTTTTCATCTGAGGTCTACCAATGCACACTTCCAACATGGGCTGCCAGACAGTGATCAGGAGTGAGAAACATAAGCCCTTCTCTAACTCAGGAGCAGTGCACAAAATTCTAATGCCCTGGCTCAAGATCACCTTGCTCTGCATGTACTGGATGTGAACCTTAAATCTTCCTGGTCTGGTTGACCCAAAGATGAACTCTGAGCCAGAAGGACTAAAATATTGTCTCTAAAGTGAACAGATGTGATATGTATCGTTATTGCAAATTGTTAACTAAACACTAGGTGGCCTGCTGATGGGAATAAGCACATTGCGGCAATTACACTTTTGTCGTATTCCTGGGTTAGTCTTTGACGGAAGACTCTATAGGGTCTGGAAATAAAAGCAGTGAGATTTTACCACAGTAATTATGAACCTCGGATGTAACCAGATCAGTTGACATTAAAAATGGGCATGTCATTGATAGGAAGGATTTCCACTATAGTCAACTCTATGAGTCTATAAAATAATTAATTCTAACAAAGTCTCATTGTCCATTACATGACTTTAATAATATCAAAATTCCTTGCTCTTCCAATTGAAAAGCTACCAAAATCTCCTACACAAACAAGAACAGTTCCATAAGAATATATTGCAACAAAATTGAAGCAATTTTGTCCATGGTTTAGGTTGCTACTAGTTGGTTATGTCACAATAGGATGAAAAACAACAAAGCCTGCAGCCCTGAGGTATTTCAGCTGAGGTCTTCGAAACTGGTGGGCTTTTGCTCACATCTAGATTCCATGCACTCATCCTATGGATTTGGGAGAAAAAGAACCCCCCCCCACCCTTCTCCCCGCAAATTTCAGGAATGTGACAGTTGTAACTATCATCAAGGAGGGAGATGATGTGGAAACTATCGAGATACTTCCTGCTTGTCCATATCAGGAAAAGTCCTGACACACATTCTCCTGAATCGCCTGCTTCCTGTGGCTGAGGAAATCTTCCCAGGGACACAGTGTGGCTTTAGCCCTTCCAGAGGAACCTGTGATCTGGTCTATGTGGCCAGACAAATCCAAGAAAAATGTTGAGAACAACACCAGGGACTCTATTGCATTCACTGATGTGAGCAAAGCATTCGACTCAGTAACTCGCGAGGCTCTGTGGATTGTACTTCCTTAGATTTGGATGTCCAAGAAACTTCATCACAATCCTGCAACTGCTTCATAATGAAATGACTACAATTGTTTTGAGTGGGAGATTTGAAACAGTCCCCTTCGAAATCCAGACCCAGTGTCAAGCAAGGCTGTGTGATAGCCACCATATTTACAATCTGCCTAACAATGGCTACTCACCTCATCAAAGATAAACTGACCTCTGGTGTAAGTATTAAATACCACCTAAATGGAAACCTCTTTAAACTCAGTCATCTCCACGCCGAAACTAAACTGACCACCATAGACATACATGATCTACAGTTCTTGGATGACTGCAATGCCGTTGTCCCCTCTGCACTAGATTTGCCAGCCACTCTTAATATCTTCAATTTTGCGGACAAGAGGCTCAGCCTCTCCTTGAGTGTTGCCAAAACAAAACTCAGTCCTGGTCAGTCAAATATTCCACCTCCCTTATACATTGAAGGAGAGGCTCCAGAATATGTTGAGCACTTCCCTTACCTTGGCAGCCATGTCTCTCAAAATCACTATTGATGAGATCCAACACCGGATCAGCTGCACCAACTCAGCCTTCTACAAACCACAACAGCAAATGTTTGACAAGAAAGACCTCTGCAAATAAACAAAAGTCCCAGTGTACGGCACAGTTGTCATCACAATATTTCTGCAGCGATGCCTGAACTGTATACCAGCGACACATGAGTAACTAATGAAATTCCATCAGTAATATCTCCGCCGCATCCTCCATATTCAATGGGAGGACTGTTGGGCAAATGCTAGTGTCCTTCTTGACGCCAGCTCCTCAAGCATTCAGGCAAAACTCCAGCAAAGTCAACTTCAATGCACTGGACAGCTGAAAAGCGTCTTCCCCGCCAAGTCCTGTTTTCTTCAACTCTCAAATGGCCAACATTCCGGGGAAGATATAAAAAAAAGCTACAAAGACACTTTGAAGCTCTCCTTGAAGAATGGCAGCATTGGCATTAATGTTTGGGAGGAGCTTGCTACCAATCATTCAGAATGGCAACAACCTGTCCTAGAAGGTGCATCACACTTTGAGTCACAACATATTAACGATGCAGCAGAGTGCCCGTAGGGAAGGAAGGGGAGCAAATCTTGCACTGTGGGTCCCACTACCTCATGGGCACCTGCCCCATGTGCCCAAAGTTCTGTGGGTCAAGAATTGGCCTGTTCAGTCACATGAAGGCCCATAGAAGAAACTCATGATCCTGAGTAGAAATCATCCTCGAATCGAGAGACGCTAACAATGATAGGTTAAAAGAGATTTTACTCACAGTATTAACGTCCCTCTTAACTTGGTGCAATATTGTAACTGCTGCTCAGTTGGCTGCTGGGCAGTTTGCTTGAGCAAGTAACCAAATCACTCAATTCAAAAATAAAAAGGCTGTGTGATTTATTCAGATATGTTTCTAATTGGCAATGTTTTGAATTTAGCAGACATTTCAATAATTCAGGTACTCTGGGTTAGAGTTTTTGGGGTATTTATAAGCCTGTGCCCTCAAAATCAATGAGTTACATCTGGAGTTTTCAAATTGAGGTGATCAGGCTGGAAACTCTGAAGAGAATAAACAAGAGACCACATTGTGATATCCTCTATAGCTGAGGGAAGGATTAAAACAACTGTGCAAAAATGTAATGATGATCATACTTTTAGCAGTGGAGTTGTGATCCATATACTTTTTCTATTAAACAAGAAACTAGGCAAGTTTGAAGTGTTGTAAGTATATGTAGAATTTTCAGGCTATTAATTAATTGTTCATATACTGTTTAATAGTTAGTTTGGCACTTAAAGCCTAAGATAAAGTCCAGTACTAGTGTTTTTCTGTATCTCTCAAAGACAAAGAGGGTCTCATTGGGGCATGGGATTAAACCATCCCATGGAACTGTGTGCAGTCATACTTTACCTGAATAACAAGGTAAGTTTGGGTTGCCAACTCTAATTGGAGACATTTCTGGATGTTTCATCATGTGGTGATCTTGACACCTGACCACTTGACATCTAACCATGTATCATCTGCAAATGTTATTGCAACTCTCCCTCCATTTCGTTGGACCCTGGTTCTATGTGGAGGTGATGACCCTGGTCTGGGAGCCTCAGTCAGAGCCAAACTATAATTGGGCTTCACATGTCAAAACATGCCACACAGGCTGACCTGAATCAAACCAAGAGACTGCACAAAGAACAGGAAGCTAGCAGTGTGGGGCACTTCTCAAAGGGCACATCGCCCTGAACACAGATCCAGAGCAACATTTCTAAAGCATCCCTTGGGTTTAGACATAATAAAGGAGAGTTTTCATAGAATGATAGGAATGACGGCACAGGAGGTGACCATTCAAGCCCCTGCCCAGCGCTGACCAGCTGTGCCTGGAAAATCCATGAGCCATTCTGGGAGACTCATAGGCAATCTGGGGATGTAGCAACACCTAAGATGAGTGAAAAAACTCACAAGGGATTAGGGAATGTGGGCTCACCTATAAGAACTGTCAAACACAGAACCTATAAATATCCAGTGTAAAAACAGTAAAATACGTTATTTGTTTGAGAAGGTATTCAGCCGCATTGTTAACTGCCATTTAATTGCAACAATAATTCTTCCTCTCACACCTGGGTAAATATAAACTGAAAGTGACACATATGGTCTTTTGAGCATACATGAAGTTGGAGTCATACCTAATACAAAGGAAGATGGTTGTGGTTGTTGGAAGTCAATCATCTCAGTCCCAGGACAACATTGCAGGAGTTCCTCAGGGTATCCTGGGCCCAACCATCTTCAGCTGCTTCATCAATATGGACCTTCCCTCCATAAAGGCAGAAGTGGGGATGTTTGTTAATGACTGCACAATGCTCAGCACCATTCCCAACTCCTCAGATACTGAAGCAGTCCATGTCCATATGTGGCAAGGTCTGGACAACATTCAGGCTTAGGCTGATAAGGGGCAAGCAGCATTCACACCACACAAGTGCCAGGAAATGGCCATCTCCAACAAGAGAGAATCTAAGCGTCTCCCCATGACATTCAATGGCATTACCATTGCTGAATTCCCTTCTATCGACATCCTGAGGAATACCATTGACCAGAAACAGAATTAGATCAGCCATATAAATACTGTGGCTACAAGAGCAGGTCAGAGGCTGGGAATTCTGTGGCTAGTAACTCACCTCCTGGCTCCCAAAGTCTGTCCACCATCTACAAGACATGTCAGGCGTGTGATGGAATACGTCCCACTTGCTTAGATAAGTGCAGTTCCAACAGCACTCAAGAAGCTGGATACCATCCATGACAAAGCAGCCCGCTTGATTGGCACCCCATCCACCACCTTAAACATTCACTCCTTCCAGCACTGACCCACAGTGGCAGCAGTGTGTACCATCTACAAGATGCACTTCAGTAACTCACACCAAGGATCCTTCGAAAGCACCTTCCAAACTTACAATCTCTACCTCTTCAAAGGACAAGGGTAGAAGATGCATGGGGACGTCACAACCTGGAAGTTCCCCTCCAAGCCACACAAAATCCTGACTTGGAATTACATCGCTGTTCCTTCACTGTCACTGGGTCAAAATGCTGGAACTCCCTTCCTAACAACACTGTGGGTGTACCTACGCCACATGGACTGCAGCGGCTCAAGGCGGCGGCTTACCACCACCTTCTCAAGGGCAATTAGGGATGGGCAATAAATACTGGCCTAGCCAGTGATGCCAACACCCTGTGAAAGAATTTTAAAAAGGCATTTTCAGAAAGTGGAGTAATTAAGAACATTGTATTACTTAATACTGCAGATGGAGTAGGCAAGATATGCTAACATTTAAATAACAGACCAAATGGAAGATAAAATATAGTAAAATCCATCTAATTTTTTCTTCAAACTGTCAGAATAGTGAGTGCAACCTCCTGTAGGTTTATTAAACCTTTATGTACTTCATTTTTGTTACAATATCTTCTCAAGGAAAGCAGTTGCTTATGTAGAGTGGGTGGGAGATTACCCACTTCAAAGACTATAGTTCAGTGCTGCACTGACCAAGGTTTCATCTTTCGGATGAGACGTTAAACCAACACCCCATGTGCTCTCTCAGCTAGAAATAAAATATCCTATGACACCATCAAAAAGTGCAGGGGAGTTCTTCCGGTGTCCTAACCAACATTTATCCCTCAATTAACACCTAAAAATGGATGACAATGCCATTTTTTTGAGGGAGTGCATCATGGGCAAATTGGTTATCACATTTCCTGCATTACAACAGTGACTACACTTAAAAAATATCTCATTGGTTGTAAGGCGCTTTGGGACATCCTTTTTTCTTGTTAATTTTACAATTAAAAATGTATAGATAGTAAAGGAGTGATTCCTAGTGCAGTTTTTATAGCACCTGGAATTTCTACTTAATAGACTCAATTTTGGTTTAAATTAAGTTTCTGAAAGATGAAATTCAGAATTTGCCTACAGATCTCCTTTGCAAAATCCATTGTGAAGGTTCCATTCAATACATTTACCAAATACTCATTATTTATAAATACATTCCACCTCATTCATACTTTAATTTAACGTAATTGTATCTTAACCATTTTCCCTTTGTTACGCAGGGCCAGTCAATCGTAACCAGGCTGTCACATGTACCTGATAATCTTATGCTTTAGCAATAACTGAACCATGATTGAAGGAACTGCAGGGGCTGTCAGCTGTTTAAGATACACCCAGGGCAACACTAACACAGACCAAATTGTGAATTTTGGTTTCCAATTTTCTCCGTTGTTCTTACTAAGATGAAGGCTCATGTTGGAGTATGATTCCATTGATGCCAACAGCCAACTAGCATGGTGTCTAAATGGTCATTCTTGATGAGTGAGAATTAGGCATTCCTTTAACCAAATGGGAAGCACTTCTGCGTTCGGTTCTGTTCTCGCCCAACATTCACAAGCATAAATAGGCTTTCCAGCGGGAGCTACTGTATACCTCTCACAGTTTAGGCTGGCTGCCCCCAGCTATCAAAAGCCCCAATACCACTGTTGCTGAGATTACCAAAATCAGCACAGACTCATGATCAAATGTGTGTTCTTGAATCTTAGCTCTTCACCCTTTCTTTTAAGCCTATTCATTAATGCTGTTAAATCGCAGGCTGATTGGATGCATGATTGTGCATCCATATTGTAACATTATGATCAATCTTGTAACTTGTCTATGACATGGAAATGGCCAGGTTATGAGTGATGCAGACATTCCTTTCCTTCTTGGACAATGACTTGTGCATTCATTTTGGAGTCCTCCATACACCAGTCAAATCCTCTGTCCCCACACTTTGAGCATTAAGTTTATACGGTTGGGAACCTGCAATTTTTGTGCATGGCATCCATTTGAAGCAATCCATGTTACAGTTAACTGTATATTTTAGTTATAATATGTTACATTTGTTAAACATGAGGAATTTTACTTATTTAACAAAATGCATTAAACTTCACCAACATGCATGTTGAAACCACCCATTTCTGATGAATGTAATACCAATTTCCCCATGCAATCCAAAAGTTACAACTACAACACCAGCAAGAAGAAAGTGAGACCCATCAGCATTTGTTAGGAGACAGTAGATTTTAACTAATCTCAAGACCCCAAAATGATGATAGGAAAGGAAAGGAAAGACATTAAAATTATCCCTGCAGGCAATTTAAGGGTTAATTTTAATTTAGCCCAATTCCACAGCCATTTGGCAGATGAGATGTTTTGAGAATGTAACTTTTAGAAGGTCATACTTGTTTAGGATGATCCTCCAAGTTTTCTTCCTCCTGGAATAAGCGAGATGTGAAGTCAGTATCCTGGTTAGCACCACATCAGCTGAATGATTAATCCTCAAAAAGGTCAGCTAAAAAGTTATTTTTCCTCAAATTATTGTGCATCAATGTCCTTTCATATATTTTCAGGTTACACAAAGTAGACCCTGGTTAACAGGAGTCAGAGAGGAGTGAGTGGAAGGCAAGGAAGAAATGTCTGGAAACATTTCCTCAGCATGTTGGTACTACATGTTGGCCAGCTATGGCAGCTGCTAAAACTTTAGTGGATTTTGACTTAGCTCCCTCTGCATCATGCAATGTACCTGACCACCTGGCTGAGTGGACAACTCATCACCTGGGGCCAGTTTGAGTACGATTTGCAGGTGAGGCTTTGGTTTAAACCAGGTCCTCCCAATTCATGCTGTGGTTGGCAATGTACTGAATTGGGACTGTGTTTGAGACTTGAAAACCAGCAAAACTTTGAAATGCTTTGCTGGTTTTTCACATATAGTTTCTGACTTATTAGCTGTAAAGAAAGGAATAGAGATACATCAATGAGCACAGACAAATGCTCACTAGGCTAGATGTGCTCCTTGCAAGTTACTCATCACTATATTAAGTCCATTAAGTAACTAACTATTGGAATGTGAGCGAGTTCTAGATAACTTGTGCTTACCTTGCTTCTGGAGTCAACATTAAGCAAACAAACTCCACAGGCTAGCTCTTTTGCGTTTTTTATCCCAGGGCGTAGAATGCATGAGGAGAAATCCAGTGAGTTTTCATCTGGCTGTAAAGAATGCAAACAGCTTAGATTTACTATTAAATTACAGACAATGTAGCCTCAAAATCTAGTTTCTCTGTCTCAGTCACACACAATAATTATTTTCCTATGGTATAAAAAGAGGCCTTGTTGAGTGGGCCCCAATGGTCTTTTCATGATCCTAGAAATTCTTCTTAACAACAATTTAAGACTTTGCACCTAGATTTTTTGAACTAGGCATATTCAGCAAATAACCTGATGACCAGTTTTGGTCTAACATTTTAAGTAGTTTATATTAAGCATCCAATCTCATAATACTCAACTAGTACTGTGAAGTCACAAACTCACTTCATGCAATTGGCTTCCTTTTTAAAAAAAAACTTACTATGAAAGTGATCTACAACACAACATCTTAGTCTAGGATTGCTAAATTACCCAGTTGGAAGGTTTATCTGGCCTGATTGGTTAGCTGACCTCAATAAATTAATTTATAGTGCAACTCCGAGAATACTGATAATATAACTGTGTAACTATGATAGATTGATATAGCTAGTTAGATAGATAGGTATAGAGGTAGCAGGGTGGGGTGAGGGGGGGGGAGACAGAGAGAGAGAGAGAGAGAGAGAGAGAGTGAGATGGAGAAAAAGAATGATCGAGATATGGATAGATATACAGATAGATTAAATAGAGTTCATTCTTTGGGCACAATTGGAAATTTTGGCGCAAGTTGCACCCATTTTCACAGCATCACAGTGCTTTTACAGTGCAGGAGGAGGCTATTCAGCCCATCGAGTCTGCACTCACTCTCCGAAAGAGCATTCTACCTAGTCCCACTCCCCTGCCTTATCCCATAACCTTAACACATTCTCTCTTTTCGGGTAGCAATCCAATTCCCTTTTGAATGCCCCGATCGAACCTACCCTTTCCTTCCCCACACACGGTTTTCCGTTCAAACTTATTTACATGCAGTATTGCCAAATGCAAAATCTGTTATAAACCAGCGCAATGGGGCAGAGTCTTAAAATGTAATATTTTTGAAAAGAATCGCTTTCAAAAATTCTACGAAAACAGCTCGATATTTTTAAGGGTGGTAACCTGTTAGATTAATACAGCCGAAAATGGGTTTAATCACCAAAAAAAAAAGCATTTTAAATCGCAGTGTCAATCCACCACCTGTGAGTAACCCAATTTTAAATTATTCAAAAGAACTTCAAAAAAAAAATTAAAACTTTTTTTCGTTAGACTGGAGTAAAATAATCAGTTCCCAGTAAATTTTGAAAAAATAACCTATTAGTGTCCTGATGCCCAAAAGATCCAGCTTAATTTTGGAGCGTGCTTGAAAGCCTGTAAGCAAGCACAATTAGCAGAAACTCCCAGCGGTGATCAATTCTACCTGTGGCTGTGCTGGGCCAGCTGCTAGCACGATGTTTTTAAAACTAGCACAAAAGATTGCAGAAACTTGAACCGCACTGAACACAATTTTCTCTTAAAATTCCCACACCACCCTCTCCGCCAGTCACACCAAATCAAGAGGAATGGCTCCGAATGAGCCAGCGCAATCGAGCAGAAACTCCGGGCCGTTTTCTCGATAAGCGAGAATTACCACCGGTCCTTGCTTCCTTTTTCTACGGCTGTATTGGGAAGATGAAATTCGGCACAGTTTAAAGCTGAAACTTAAAAACAGTAGACCAAGAAACAGCAAAACTAAACCTCATACAATTCTTCCAACAGGTGCTGCAACTTTTCCAAAGTTCTGAAGGAGAGTCATACTGGACGTGAAATGTTAACTCTATTCCTCTCTTCACAGATGCTGCCTGAGCTTTTCTAGTGCTTTCTGTTTTTATTTCAGATCTTCATCCTTCGCTGTATTTTGCTTTTATATTACTGCAACTTTCCATTTATTTCAGCAATGATAAGACAATTATAGCTTTTGACAAAATATGCCAATTTGGATACATGCTTTGAATTCCCAAGCTATGATTTCTGCGATGTTTGAAAGCAAAATTACTTAAAAGTCAGACAGTTGCAATCATTTTCACCATTTATGTTCTCCAAGGCAATTTTAATGATTGGATCTTTAAGCGGCAATCACAAAAATGATGGAACATAAATACTGCTGCTGTAGAAAATGGTCCATTAAGCTTTAAAGTCACCGAAGTAAAGAAATTGACTCCCTGTATAAAATCAAACTTAATGTGCAATAGAAGGTAACACATCTGAAAATGCATTAAAGTTTGATGAAAATGCAATTTTTTTGCTGAAGCAGATTTTTGCTTTGACATGTATATTTATTTATATGTATTTATAAGAAGTATAAATAAGCAGATATCGATAGAAATCTTGGTATTTAAAATTATGCATCAGTATATAGTATTTTTTAAAAAAAGGTTGTTAACTACAATCATTAAGACAAAATCTATACTGCTAGCAATAGATGGAAAAGCAAATTAGTTTGTTTGAACTGCCTGACTATAACAGACAGGACGGGAGAGATAAACTGAAATCCCCAATTCCTTCCCTTCTGTCCACAATCAGTGTGGTTTATTTTTTAAAAGGTAGATGTGCGTGTTCCTAAACCCTGTTAGTGTGCTCACCCCAAAAGATCTAAACGCCATGTCAGTCTCACAACACACACTCAAGAAAGGTACAATTAAAGAAGATAGTGCATTTCTACAAGTATAAACCAAAAGAATTGTTAACAATTCATGTGCTTTTGAAAGTCCAGGGTGGAAGGAAGCATTTCCCACTCTTGAATTATAGTTCAAATGAGTTCAGGTGGCTGGGAGTCGTATATCAGGATTACTTTGAAGAGAAGAATGTTTAGCAGGTCATGAAGTCATTCATTTGTGGCTGTTGTATCAGGAGGTCCAATTTCTTTACAGGTGAACTCAGAGCTTCGGAATCAATCTGGGAGGCCTTTTTTGTTAAAAAGGCATTTAAGCCACTTGGTTCTTAGAAGGCAAAGGTGGCATAGTCTCTCTCTGTAGCTGTTGTCTTATCAGTGTTATTCTGCAGACTGCCCAGGTCTCTTCTGAGTTTTGGGGTGGAAGGATTTCAATATCAAGGAACCAGTTTCAGTCACATGGTCAATGGCCTTTGGTACATAATAGAAGGTAGATGGTGGTCTTTCAGTGTCAGGGAACCTATTTCAATCACATGGTCTAAGGCCATTGATATACAATAGAAGGTAGGTCATCTTTCACACTTAACTTGTGGATAACTGGTCTCGTCAGATTTCCTTTGTTACATTACAAATCTGGAGATACAGAATTGACTATGTTTTGGAGTAAGCTTCAAACAATGTCAGACATGAATTGCGCAAAGGAGTGCTATCTAGGTATGTCCATTCAAGGGGAGACCCCTACTCAGTTTGATTCAATTTGGAACTATCCCGAAGCTTGTTCATCTGGGTTGAAGCTGCAAAGGTCACCCGACCCCCTTGGCAGCCATCTTAACAATTCATCAGTGTTCATTTTTAAATAAATAAAGGCAGTTCCAGAAGCTTCTATATGAGCACAGTCCATGTTTATAGTTATGAATATGACATGCCTTTTATTGAGCATGACACACCTCCCTCCGACGGGGAAAAAAAATATCAATTCTATTACTTTTTTTTATATATATTTCCTCGTGAAACAAAATTGAAAAAATGTACACATACACTAGGGCTTTCACACCATAATTTGATACTGTTACAGTTTCTCTGTTGCATTCTCTTTTCTTACAAATCCCGGTTACATTTTATCTGGTGAATATTTATTCATTTTGATTTCGGGAATGGCAGCTTTACTAGACAATTCCCGATCCAGTTAACAGTTGAGGAGTCCTAAGGAGGGGTCATGTTTCGCAAGGCTGGGCTTCATTTGAAAGCTTGTGATATGTAAATCATTCTAACTGTTTGGCTGTGAGATCTGCAAAGCTCTTAACCCTTTCATGGGTGCTTCCACAATCCATGAATCTGTAAATTTAGGTTCTAGCCCACTGAGGATTTATATTTCTAGGGTAATGGTGTGGGTGTGGGGGGGGGCATTACTTTTAGACCCCTATGAGGACCACTGTCTGGGTCCTCCCCTGTCACCTTAGCATTAGTTGCCTGGAAAATTTAACTGCTGGGTTCAGGCGGATTTAAGTTGTGAACCTGATACTTTGATGACTTTGTAGTTACTCCTGGGTTAGCTGCACTTGGAACTTCCCTTGTGGCTGTCACAAGTGTGGTTTATCTTTCAAAGGTATTGACTTCTGCATTGGTGTTACTTTGGGCTGGGTTGGTCCCCCATCTCCCCCCACCTCTATCCGTTGGGACACTACTGCCCAGAGGTGACTCACCAGCCTCTGCTGTGCTGCCCTGTGGCTCTTCAACATCTCCTTCACTGTCTGTCTGCTGGTTTGAGAACTTCCTCTGTCCCTATTTAAATCTGAAAAGAAGGTGTCTGCTAACCAGGCTTCTGGTTCAGCTCCTTCATTTTTTAAAAAACTCTGTAGGCCCTTCCTCTGCCTCCTTTAATCAACTGGACTGGTTCTGGCCTCTAACTTTTCTGGGTTCCATCCTGAACCATTTAATCTCAGAAGGTGCTCTCCTGGCCTTTGGGAAGTTCTCTAACTTTCCTTCTATTTCCAGAATCCTGGTTGGCTCTATCGCTCCCCTGTATGATGTTAGGGCCTTCTTCAGTTTTCTGCAACTGTACAGACCTTCTCTGGTTCCCTCCGGTTTCCCCAGGCCCTGTGGGTTGTATTTGAACTCCTGGGCATAGTACCTGGCTTTCCACCAAGCCATTTCCCAACAATAGGTTCATGTCCTCTATTGGCAAGTTTGGAACCACCCTGACTGTCACCACCCCAGTGCAACACTTATTCCGTAGGCAAATTTTTACAAGGGGAACTTTTAAACATGTTCCAGTAAGTCCCTTTACTAACACGGAGGTGTTTGTCGGGCTTTTGGGTGGCAAATCAGTAAATTCTGCTACAAGCAGTGTTTGAAAACACCTTGTATCTTGGGAAATAGTTATTCCTTTTCTGGGAGCTTGGGGTCAAAAGGAGACACAGTCTCTTTTTGCAAGGAGCCTTGGTGGGAACATTGTCCTACCCCTGTCCCACCTGAGTCTGGACTGGGTACTTTCCAAGCTATGGACTTGGCACTGAACCCAGCTCCACCTGTTGGTTTCTTGGTCCATCAACAGTTCTCTTTTATGTGGCCTGGCTTGCCATATTGGAAGCAAATCAGGGTACAACCCTGCTGGTTTATTTTACAGGTTCTTTCTTTTTCAAGTTGGGGATTGATTTGTCCTGTCTTCCCTATTCCCCTTTTCCATCTACCTCCTTTTATCTCTTCTTTGTTGGTAATCCAAGTCCAAATTTGCTTTCGTTTAGATTGTAGTCATTAGCCATGATTGCGGCATCTCTGACTCTGGAAGCCCTTTGTTCCACAATGTGAGTTTTGAGGTTATATGGGACGGAGACAGTTAAAAAATTCCTCTAACAAAATTATTTCTTTTAATCCTTCATAGGTGCACTCGATCTTTAAGGCTTGGACCCATTGGTCAAAAGCTGCCTGTTTAATTCTTTCGAATTCTAGGAAAGTCCGTGTGGGCATTTTATAAATTCTGGAACTGTTGGAGGTATGCCTCTGGCATGAGTTTGTAGGTATTGAGAATAGCAGCCTTTGTCTGGTCAAAACTGGCAGAGCAATCATAAGGCAGCATGGAATAAATTTCGCAAGCTTTTCCGACCAGCTGACCTTGTATCACGAGGGTCCAAAACTCTGGTGGCCATTGTAATTGAGCTGCTAGTTTTTCCAAAGACTGTAAAGAAAATTTGCACATCCTCCTCTTCAAACGTGGGGACAAATCGAGGGTACTTTAGGAAATCAAAATTTGTCTCCGGGCTAAATTGCCACTAGGTACAGTTATGTTTTCCCTAGCTGCTGCAATCTGTCTCAATTCCCTGTCTTTCTGTGCCTGCAATTCTCAGGTATGTTCAGCTGGAAAGCACGTTCTCTCTCTCTCTCGCTCCTTTATTTTTCTTTGTCCTGAAGCTCTAACCTCCCCTCTTCCAGACGAATTTTGTCAAGGGTAACCTAGTCTGTTTCATGTTCTGTTTCTTCTATCTGTTCCAAACTTGTAGTGAGGCCCAAAGGCTTGGCCAACATCTTTAGTACCTCGCTCTATGTGCTTTATTTTGTATACTAGGTTCCACCTGCCTAGCTATGGCCTTTAGCAGTTCTATGTTTAGGGATGCTAATTTTTGCCAAGTTAAGTCCTCCTGTTCTACAAACATTTTTGCATCAGAACTAACAATGTTACTTTCTAGTGTTGACGCATAAAACCTGTTGTTGTAGCTGTTTGTTTGTTTTAAAGAAACAATTTCAGCTACTGAACTTTCCTTTTTTGGCTTCCAGTTTATTCTTCTAATGTCAGATTCAGTTAATTTCAGTCCAATTGGTTCAAATCCTGGATGCAGCACCCAATTTCTGATACGGGCAGGGGAGAAGTGAGAAACTGAAAGCCCCAATTCCCTTCACTTCTGTCCATAATCAGTGTGGTTTGTTATGACACAGCAGATGGTAAATACTGAGCTGTTCAAACCCCAGAGGGAAACTTGAAATACCTATCACAACTAATTTTCAATTTGTATAAATTTCGAGATGTGTGCCTTGAATTCAGTAGTAATAAGATCACCAAGTCTTATAGGTTTTGCAAAACTACATTAAACATTTATTAATGAGAAATATTTTAAAATATGTACATAGATCTACAAATTACTACCATGATAACTTCTAAATTCCCTAATCAATCTAACTCCCAGTTACACTTTTGTTAAGGCAATAGTAAGACACAGATTTTAAAAGACCCAGGCAAAGAAACATGATACTCTGAACAAGTCGAATTCCAAGTGAGTTTTCTTAACTTCCAGTCCTTTGAAGACAGCAGACGGATGCTGAAGGCTTTTTCACACTTGTAAGATCTTAAAATGCTACCCTTACACACAGCCTTTGCGTCTTTATACATATTTTCTGCTTTGAATACAAATACCCATTGTAATAAAATAATAAATAAATAATAATAATAAATAAGATAATAAAAAACCTCTCATAGTACTAAGTTTTACCAGTAATCTTTGGGAAAAATAAACACACTGGGCTGAATTTTGCCGTCGGCGAGCAGGGGGCGGGGCCTGCTCGCCGACGCGTAAAATGACGCAGGATGATGTCGGGGGGAACCCCCGATGTCATCCCGCCCCATTTAAATCTTCAGGAAGCTGGGCCCACAGCTGATTTTACTGTGCGCCTGCCAACCTGTCAATGGCCAACTGAGGTCATTGACAGGGTCATTAAAACAATTAAAGGACTTGCCCGTCCAACCTTAAGGCTGGCGGGCAGGCCAGAGCCCCGGCGGGCAATAGAAAAAACATGAAACCTCATCCACCGGCGGGATGAGGTTTCATGTGGGGTTTAAAAAAGTTTAATAAAGTTTTAGTGAAATTTATTAACATATCCCATCTCATATGACATTGTCACATGAGGGGGACATGTTAAGGATTTTTTTTTCTATTTTTAATGTTTATACAACTTTCAGTGATCTCCCTGAGGCAGAACTTAGCTTCACGGAGATGTACGCTCTTTCGTGCACATGCGCGAAAGAGCGCACACTCGCATTTGGGGAATCCCCCCCCCCCCCCACCGCCCGCACAGGAAGCGCATAGCGCTTCCTGCCAGGTGTCACGCTAAGGCCCGCCCACTTAAAATGGCGGCACGGCCCGCTACTCCGGCAGGGATCGGCTCCCCGCCCGCCGGAGATTGGGTCGGGCCCACCCACCCGGTAGGCAGAAACTTCTGCCCACTGTTTCTAAACTTCACCTGGCTAGGTGACACATTTCACTCCCTCTTTTGAAAACAATCTAGTATGGTTTATTTAAAAATGCAAATGTTCCCTTGACACCTATGCTTCTAAACTTCCCCATGTTTACCTAATTAACATTTCAAACTTAACTTCTCTTCTTACATCAAAGTACCTACGCTAGCTGCCTCTAATTCAATTAAGTCTTATACACACACACACATATATATATATATATATATATATAAAAAACATACCCCACTATTACTCTATTTTACAATAAATTCCAATTACATTACGAGAATTATTATACCTTGACAGTTCTATCTTTTAAAACGTAGACACGTGTGTCCTAATCCCCCATTAGTGTGTGGTTAATTTAAAAAGTACCAGCAGCAGACTTGCATGGGTTTAAACAAAGACTATTATTTATTCATGCAATCACCCCAAAAGATCTAAACGTTATGTCAGTCACACGCCACACACTCAAGAAAGATGCAATTAAAGAAGATCACACACTTCTACCAGTATAAGCCAAAATAATAGTTAACAGTTCACTCGTCTTTCAGAGTCCAGTGAAGAAGGAAGCTTTTCCCACTCTTGAATTGTATTTCAGGTAACTTCAAATGGCTGGGGCCGGATATCAGAATTACTTCGAAGAGAAGAATGTTCAGCAGGTCAGGAAGTCATTCACTCATGGCTGTTGTATCAGGAAGTCCAATTTATTTACAGGTGAACTCAGATTCAGAATCAGGCTGGGAGGCTTTTTTTTTGTTAAAAAGACTTTTAAACCTCTGAGTTCTTAAAGGGCAAAGGTGGCACAGCCTTTTTCTGCAGCTGTTGTCTTGTCAATGCCATTCTGCAGACTGCCCCAGATCTCTTCTGAGTTTTGGGATAAAAGGATTTCTGTGTCAGACAACCAGTTTCAGTCAGATAAAAGCAAAATACTGCGGATGCTGGAAATCTGAAACAAAAACAAAAATAGCTGGAAAAACTCAGCAGGTCTGACAGCATCTGTGGAGAGGAAGATAGAGTTAACGTTTCGAGTCCATATGACTCTTCATCAGGACAAAGGAGAAATTCTGATGTTCTGACGAAGAGTCATACAGACTTGAAACGTTAACTGTATTCCTCTCCACCGATGCTGTCAGACCTGCTGAGTTTTTCCAGCTATTTTTGTTTTTGAACCAGTTTCAGTCACATGGTCATGGCCATTGATATACAATGGAAAGTAGATGGTGATCTTTCACGCTTAACTTGTGGATAACTAGTCTCGTCAGCTTTCCTTTGTTACACTGCAAACCTGGAGATAGAGGCTTTAGGTACCCATTGACTCTGTGTTATGGAGCAAACTTTGAACAATAGCAGACGTTAATTCCACAAACGGGTGCTGTCTAGGTATGTCCATTCAAAAGGTCCCCACTCAGCATGATTCAGTTTGGAACTATCTGGAAGCTTGATAGTCTGCGTAGAAGTTGTAAAGGTCATCTGGCTCCCTTGGCAGTCATCTTAACTGTTCATCAATGCCCATTTTTAAATCAATAAAGGCAATTCCAGAAGCTTCCATAAGAGCACAGTCCATATTCAAGGTTATGAATATAACATGCCTTTTGCTGGGCGTGACACTGATGTTTCTCTTTGATCTGAGTTGATTTGGGTCAGTGTTAAAACTAGTATGTTTGATGCAGAAATGCAAAGTGTTCATATCTCATTAACTGAACTTCCGTAAATGAAGGTTTTAGTTTCTGTCTCTATTTAATAGCATTCAAGTAATGAAACTATATTAAATTCAGTAAGCAAATGGGGTAATATTTGCTCATGTACCCATCTCTCCAAGGACAGTAAGGATACAGTTTCGAGGCAGTCATTTCTGTTAGACTGCTGAAAGACAAGTCTGCCCTATAAAACTCTAAAGCTATAATCACTATAAATTATTTTTCTTGAATTAATCTAATACATATAGGCGCTGGTGTCAATTCAATGCTAAAAAGTGTTATTTTGTGAACAAAGACTGAAACTAAATGTTCTGCTTACCTTCTGTATCATCCCAATGGAATGCAATTATAGAAATAAAACTCAGTGAGTGCAAGATATTTCTATTTTCCACTGCAATGCATCTTCAACTATTACTATTTTAAAACTACTCAAGAATTCTCTGATTAACTGTCCAAAGCCACTGTCTCCATTTCATGGGGGGAAAAAAAACATTCTGCAGCTTTTCACCTCAACAATAAAGCTGGAACCAAGCTTATAGTAACAGAACAAAACAAAAAACAAAGTTCCAGCTTGTTTTAAGTTAATGAAGAGTATGAATCTCAATTAACTACATAAAACACTGGGGAATCATTCGAGTGTCTTATTGTAAATGTCAAAATCCAATAGAGTTAGGAAATAATCTATCTCATAAGGAGAGCAAAGATAATTCTACCTGCTGCTGATGAGCCTCTTTACCTTATCAAAACTGGGATGGGAACGGAGGTCTAAGGGACAAATTCCAACTTTAGAGACAGCTCATGTGCACTTAAAGTTTGGCCTCCCCACTGACCCATCAAACTTCTTGGAATGGATGCCCATATTCCACTGCTGTACATTTTAGCTGCTGCTGACTGGCATAATTATATTGTAAATGGTAAGCCCTCATCACACAGACACCTGAGGATTTAGCGGGACTCTTGCTAAGTCAAATAAAATGAATAAAATTTATCTACATTTAATTCTTGCTCGAGATTGCTTGCATATATATATTTATTCATTTCAAATAAACTCACAGCTTTATAAATATCCTTGGGAACAAAGTTTAGAATGGAATAGCATGTTGGGACCCAAGCTCTCTACCTGGATAGAGCATCATGTTTTCAAAATAATGTTGAGCAACGAAGACAATAATCCCTACTTTTGCCAGAGAGATTTCTAATCTGAATATTAAAGATGTAAAAAAACATACAATGGAAACTCAGAAATTTCTTCTACAGGGAGGATGCAAAACTCAGTTTAGAATCCAGTGACAGCCTTACCGTAAGGGGAGTGAGAGACATGAATATCATCAAGCTACTCCAGATCTTCTCTATTTCCTTCATCAGTAGCTGGAGTTTCTCATTGCATACTGCGGTCGCTTTAATTCCAAGCTCAACACGCTTGGTTACTCGATACACTTCTATCACCCCTGTTAAAATAAACAGTGTTCACTGGTGTATAAAATTTACTTCCAAGACAAGAATTTAATACTGCTCAATATTTTTTAACTAAATTATTATTTTTTTTTAAAAAGTGCTAATTTTCATTTAGTGAAGAAAGTTAATTTTACGATTTCTTCCCTTCTAAAAGTCTCCTAATCCCTGCTTTATTTTAAGTAATGTTAAAACAGTCTACAGGAATCTAGATGATGCAATCACCACAGAAGTTTTTTTTTAAAAAAGGAAGGAAATGGTAAGGCTCTAGATAACATTTTCAGAAACTCACTATAGGGAAGAATATACTTTCAGGTTCTTTCACGGCCGTGGAGAAGTTGCAATACAGGCTGACCAGGATAATTCCAGGGATGAAGGAGCTGGTTATGAGGAATATCAGTGAGAAGAGCACTTGCCAATTGTTAAGACAGGGTATTTTAGGAGCCAGCTGGTCTTTCAGGCTCCATCGCTAGATTCAGCTAATTCCTGGCTGCATACACACATGCCCCATAACAGACAGTTGTTGTCTTGTCCCACAGGTTAGAGATATTAGGTCTGGATTCGCTTAAACGGATTAGCGGGGAGGAGAGATTTAATAGATGTTGAAAATAGTAAAAGTAATAGACATGGTAAACTAAGATAGATGATTTTCATTGGTAAGTAAACAAAAAACATCAGACTTTGATCACTAGATACACAAAAGTGGACAGTAGAAGGAACATTATTCGTAGAGTTATACTGGCATGTGGAACATTGTGTCACGTGGTGATCGATGTTAAATCGATTATAACATTTAAAAATGTAAAAGAAAAATATAAAAGGGTATAGGGAGAAAACACAAACGTGATTGTAAAAAATCAGTCCCCAAGAGCAACTTAAATTCAACACAGGCAACAAGAGTCCAATGGCCTCTTCCTGTGTTAAAACCTATATAAATAAATGAGTAAAACCCAAGAACTGGAGCAAACATTACCTCAAAATTCAAAAGAATATCTCTCAGATAGCTATACAATTATTAGAACACAGTATTATTGATAGCCATCCGAAGGATATAGTAATGGTCAATATGGTTTTAGAAATAGGTCACGTCTGATGGCTCATTGTGGCAAAACTACTGATAATTGTAGGAGGGATAGTTGGTTTGCAGATGTGAGTCAGTCCTTTCAGTTTGGTCTCTCACCAGCACTTTAATTTTAATCAACAATCTGTTTTTAAAGTAGTGGCAATCTGTGCCTCTCAGCCACCTAACAAAATAGCCAGTTTCCACCTAATTACTGTAATAACTAGTCTTGGAGTGGACAAGCACTTCCCAAATTCAAGTTTGAATTTAAGTGTCAGCAAGCAGAGCACTTGGTGGTACAAGTTAGGGCCTTACGTGCTGAGGTTCTACCTGTCCCCGGTGTTGCAAAGGATGGGTCTGGCCACGCTGCCGCGGAACGCTCCAAGTAGTTGGACCGTGCCGTACCACCTGTCCCTCGTGGAAAAATTTATGTAGAGAAACGCCTTTGACCACAAGTCCATTAGGCAGTGGTCGGCACGGTAACGTCTTAGAGGCCCTGCGGGAAAAGAAGAGGGTGGATCCTGTGGGATGGTTCCCCGAGCAGACTGTCAAAGTCATTTGGCAGGATGCCTCATCGCCAGAACTTTCCAACAAGTACCAAGATGTAGCTTGGCTGGTGGTGAGAAAGGCTCTCCCCGTCAGATCCTTCCAACACGGCAGGAGTCTCACACCCTCTGCACGTTGCCCTTGTGGTGGGGACGTGACCGTTGTTCACCTCCTTGTGGATTGTGCCTTTGCAAAGAAGGCCTGGAGAGAAATGCAGTGGTTTCTGTCGAGGTTCATCCCGAGCAGTTCTGTGGCACAGGACTCTGTGCTCTACAGGCTGTTCCCAGGGACACACACCGAGACAAACATCAACTGCAGCTGGAGGATCATCAACTCGGTGAAAGACGCTCTTTGGTCTGCCCGAAACTTGTTGGTCTTCCAGCGCAAAGAGTTGTCCCCGACTGAGTGTTGCAGACTGGCACATTCCAAGGTCCAGGACTACGTGCTGAGGGACGCACTAAAGCTTGGGGCAGCCGCTGCAAAGGCGCAATGGGGAAAGGTCATCGTCTAAGACCTTTCTGCCACAGTGCACCGAGGGGCTGGGAATTGTTTAGAGCCCCTCGGGCTTTACAGCTCACAATTAATGTATACACTGAATACTAATTGTATTATAATTTTATTGAAGCAACAATGATGTATGTTGATAACTCCAATACCATTGTCTGATTGTCTGCATTGACCATATTGAAATGATTGTAATATTCATTGACTGTATTGGTGCACCTCGTGATCCATGTGTAAAAGTTGAATCTGATTGTACTTTTTGTGATGGCGATTTTGAAATGTTTTGTAATGTTTTCCAGATATTTTATGAATAAAGTATATTTTTAAAAAAAGTTAGGGCTTTACAGACACAAGGCCACCAACTATCAGACAAGTGTTATCTTTCCCTGTCTCCATGTTGCTAACTTGTGTTGGTCCATGGAAGTTTAGATGCTGGATAACTTCAGGAACTTCTTGGCAGCTTTGAAGAGCTTTTAGGTGCTCAAGTGATCATGCTGCAGAAAGTCTGTAAGATGAGCTGGTTCCTGTAACGACTGGTCTTACAGTCAGCTCAGTGACACTAATTTGGATTTAATATCAAACAGTGTTGGTGGGCTGTGCAGTTGCTGACAGTTGTTACAGTAACCAGATAGAAAATTCTGTTATTCTTAGACAGGCTGAGAGGCAGAATAGTTTGAATTATGCTGCTGATTAAAACTGAAGTGCCCAGGAAGGACTGACAGTTCAAGGGAAACTGACAGGGAATGGTGTGCTAAGAAGGTGAAAATCAGAGGACTTGATGTGGTATAACACACTGTGGCAAATCACTCGCACTAGATATGCCTTCCCAATCTACAAAAATTTTCAGGAGGGAAGTAAACTAGCAGACAAATGCTTTCAGTTCTGGACAGTTCTGATACAAGGCTTGCAAATTAAGATTGAGGGTCATTGATAAGCAAATTAGCTATTTTCATAGAGTCTGAGCAGTAGAAAGCAGAAGACAACAATAAACTGAAAAAGCTTCTGCTAAGCCTTTACTTAGAATTCTGTACAGTCTATTCCCAAGACAGGTGGGAAAGTATGTTATCAAGAGGAGGTAAAGAGTCTACAAAGGGGAATGGATAGGTTAAGTGAATGGGCAAAACTTTGGCTTTTGGAGAATAATGTGGGAAAATGTGAATTTGTCCACTTTGGCAGGAAGAATAGAAAAGCAGTAAAATATTTAACAAATGGAGAGATTTTACAGAACTCAGTGGCACAGGGGTATATGGGTGTCCTGATCATGAATCACAAAATGTTATAATGTAGGTACAGCAAGTGCTTAGGGAGGCAAATGGAATGTTAGTATTGCAAGGGGGATGGAATATAAAAGTAGGGAAGTTTTACTGCAGCTGTACAGGGTCTTAGTGAGACCACACCTGGAGTGTGGTGTACAGTTTTGGTCTCATTATTTAGAAAAGGATACTATTGGGTTAGAAGCAGTTCTGAGAAGGTTCATTTGACTCATTCCTGGGATGAAAGGATTATAAAGAACAGGTCGGGCCTGTACCCATTAGAGTTTAGAAGAGTGAGAGGTGACCTTATTGAAACAAATAAGATCCTGAGGAGACTTGATAGGGTGGATACCGGGAGCATGTTTCCTCTTGTGAGCAAGTGTAGAACTCGGGGACACAGTTTCTCTCAGAGGGTCATTAGTCTGTGCAATTCTCTTCCTGAGAAAGCAGTGGAGGCTGGGTCATTGAATTTATTCAAGGTTGTCAGATAGTTTTTGTTAGACAAGAGAGTAAGAGAGTCAAGGGTTATTGGGGGTGGGGGGGGGGGGGGGGGGAGGTAGGCAGGAAAGAGGAGTTGAGACCACAACCAGATCAGCCATGATCTTATTGAATGGTGGAGAAGGCTCAAAGGGCCGAAATGCCCTACTCCTGCTCCTATGTCCCTATGCCCCTTTATACGGGTCACTGCTATTTACACTATCCATTAGCGTCATGGAGGGAAGTACCTTGTTATTATCATAAAATTTGCTTCTGAGACCAAGCTTCATGGTCAGATTACAGGTGTGAAGTGATTGAGGATATTCAAAAGAACCTTGGCAAACAAAGTGGATAGTCTAAAGAATGACAGATCAATTTTAATGCAATAAATATAATATAAAATCATGGCACAGAAACATGTACAGCATGAATAAATGGCCATTAGCAAAAGCGGAAAAGGATTTTGGAGCAATCATCTGGTGAACCAGTATAAAGTACAGAGAGGAATCTCAAGGACATTTGATTAAATGTTATTTCAACTTCGTCTAAGTCAATAGCAAGGCCATTTGTGGTGTTAAGAGCAAACTACCTTCAAAGAAACACAGAACCTTTGAAGAATGTCAAAGATAATTCTACAAATTAAACATAGAAAAGATAGAAAATAGGAATAGGAGTAGGTCATTCGGTCCTTCGAATCTGCTAAGCCATCCAATATGATTATGGCTGATCCTCCATCTCAACGCCATACTCCCGCTCTCTCCCCATACCCCCTGACACCTTTAGAGTCCAGAAGTCCATTTCCTGTTTAAATATATTCAGTGGCTTGGCCTCCACAGACTTCTGTGGTAAAAAATTACACAGGTTCACCACCCTCTCAGTGAGGTTTCTCCTCATCTCAGTCTTAAATGGCCTACCCCGCATCCTGAGACTGTGATTCCCTTGTTCTAAACTCCACCCCCCAACCCCCAGCCAAAAGGAATGTCATCCCTGCATCCAGTCTGTCCATCCCTGTCAGAATTTTATACGTTTCAGTGAGATCCCCTCTCATTCTTCTAATCTCCAGTGCATACAGGCCCAGTCAGCCCAACCTCTCCTCATATGACAATCCTGCCACCCCAAGAATCAGTCTGGTGAACCTTCACTGCACTCCTTCTATGGCAAGTATATCCTTTCTTAGGTAAGGAGGTCTTCTGAGTTACATGGAACAGCTTTTTGAAATGAGCTTATTTTCATTATAGAAAAGATAATTAAGAGGGAACATGATTCTGGCCTTGAAAACACAATGAAGCATTAAGATGGAAGTTACTTAAGTTATGATTACATAACTGCAAAACACAAGAACAAAATTAATGAGCAAAACTATTGATTAAAATGATTATTTCTCCCCATAGCAGATGATCTGCAAAACAGAATCTGAACAGGTCAGTTAATTATAATTGATCAACCTTTTTTCTTTTAAAAAAAGTAGTTGGATCTACAACAAAAATAAAAATACCTGGAAAAACTCAACAGGTCTGACAGCATCTGTGGAGAGGAACACAGTTAACGTTTCGAGTCCGTATGACTCTTCAACAGAACTAAGGAAAAATAGAAAAGAGGTGAAATATAAGCTGGTTTAAGGGGGGGATGGGACAAGTAGAGCTGGATAGAGGGCCAGTGATAGGTGGAGATAGCCAAAAGATGTCACAGACAAAAGGACAAAGAGGTGTTGAAGGTGGTGATATTATCTAAGGAATGTGCTAATAGGTGACATTAAGGGTAGAAAGCAGGACGAGCAAGGTACAGATAGCCCTAGTGGGGGTGGGGTGGGAGGAAGGGATCGAAATAGGCTAAAAGGTAGAGATAAAACAATGGATGGAAATACATTTAAAAATAATGGAAATAGGTGGGAAAAGAAAAATCTGTAAAAATTATTGGAAAAAAAGGGGATCGGAAAGGGGGTGGGGATGGAGGAGAGAGTTCATGATCTAAAATTGTTGAACTCAATATTCAGTCCGGAAGGCTGTAAAGTGCCTAGTTGGAAGATGAGGTGCTGTTGGATCTACATTTGGTTAAAAGCAGAACTAAAAATAGGTGATGATTATTGTGAAGATGGATGTTATTTTTTTGATACTTTTGGGTATATGGTGGTATTCTGCAAAGAAGGGTGTGAGAGAGAGAGACTGTGTGTGTGTTTAATTAAACTGGGGGGAGGACAAATTGTCTGTGGGAGCAGAGAAATGAAAGGTAAAGGTGCCAGATGCATGCATTCGTAATAAGAAGCTCAAGTGAAGTTGAATGTCCAAGTAAATAAGTTAGGTTTTAAAATTCGCATTAGATAATAGGTAAGGACTTGACTTTTTAGCTGTTAAATTTCAAAGGGAGTTTAGCAGTGACAAGGGACTTTCACAACTTACAAAGGTTTCATAAGTAAACAAGGGAAAGTTATTAAATTTTATTTTACCTGAAAGTGGAGGCAATAGAAAGACATGAAAGGTTTTTATATTTTGGAACAATCAAGTTCAAAGCGGTGCTTAGAACAATGGAGTCTAAGATCAAAGGGGTAAAGGATATTTAAGGAAAGATGTTTAGTTGAGTTATATTAGCTGTGTAGGGGAGATGTCCTGAGGCTAACTCTGAGCTGAGAAAAGTTGTGAATTTGAAGTAGCCATCCGGTTTCAAGCCATAAAAGTCTTTGTATCAGAAATCAGTCTGTTCCTTTCCTTTTGAATTTCCACAGCAGAGTGGAAGAGAGAAGTCGTGTGGTATATCTTTGCTAAAGTGATAGCAGTTTTGCCTTGGGTAACATTATTGGATTTTTATGGTTGAAAATCTATAAAGGAAGCTGTTGCCAAATAGCTTACTTGTGTATTCTGACCAAGTGGGGTTTTTGGGAATGTTTTGTAAGTCTGTTTTAACTGTACAATTTTAATCTTGTGTGTTTTAAATTCTTTCCTTCTCATTAGTAAATCTTTTAATTTTAAAATCCTAAAATTGTTACTGAGATTCTGTGCTTCTGGGAATAGTAGCTTTCCCCTCGTTTTCAAAATGTAAAAAAAAAAGTTATGATCAGTAAGACAAGTTTCCCGCTGGGATCTGGCTTGCTCAGAGAATAACATCGGCTGTGGTCGCAACATTATATGTTCTATGAAATAAAATGGGTTTTTTATAAAATGGACAGAAACCTGGTGAAACCAAAGAAATGACACCAATGAAATGCATCTGCCAATGCCAGATCAATATTTTAGATAGTCGTTTGGTTGTACAGAACTTGATATTACTGATACTCAGCAATTTCAGCAACAATCAATATTTTAGGTTAGACTAACATCCTTAAGTCACCGTAGGTTAACCTTAGAGAAGCGGTGTCCAAACGTATATCTTAGCGGCTGAATATAAGTGCAACACGGAGCCTCAGAGGGCCAAATATAAAGTTTAACATCATGTTCTCAGTAATTTGCATATTCCTCAGGTTGCAAATATTAACGTTGCAATTCACCTACCAATGAAAAGTAAGCATCAAAAAACAATGAATAAAAAAAAAGTGTAAATAGGACTAAGCTGTCTGGGTTTCCAAGGCCGGATTTGCAGTGGGGCTTGGGGGGCGGGTGGGGGGGGTAAGCCCTGCCTTAGAGGATCAATGAGAAATTTTGCAGTCCATTATCTTTAGGAAATGTCAAGTGCAGTTTTTTCACCTCCCTCATGGGTAAGTAAATTGGATGATCCAAACCGTACATGGTCTGTTGGAAGGAAAATATTTAATGGGTCCATTTCTAATTCCACATTTATGTATAAGATTGTGTTTTACTGTTATGACAAGTGCACCAATGCATTTATCATGAATTGCTATGTTCCACCATCAGCATCTTCACAGATAAAGAACCTCGAGATCCATTTAATTATTTGCCAACAGGTATCCTCAAACTAGATGTGTAAAATGCTGTGAATCTATGCAGCAAAGTGAAAATGTAAACACAAACTACAGGGTAGATCCACCCCCTTTTAAATGGCTGGCAAACAATGCTCCATTAGTTATCATGAATAGATTATTTGTAGGTGAGCCAAATAGTTACAAAATAATATTTTCCTAATTAATCAGTGCTTATAGCACAGCCCGCTTGGCATATTCTCATGTATCTGAGAATGCTCTAGGATGATTTTGTTTCGACACATAGTATAAACATGTCATTTTGACTAAGGTTTGTAATCATGGTAGCTTAAAAAAAAGACTCTACGCTTATTATGTTAAATATTGTGACATCTATATAACCAACATTCATATTACAGTACAACATTTGCACACAATGCTACTAAGTGGAAGCACTTACAACTTAATTTACTATTTCCTGCGACTCTACAAATAAGAAAACTTATGACTCAACATTTACAGGGATGAATACTTTATCTAAATAAGCTAACTACATATACTAAACCATACAGAGCACAGGTCTCAGGTTTGATTGTCAGTCTGACTTGAGTTCCCAGATATTAACTGGTATAGCAATTGGCCCACTGCAAGTAATTGGGTCATAGCCTGCCTGGACTTAGGAGGGGAAATACCAGCCAATGCTTCTGCTCGTCACTTTCACTCAGTGAAAAATGCATATGGACAGGTGATGGGTGGAGAGAGGATTATGCATGGCTATGATGTCCCATGCACACAAACATCCTTCTGGTAGACTCGTGCATAAAGAAATTGAACAAGACAATGAAAGGCTTCCAGTGGCTATGGAACAATTTCCTACTAACATTCAGTGGAATGGGGAAAGGGGGAGGTAACTGGGGGAAGTAGTACTAATGATATGAATTAATTATTTAGATAACGCACTACAAGATGCTGAATTTGGATTGAGAAGTGTTGCCCGTTAACTTTATATGAATACCATTTTGTTAAAATTACTTACATTAAAAATACTTGTAGCATTTGCTAAATTGTATGAAGGCCCTTGTGATTTTCAAAATACACAAGTAGTTTCCCTTCACATAACACCAGCAAAAAACATTTTTTGCAAACTCTAATGAAGCATGTCAAAAGCAGAATTCAGAATATGCATCATGAAAAAGCATTTAATATCAGATGAAATTCAAATTATTAGATCCTGCCTGCAATTCGACATGCCTCAGGGTCCAGATCACAAGCAGCAACAGAAGCTTGAAGAGAAGTTGGGCTCTTCCTAATCGGGGGTAGGGAAGGTAGGAGAGAATAGTCAAATTTACTGAGCTGATGGTTTAACAGTAATACCCATAAAAGCCTGAGGGGCCTGTCATCTGCTCACTCTCGACCATGAACTATTGAGCATGATTTCAAAAGTGTACATGTGGAGACCAGAGAAAGGAATAAAAAGTATGATGTGAAGTTTTCAAGAAAGTAACATTTTGTTCTGATACAGAAATATTACTGACATCATCTTTCCTGGAGGACAAAAATGATCCAGTGTCTTGTAAGTGCATCACCACATAAACAGAAACCCCCCCGACTCTAACAAAACAATTTCAATTAACAGTTGCTGCTATTTATTCCATACCCAAGAGGTATTCCATGCCTTGTGTTGACTGGATGACTTCACTACACACAGTTGAACTGCTGATTCCATTCAAGGTATCACTGGCCTTCTGGATTACCTAAAAAATAATGTTTGTAGTGCCCTATAAGATATTTATAATGAAAATATAAAGACTAGAAGAATTAAACAAAGTATTAACAAACCGGTATACCGTTGATGGGCAAATAAACAGGGTCCTTATATCAAATGCCTAAATCACAAATTGTAGCAATGTGCATGATGTATTTAAAACTTCTTCCAGATTGAGAGTTTACTGCCCTGATGAATCTTTCAACAAGAGTTTGCATTTATATAGCACCTTTAATGTAGGAGAACATCCCAAGGGCTTCACAGGAGCACAATCAGACAAAAATTGACACCGACCAGTGAATGGATGTTAGGATGGGTGACTAAAAGCTTGCGAATTTGATTTTAAGGAGCATCTTAAAAGAGGTTAGAGGAGTGGCAAGACACAGTGACTTAGGGGAAGGAATTCCTGAACTTACAGCTAAGACAGCTGAAGGCATGGCTGTCAATGGAAGGGGGTAGGGGGTGGGAAATGCACAAGTGGCAAAAGTTGGAGGAATGCAGAGTATTTGGAAGGTTGAAGGGTAGAGGTGGCCCCCAAGAGGGAGAGGCAAGGTCATGCAGGGATTTTAAGCACAAGGATGAGAGCCTTAAAATTGGACCAAGAGCCAATGTAAGTCGCAAGCACGTTGGGTGATGTGTGAATGGGACCTGGTGAGAGCTAGAATATAGGCAGCAGAGATTTGGGTGAGATCAAATTTATGGAGAATAGGAGGCAGGCGCAGAAGTATTGCAATAGCCAAGTCTGATGGTAACTAAAGCATGGATAGGGATTTCAGCCTCAGGTGGGCTGAGGGATGGTGGAGACAAGTTAGGTAGGTGGAAGTAGGTGGTCTTTTTAATGGAAGGACTATAGAGTCTGAAGCTCAAGCTCAAATAAGATGTCAAGTTTGTGACCAGTCTGATACAACCTGAGACAGTGATCAGAGAGGAAGTTGGAATCGGTGGCTAGGTAGCAGAGCTTGTGGTGGAGAGCCAAAGACAAAAGTTTCATTCTCTATGTTGTCCTTAATACCCCTATGACTTCAAACACAGCGAAAAAAGATTTTTCTATTGCTACCAGTTATCATTACTCCCTTCTCTAGTGACATGTTAGCTATTCTGGTAGTATCTTTCATTGCTTTAAGCTGAGCTCAATATCTATCCCTTTTCTCCTGTGAAATATTTTTAAGTATGATTTGACATTAACATGATGTGTTAGTCAATCTGACTTGTTTTTACTATATGCCCTTATTCTAATTCTAGAGATATACATAGCTTCCCTTTGCATTAACAGCCACTCAGAACTTTTAACAGAAAGTGGATTTTGATTGATTCACATGTCTCGTTCACTCAAAATCAATCAATCAGCAACCTTTACATTTTCTCATCCCCTGGGAATTCTTTCTGTGTAATGGATGGGTGTGAGGCTTATGATTTGAAACCACAAAGCATTATAACTGATCCATCCTTCTGAATTTTAAAAATTGAAGTGGATTAGGTCTAAATAAATAATAATGCTTAATGGGAATACAGGTGCAGACTTTATTCAACTTCTGAGAAAAAGGGAAATTATTCAAAACTGTTACAATTGAGTTAAATCAGTCTGCTTGATTATTTTGATTTCCCAATGATTGAGTAACATTTTTAGAGCACATACAACCTTAACCTACTGAGACTTTATTGTGTGCAAACTGTCTGCTGCCTTTGCTTACGAGACAACATTTCAAAGTAATACATTGGTCGTAAAGCATTTTAGGTTGTCATGAGGATGTGAAAGACATTATATAAATGCAAGGCGTTTTTTTCAGTAGAACAATAAAAAATCTATTTTATATTAAAATTACGAAAAGGTACATGTTAATCCAAAGCTAAAAGTCTAAATTTTGAATTAAAGAAATTGTTTTAGTTGCCAGAGTGTCTGATATCTTCAGAAACCCAGCATAATGCTCAAGAGTCTCCAAACCAAACCATCTAGAAAATCAAACAGTTTGAACTGCCGTTTACAAAAGTAGAATACTGCAGATGCTGGATATCTGAAATGAAAACAGAAAATGCTGCCAATGCTCAGCATGACAGGCAGCATTTGTGCAGAGAGAAACAAGAGTTAACATTTCAGGTCGATGGTCTTTCATCAGAACTCTCAGCAGATGCTTTCTGATCTACTGAGTATTTAGTATTTTCTGTTTTTTATTTCAGATTTCTGTTTGTCTGACATGCAGTACACTCTTTCCCTAAAAGAAAACATCCCTTTTATCTTGGTTCAGAGAGGTTAGGTGTTGATTACAACAAAGATTTATACTGTTGGTGTGCACCTGATACTGCTGGTGTTCATCCAGCTAAAACTAAGTAACCTCATGAGCATTGGTAATCTTCTTGTTTCTTGTTCCATTAGGGCATACTACCTACAGCATTAACTTGCAGGTTTATCTGGAGCAGAGTGGGAATAATCCCAGCATGCTATTCCTCCACATGCTATTCTAGGTGGACTAACAGCCCTGGAGTATTGCAGACCTGCCTTTACTGGGTCTCAAATTACCAAGCTTGCTAACAGAGGCTTGATTTGGTTCTGATTCCTTAGCAGTCATGTTATTTTGGAGCCACCTCAAAGCCAAAGAGAGGTTAAAAAGACAAAACACTAAATGATACCCCTGTTACACATTTATTTTTGTTCATTATGATCAAGACTCAACTGTGGAAGCAAACCAATATCAGATACGTTTACTTAGCATCTCTTGTGGACACAGAACAAGGGACAAGAATAATACTCTAGCAGCAAAATACCACAGATGCTGAGATCTGAAAAGTGCTCAAAAAACTCAGCAGGTCTGGCAGCATCTGTGGAGAGAGAAACAGAGTTAACGTTTCAAGTCCAATATAGCTCTTCATCGGAACCGAAGAAGTCACGTTGGACTCGAAATGTTAAGAATATTCTGACTGGCAGCTTTCCAATCGACAATTTTAATAGCAATTTAAGAATTGTCCAGCATTACACCTTTGTCACAACTAAAACAAGCTGCAGTCACATAACAGATGCTTGCTAAACATTTCAGAATATGTAGAACTAACATAATCACTGCATTTGCCAGCTTAAATTGGGAAATTAAATATCACACCCAGTTTCAATCACAGTTCTTAATCTGAAATAAATCCTTATCTGAATTTTTAAAAATTCATTCACAGGATGTGGGATTTCACTTTCGTGCCCATCCCTAGTTGCTCTTGAGAAGGTGGCGGTGAGCTGCCCTCTTGAACTGCTGCAGCCCATGTGGTGTAGGTACACCCACAGTGCTGTTAGGGAGGGCGTTCCTGGATTTTGGCCCAGCGACAGTGAAGGAACTAAGGAACATTGATGGGGTCTAAGGTGACCCGAGCTGTCGTGAGACTGAACTGCTGATTTGACATTGCTAGGTGTAACGAGCAGTTCACACTCACTAAAACCCTCATTATACGTGGCTGCAAATTGTGTTCCCTTAGAAACAGCTCCATGCATTCATCGAGCTCCAGTCCCCAGCCACACACTCAGAACATACAGTTCTTTTTGAACTCTGCTTACTTTTGCAAATCATGCTGAAAGACCAGCAGAGAATCAATTTACATTTTATACCAGCCCAATGCCCCAGTGGCATTAAACTCCCTGTGTGCAAATGGAATGGGAGGTTCTCCCTGCAGGGATCTTATACTATATTGTCTTAAAGACAGCTTATAGACAATTCAGAGTTATAAAGTCACTTTTACATTGTTGTAAACTGATCTAAAAAGTGAATATGCAACCGCATCCCTAGTCAATTAGCAGCAAGTTCAGACTCAGGTACAGGTAAACCAAGCCCATATACTTCTGAAAATGACTTACGATTCTGCTGTGGCATACCATTGCAATACAACGCTAAATAAAATGTTGAAGGCTTCACCTGTAATGCACTTTCTAAACATCTTTGCCATTCATAAGCGTAGCGTTCATTCTCCTGAAACAGACAATAAAAGCAATTCACCAATCATAATCTGAAACTAATCCACCTTCCATATGCATTGTACTAAAATGTGTGTAGCTTTGGGTGGTCAAACTGAAATATTAATTGAGCAATTATTACAGTACCAGCTAGAATCGCCTAAATATATATATTCTCTATGAAATGCAGATTAACAAGTGCCCAGGTCAAGAACCGACAAAACTGCCACACACTTGGCTAGTCACCACAAGGCAGTCAAGCCTATATAATCATCAACCCCAGCACCTTATAAATCTGTAACATCACAACAGCACGACACATACCTACTTCAAACTTTAGGTCTTAAAAAAACCATCAAGTTGCTTTCGAACAAACAATCCAGATATTTAAATCTCACCAGTTACCAAGAACATTCCTATATAGGGGGTAATTTGTTGCTAAACTCTACAGAAATCTAGCTTGTAACACTTTTTCCACAGGCTGTGAATGTCACTTTATCTTCCTGCCGTGTGTTCCAGGCAGGATGAGGTCCCTGTAAACCAGCTGTGAAACTGCTAAATAAAGTGCTGTATAGCCAACAAAGTGCATCTTTATTTTGAAACACAAATACTGTTTGCTAGTAAACTAATAACATTTGCACTCTTAATTTGCATGTAAATTAATTTCACAATGCCATTCCTTTCTTGGCTTGTCTCAGAACACCCCTGGTGCCATTATGTTGCTCCAGTTCTTTAACTATGTATAACTTTTCCTACAGAACAAAACCTGGAATCGAGCACACAGAAACTGGAAACAATTATAATTTTCTTCCACAGCATCGAGTGGGAAATCCCAAACATCTACCAGCTCTGTGCTTAACCAGGAATTGTTTTCAGAATACACAACCATTACCTCCACTTCTCCAGTTAGGTCCTTATACTTGTCCCTGATGACAGGCAGTGGTGCGGGTTTCTCATTTAGGGTATTTGACCTGTCCCTGAAAGGCTGCTCTGAAGCAGGTGGAGTATGGGTTACTTCTTTATCCCCAAGGCTCAGGCTCCTTTTATGAGATCCTATAGGAGTGGGGTGAAATCTCGTATTAAACAAGTTACTCCATTTCGTAGAAAGTCACATCAACATAAATTATGTCTGGCCAAAATACCACAAAACTGTAACCATGGAAAGGACTAGTTCCCACAACAGAAGCTTCAATCAATAATTTATTAGCAAACATAACTCAGGAGAGAAGATTCAAGATTCTGTGGTATTTTTTAATAAAGGTTCCATATTACCACAATTAAGTAAAACTGATTTTAAAAACATACCAGTTAATTTGATTCTCTGAGCATTACAATACAAACTACTGGATCACGCTGTAGATCAAGAATCTTCCTTACTGAGATCTCAGCCAATGTTAGACTATTTTTCCTTTTCTAAAGTGCCAATATTTTGCATTGTTTGATCCTTGCACTCAGCTACGTCAAGTCAGAGAAGCAGCATTTTTTTTCCCTTGGAAGAGCTTTAGAAGACAGAAACACATTATCTAAGGAATGGCTTTTACTAAAAATGTAATAATTGTCACTGGCAATATTTTTAAAAGTGTTGCATTTCAACAGGTGGGTGAGGTTTTGGGGGAATGGGGTGGCTCCAATACAAGGGGGAAAAGTTTAACTGAATAGGGCAATTTGTTTGGAAGATTCCATCCCCCTCCCTTATCTTTGGATGAACCATAAAACTTGCAATTTCAGTGTCCTAATCAATTCCCAAACCAAGCTTTCAATCCCACATCCCCTTCATCACAAAGACCACCTATTTCCATCCCAATAACATCGCCCATTAACAAGCCATCATCTGTCCTCTGTAAACTTCAGCTCACCAAAAACTCTGCTTCTCATTTTGGATCACATACCAAGTACTGCTGGCTCGACACTCATGCCCTCTCCGACCTACATTTGTTTCTAATCTCTTTCTGCCTCAGATGTAAAATACTTATCCCTATGTTCGAATCCGTCCATGGCCTAACTCCTCCCCATCTCTCTAAACAATACCTCCACCCCCAAACTCCTCTGACTCTGGCCTCATGTCCATCCCCACCATGTCTTCAGCTGCCTGGGACCCACAATCTGAAATCTCTTCCTAAATTCCTACTCCTCTTCACAACCCTCCTTAACACTCATCTTTTTGAGCAAGTTTATGATCACCGCTCCTGTTACCTCCTACTTCAGGCTGACCTCCACTTATGCCTTCATGAAGCACTTTGGGGCATTTCCTACATTAAAGACACAACTGAAAGTAGCTATTATTGCTGTGGTTAAGGATGAAACTCAACGAAGGAAGCCTTCAACCACACATTAAAATTGGTTAATCAGGCACAAATGCAATCAATAGCTTTGTTCTTTGTAAATTCAAACTAAACAGAATTACTAACTTGTTTTTAAATTTGCTTTGGATTATGAATACATAACCACTTTCTCTGCAACCCAAGATCTAAATTTTGTTTTCAGCAACAACAGCTTGTTGCAATAGCCAATTTTGAGATTAAGCAACCAGGAGCAGTAATATTACAATCAATTTCATAGAGGATACAGACTGTTCATACATACCTTGCACAGAAAGATCAAAGGTTTCCATCTCACTCTTGATCATCTCCTCACTGGACTTCACCTTGCCCTGGGAACTAGCCATAAGAAAATCAAATTTACTAATTTTGGGCTTTTCACTTTGGAATTCTCCAAATTCATCAAAGGCTTCAGTTTTTGTCCCCTCAGAAGAAACCCCATTTGTGACAGAGGCTGCAGTCCTTTGCTCTGCATCACCCAGGTTTGACTCATCAGGCTTAGCTGTCTGCCCTTCCCTAGGTGAAGTAATTGCAAAGTCTCCCAAATCACCACAACCTTCTTTTCTCTCCTTGGTCTGTTCTGCAATTTCTTTGAGGTCTCCCAAAGCATCAAAGTTGTGCTGTGAACTTGTATCCTCAGCTGAGAATGTTGTTACCGTGGAGACAGTCGTCATAGTGATGTTCTCAGAGCTGCCAAAAGAGGTTTCTTTCTTCTGAAGCACTGAGGTAGAGGACAAGGATCTGCCTTCCAAGCTGAGGAAGAATGGCGGCTGCTTCTTAATCTGGGTGCCAGAGTCTTCTTTCTCGGACCAATCGTAACTGGTTAAACTGCTCACTGCAGAACCATTACTGAAGTTACCAAAGGGGTCAAATTTAAAATCGTCCAGATCTGAAAGAAATAATGAATTCTGATCATTGACTTTGAACCTTGAATTTAAAAGTAAGGTTCTAATTTAAGAATGACATTTTTAGAGTACTGAAGTGCATAAAAAATAAACTACAAAGACTAAAACTGATCAGTGGCTGCGCAATCTTATTGCCTATTTGCATTTCAGCAGATTAATTCATTTGAGACAGCACTCAGTGCCACTGGCAGGGTCTTCTAAGGTCTTCAGAAGCGCAGTTGATATCTGCACCAAGAAATTAAAATAATATGTCAAAACCGATTAGGATTTTTGTTATTGCTGAGGCATATTTCGAAATTTATTTTCCAGCTAATCTGGCAGGAAAATCTTTTAGCATTAGACTGATAATGTCTTATTCCGACAATTACCATTTTCTTTACAGCTTGCAGCGTTGGCCTGGAGTAACTTACGTTAAAGATAGTGGTGCTCCAAACTGACATTAAAGCAGATCTGGCTGTCAGTTTCAGTTCTGTAAAGGTGAAGAATACTGCTGGTCATAGCAAGCATGTGTTGCCTTTACTTCCTCAACTGTTGCTCTCATGACAAGACAAGCATGACCTGTTAGCTTTTAGGTGTTCTGCACAAGCTTTAGAACATGACAAATGTAATAACAGAAAACCCTGTGGTATAGGTATGAGGACACATTCAACTTTGTCAAGTTGAGAAGGATTTTAGCATTCTAAATGATTAAATTTCTGACAACTTTAGGCTGGTTGTGCTGCATGTAGTCAGCCAGCAAAAAACAATGTACACAGTCAGAATTGTTAAAAGAGCATAATTAGCTGGATGTGATTGAATGACGAAGCTCTTGAATTCTGTACCAGAGAGTGACAAGCATCCACGATATCCCACGCAACTAATTCCTGACCTTGACCAGGCTGGAGATAAAGGAAGGAACAGTCCATCTTGGGCCTTTCCACCTCTAAGCAGTCAGTTAGGGGGCCAGTAAGGGTGCCAATAAGACAGGTCAGTGAGCAGGTCCTTTGACAAATTTCACATAATGGAAATATTTTTCCAGTGAACGGAAACACTAAAAAAATATTTTTAAGAATTCAAGGAATTATAGAAATTTGTCAATCTTGCTTCTGTAATCTTCAATGTGATACGCTGACTTACATATCAAAGGAATCATTGAAAATCTGTTTTTTTTTTAAAAGATGACTAATGTTTAATTCCATACATTGTCAGATATAGCTTTATGTCGTCTTTGATGGTACTAGGATTAGCCTGAAAAATAATCACAACATGCCGTCAAAGAGCAGCCTGAGGAGATCTGAACTGAAATCTACAGCAAATGCAGAGGATTGCCAACAGTGATGGTCAAAATAAATTACTAAAAGCTGCACTGAAATCAAAACTACCACTCTGTGGGTAAACAGATTATTATTGTTAGCAAGATTAAAATTACATTGTTTTGAATACTGTAACCACAGTTGATTACACTTTTTAATTGCAGCTGTAGAACAAACACCACTGTCAACTTTAGGAACAAAAGCTCATTTTAAGAAACATTAGTTATTATCACAGTTTCACTTGTCATTAGGAACAAATAATTCAAGTACCAACAGGCTGTAATAAAGTACTTCAAAGATAAACATAGGCTGGATCCAGATATGACCAACGTTCACTAGTGTGAATCTGTTCTTGGATCAGAATAATCTTTTTCGTGTCTTAACTTCATCAAGTTTATCAGTGAAAAATGAATTCTAATTTGTTTCTGTCTGGACAAATGTTCCAAGTAATCATAACTAAATGGCTGGGTGTACTTCAGAATAAACTGTTCCATCAAAAATGTAGCTTGCTTCAGATATTAAAATAGGTGCACTTCTACATGGAAGATCAAATCTTGATGCAATAGCTGACTTATTACCAACTGAATCCCTTTGGTTATCAGCTACAAACAATGCACATTATTTCAAGACTGAATGCACTGAATATAATTGGTGCATAATGTTTTGATGTGAAATACTAGTAATTTAGGATTTCTGGATTATAAAGATAGATAACCTGGATCTGATACAGCCCCAACACACACATAAAGACCACTGGACACCCAATCAGCAGTCCCAGGTGAAATTATAATACACTTGTGATATTCAAAGTCAGGTTTTCCTTATTGGCTTGGACTTTGATTTGACAATGCTCAAGTGAGAACCATATTGATCTTTTCAGAGCAGTAAAATATTTAATAAGGAATTAAGAAAGTATGGGGATGGGGCAAGGGGACAGGGGGAGAGAAATATTAATGGGGTAGTTAGTCCTCCACAGGAACAGTTCCAAATAGATCTCAATGCAATACCATGAATGATGGCCAGAATTAACCTCCATTTTCCCCCTCCCTAAACTGCTCAGCCTTTAGGGTGAAGAAGAAATTGCAATATCTAATGGAAATAATGATCACCTAAAAAGGTGGCAAGAGAAGGCACAAAATAGACCTTCATGGTCAGGTTTGTGTGCAGCTGCTAATTGTCAAGGATACTCGTAACATGATCCCAAAGTCTTTGCTAGTAATTTAGCATGTCCTGCAATGTTGTGAAAGTCACCTTCACAAGCCTGTCACACCTCCAATTTAGATGTTCCAGTGAAGCCCAACGCAAACTGGAGGAACAGCAGCTCATCTTCCGACTAGGCACTTTACAGCCTTCCAGGCTGAATATTGAATTCAACAACTTTAGATCTTAAACTCCCTCCCCCCATCCCCACCCCGTTTCTTCCCCCTCCCTTTTGTCTTTTTCAATAATTTATATAGATTTTTCTTTTCCCACCTATTTCCATTATTTTTAAATCTACAACTGTAATACCTTGTCAGCCTTTCCACCCCAACCCCACTAGAGCTGTACCTTGAGTGTCCTGCCATCCATTCTTAATTAGCACATTTTCTTAGATAATATCACCACCTTCAACACCCCTTTGTTCCTTTTGTCTATGACATCTTTTGATTATCTGCTCCTACCACTGCTTGCTTGTCCCTACAACCACCCAACCCCCCACCCCCCCACTTCTCCCCCCACCACGCGCTTCCCCGCCCCCCCCCCCCCACCCACCCACCTTAAACCAGCTTATATTTCACCCCTCTCCTAACTATACTCAGTTCTGCTGAAGGGTCATGAGGACTCGAAACGTCAACTCTTTTCTTCTCCACCGATGCTGCCAGACCTGCTGAGTTTTTCCAGATAATTCTGTTTTTGTTTGAGATTAGTTTACAGCCAGGGCAGATGGAATTCCTTTATAGCAAATTTAACTGCAACTCATCCAGCATGTTAATCCAATCAAAAAGGTTAGAGGTCTTTTTAGCATGACATGGCATGACAAAAGCTATTTTTTCCTTCTTACAGTTAAGCACAAAAAAGGCAAGCCAGGTAATGAAAGGAGAAACAAGGACCAATAACCAGAAGCACTTTCAAGAACTATTTTTCTTAAAATTTTTTTTTTAATAAGGGAATATTCTACTCATTCTCTCCTGGACCAAGTACTTATTATTAGAATAAGGAAGATGATCTGGTCTCATGGCTTCAGCGCTACTGCTCTGAACTGGATGTTACAACATGCCCAAAGTGACAACAACAGCTCTCTCTCAGATTGTCCCCTTTTCTGTGGATAGGTGACTCTTGGCAGCACCCCCTTTCAGATATGGTGCTGAGATCAAGCCATCAATGGCAGTGGAAGGTAGCGGGTCATCTTTGAAGAATGCATTAACTAAGGAAGGCTGCTGAGAATATCTTAAGATGTCAAAGTTGTCTTTACATTACTTAATTTTAAAAAAAACTTATAGACAGCTGCATTCAATTTTGCCAAACTGAGGCAATTGGGAGGGTACGGGAAAATCTTAAAACTTTAGAAATTAAATTATAATCCAAAAAACAAAGAGTGTATTTAACAATGGTAACACAAAATATTGTTAGTGTTTGTAGTGAAGAGTGTTTGGCTTCAATATTATAGCTACCAGGCTGCAAAAGTAAATAATATCTAACTTATATCTTCTGCCATGAAAATTTGTTTATGAAAATGTTGAAAGCATTATCATTCGAAATCAGGTCATACAAGCATCTAACTAGCATAGAGTCTCCAGATGCAATTTTTAACCAATTAATTTTTAATTGGGTGTATTAATATATTATTGAAATGTCTTGCATATAATACAACTTTCTTGTGTCACATATATTCCTGTAATACTTTCCCCCATCATATTTTGTTGGCAACATTAGTTTTATAACAAAGGATACTTCTAAATCACTGTAAGCATTGCCATAGGAGATCTGTCAATAAAAAATATTTGATCAATATGTTTTCCTGTCATATTGTTTGATTGCAATGTTGTGGTGAGCTTTTTAAAAATTCTTTCAAAGGATGTGGGCATCACTGGCACTTGTTGTCCACCCCCAATTGCCCTTGAGGAGTTATTACATCTATGCCAACCATGTGGTACCATGGGCAACCGATCACTGGAAATATATTTTCAGTTGTTTTTTGTCTGTTCTGAGAGTTCCCATTCACCCCTCAACCTCAGACATTTTACATACTGCTTATGCCGTGTTCCCTTTTAGGCAAACTCTTATGGCTCTAAGTTCTGTCTCTGCTCTCTTCTACTGTGCCCCACCTTAAGTGCTTAACTGCTGCCTCCACTGCAGTAGTTATATGGGTTTACAACCCTGCAAGGGATCCACTCTCAATGTTTTTTCCAGCTCCATAGCCTACTCTTGTTACTCTCTCAATTCTCCATTGCAGACTCTACTCTCACTACTCTGCCTCGGTCAATGCCCAAATCCAATGCCCAATGCTCTGGGTCGATAGCCCACCCCACAGCTGTAGTCCTCAGCTTTGTACTACCTTATGTCTGGCTACTGTCTGCCCTCCCTTCCATTTCCAACCTTACGACAAACACCGCAAGTCCTTCCAAAATAGAACTTCATACACTTTTTCAACAGAGCATTTGTGCTAGCCCTTTAGCCTCTCCCACACTACAGCAGCCCCATGTTTTGGCATTGGCCACAGCTATGGCTCCTGAACCAATGCAACAACAGAAAGGCTTTATGATGATTGATAGTCATAGTTTCCAGAATGCTCTCCTCTCTCCCGGTCCCAGGTCATGTTCCCTCCAGCCCCTATTCCTTTACTTCCAACCCAAGCCACATGTTCTCTCTCACTTATGCAATAAGCAGTTCCAGGATGGTTTTGATACCTTGCTTCTCTCCACACGGACCTAATACCACCTCCAAAGTGCTAGAACCATCTTGCTGAATGCTCTCGCCTTTACAACAAAACTTTGAATGGCCCTGGTGCATCACATCGGAGGACACAAATGCATAAGATGTTGCAGAATAATTAGGAGATAAATAATCAAAAATGTAGATTTTGATGAGGCAACTAGAATGGAGAAGAGGGTGTTCAAAATAATTCAAATATAAATTGTGTTAATCAATAAAACATGTTAAGAGGCATGCAGCGTTTGAGATATCTGTAAACAGAGGGGAGGGGACTCTTTCATGGAAGGAGACAGGAATAGGAACAAAAGGAATTCAGACAACTAGAGGAAGGAAGATGACAATGACAAAGTTGATGAAAACCAAAGCAAAACTGAGAGAAGAGGAAGAGAGAAAAAAACGAAAAGTCAGGCATAAAGAAAAAGCAGTAGAAAATGGATCACAAATTCAGGGACAGAGGGAGAATTTTTCTTAGGATTTGTCAGCGAGCATCTTTTTTTTTTATTAGGCATGCGGACGTTTTGTTGTCCATCCCTAATTGCCTTTGAACCGAATGGGTTTCTAGGCAGTTAAGAGTCTGGAATCACATGTAGGCCAGGTCAGATAAAGACCAGCTGGGTTTTATGACAATCGATGATAGCTTCATGGTCACCATTACTGAGACTAGCTTTACATTCCAGATTTGTTAAGTGAATTTAAATTCCATCAGCCACCATGGTTGGATTTGAACCTGGGCCGCTAGATCATTTGTCCAGTGACATTACCACTACACCACCAACTGCCCCTGTAACAATTGCCTCATCATCATGGGAGATCAACAAGTTTAATGCAAAAGAAATGAAGATCACAAAGTATGATTATCACACCAATGGAACTGACCATAATGTAACAGCTACAGAAAAAAAAACACCATTTGTGGGATATAAATTTCAACTCAGGAGTCTTCCTTGTGACAAAAGGTGTAGGTGGTATGTGAGAGCTTTGCAAGAAGTTACATTATTTAAATCATTTAGCCTTCAATGGTCAAAGAAAAAAAAAAGTGATCGTGTTCTGAGATTAATCATGTTTTTTTTTTAAAAACGGGTTTGACATGTCACTGTCTGTGCATCATACAGTCATTCTGCTCGTTAAAAATCATTGTACACTCACAGGAGCTTGATAAATAGGACACGCACTACTTTCCTTGGGTACTTTTAGTTTCGGGCAAGTCAACATGACATTACACCATCAAATATTCCAAGATCAATATTTATTAGCAAGATGCCACTTCAGAAAAAGGTCAGAAAATACTATATGCAGTACTCATACATTACAGTGAGTTACAGCTACTTAAAATACAGATTAGGCTTTACATGCAACACCTCAGCAAACAGAGCAAAATACAGAAAGAAAAGCTTAAGAAAGCAGATTCAGGTAGAAGGTCTTTTGAAGCATTAAGCATCTTTATACAAGAGATTGCACTTCATTACAAAAAGCAATAAGATAAATTTGTTAGAATGCAGTTGAATCTTGTTAAAGGCATAACCAATATTGATCACCAGATTTCAGGCATACATTCTTACACACCAGTCCAGAAATTCTACACACGGGGAGTAAAGTGGGATTTTATGCTTACATCAGGTATGCTTTTATTTTGACTCAACTGTTTAAGATTAAGTCATCAGCGAAGCTGATTTGAAACAAAAAAGGTTTGACAGAATTTTTCATTAGACACAGAGAAGTTAGACATTAAACCAAGGAAAGTGATCAGAATGAATTTGAACCTTGCTTTCAGCACAGATATATTAATTTAACTCCTGTTAAGAATAGACCAATTTAGAAATTTCTTTCTTAATGGCTAGTAGAGATTTTTTTTAAACAAAGTGTCACTGATTAGGTAAGATTTTCGATTGGAATAAAAACAAATTACCATTTCGAATTCAATGGCCGATTGTCTTGGGATACTATTTTGGCACTAACATGACTAAAATATTTGCTATTCATATTGGTCTTAAACAATTTCTAATGTAAAAATAAGGCAGACCACAGTAAATCCTTGCAATGGATATGAAAAATATCAGCCTAAATTTGCTACAACACACAAGTAATTGGTGTTTTTCACACTGAAAGCAAGTTGAAACTGAATTGCATAACAGGAAGCCAAGATTTAGATTGAAACAAATTCACTTCAGACATGGTCCATGTTATATCTCTAAGTCATTTGTTTGAGAATACAAGACTTAATAGGTACAATACATTCAACGCCTCATAAAATTAGAGATGCCTCTGAATTGAGGATCAAATGTAAAATAATGTAAAGAAAGTCATCAATAAATGCAAGTGTCTTACTATACTCATAATATTTACTTTTAGTCCCAAGAGACAGAGTTCAATTTGGGTCTTCCACACAGGTAAAATTTTGTTTAGCTTGCTTGCACCCTGTAACAATTTTTTGCCAAGTTTCCCAACTATTCGAATACGAGACTCGTTACATATTAGGTGTTCATCCTTACTGTAAATACCAGTCCCAGTGATTGTTGGCAATTCTTTCTCTCCTACATTTGCTGCTGCTGTCACTGGGCACACTATCTCAGCCTGTTTTGAAACGATTCAGGGATCCTGCTTGACTGACTTCAATCTAATCCACCAGGAAGGGAATTTTTACATGGTGGGCCTTTTTAATTTTACACCTTATTCACAGTTGGTCAATCTTTAACATTTGAAGTGTAACTTTTAAATAAAATCAGCAGTAGTCAGATCAAAATCAAATGCTGTCGTTTCAACTCAGTCACACATTTGGTTGCATAAGCAAGGCTCTTAAACGTTACATATAATCAATCCACAATCATGCAACTGAATGTCACACTAATAATCATAGTCGAGGTGGTGTTTAAACTGAATTACATGCAGTAATGGGCATTGGGTATTATCAGGTATACTTTCAATGTTTCCTTAATGGACTGAAGTAAATATGTTGTCATATATCAAGTAGTGCGTGTTCTATTTTTATTATTCTTAAAAGTATAAACAATGGACTGTAAAGGGTCCATTTCTTCTCAGGAATGTTTTGATTTTAAGGCTCATGATTGCTTTGCATTATCTCAAGAAACAGACTCAGTTATTCAAGACAGCATAAAACAACACAAGTCAGATTATTATAACACAGTTGTTAGATCATTCTGGTACAGGAATATTTTTCTAAAAGCAGTACTTTTACAAAACTGCTATCCATGCGTCTAATCGCCGTTTGATTATAAACCTTACACTGCTCCAATTCAAAGTTTGTTTAAATAAAAGCCCTTAGTATATTCTGGTAGCTTCACAATTCTCAAGTGGCAGCAGAGGAAATAGTAGAAATACTCTTCACTTAAGCAATTAAACACCTAAGCATATAGTGTCTGATTTCTCTTCCATTGTTAATACAATGGTGTGAACAAAACCCTTTGCTTGGAGTTATTTTACCAGATGTCAGCATAGCTAGTGCACAACCACTGGTTCCCTGATTCAGCTGATGGCACTTCGAATGTGACCTATCAGTATTTCCTTTAGCTGAATTTTTAAAGTGTTACTTGTTAGAACCAAGTGATCCTCATGAATATTATATTTTACAATGTATGTCAACTCATTTTTTATGTTGCTGTTCATAGTAGATTAGAGATGATATTTTACATGGATGGGGCCAAGATAACATACAGCAATGTATTATTCTGCTGCTCAAGCACAAATGTGTATAACTTAAAGAGTCTCTTTAAGGCCACAAGGGGCAATTCCTGCATCTTTCGGGGTCAATTAGAGAAAGACTTATGGGTCAATTAGCAATCAGACCAACTTGCTTTTTAATTTTTTTTATATAAAAACATGACACCAAATCAATTTGAACTGCTTTCTGTTAATGGGAGGTGTCTCTACAAATGAATGACATTCTTTTCTTCCTTTTTTAAAAAAGAAGTAAATAGCAGAAATTTGCTTGAGTGTCAATGTGATGCCTAAAATACAATGGAGACATCACCAAACTTCCAGGCATTTTTATTTTGAAACAAGCTAAAGATTGTTAGATTCAATTTTTTTTAAATTCATTCACGGGGTGTGGGCTTTGCTGGCTGGACCAGCATTTATTGCCCATTTTGAACAAATCACCACATAGCACACATTCTTAAACTAAAGTGATCATACATCAGATTGATCGTTGGCTTACTAGTTGTCCAAAAATCTTAACTTTGGTGGATAAACACTTGCTACTGATTATTTTTCAGAGATAAGTCAATGGCATCCAAAGACTAGGCTGCTGCAACATTAGGTTACAGTTTCTTTAACATCAAGGAATTCATAATTCAGGCTTTTAAGAAATTTTGCTCTACATTAAGTAGAATAACGTTGCAAGGGTTTGAAGAAACAAATAGCCATTACACCAAGGAATATGCAATACACTCAACTCCTGATAATTCAAAATCACTTTTGTCATAAAAATTGAACTATTCAGTAATTTGAATTAAGCAATATAAGTAACAAGACTAAAATGGAAATTTATGCTAAAAATGTAGGTATCAAATAATTTAATTAAATCAATTTTAAATTCAGTAGATTATATGGCCATAATTTCAATCTACAATGTCGCTATTTTTATGTTGTTGAGTTATTCTTCAATAATATTTACAAATTAATTCCTACTATATCATGCTTGCAGCTACATTCAAGGTTTTAAACTTAGCAGAATTATACAAACTTGTAATGCTGACAGACATGATCCAACCGAGCAATATTTGAGGGCCTAAATATCTGAAACTATGCAAGTCACATGGGGGCACAACAGCAGAAATTTGGTCAGGCTGAATAATCCTGTTTACAATCCATAGTTCTCTCTTAATTTCCTTTGAAGACCTTATCAGCCAAGATAACCAAAGCAGATCTTATAGAGTGCTCCTTTAACATCCATCTCTCTCTCTCTATGCTCAGGCATTTAAAAAGACAATTCAGCATGGAGAAAATTAACACCATCTTTTTTTCACACATTCCCCACCCCCGATAAAATAGTTCAACTTATTCAGAATCTCTCATTAAAGTGACTTAGAATGAAAAGTACAAATTCATTACATGCAAGAGATAAAAGCAAAGAACTGCGGATGCTGTAGATCCAAAACAAAAACAAAAACAGAAATACCTGGAAAAACTCAGCAGGACTGGCAGCATCGGTGGAGAAGAGCACAGTTGCCGTTTCGAGTCCTTTACCTAGCTCTTCTTGTCCCAAATACACCCCCCCCCCCCTCCACCTTAAACCAGCTTATATTTCACCCCTTTCCTATTCTTACTTAGTTCTATTGAAGGGTCATGAGGACTCGAAACGTCAACTGTGCTCTTCTCCACCGAAGCTGCCAGTCCTGCTGAGTTTTTCCAGGTATTTCTGTTTCTGTTTTTGTTTTTTCATTACATGCAAGACTAGCTGAATAAATCACATTTAAATATTTAACACTTACAATCTAGGAATCAGATTCTGTGCATTCTTTTTCAGTTGATATTGATAATTACAATTCATTCTGACAATGAGGCTGCTAAAATGGTTCTCAAACAGTGGCTGTTGATGAGGAGCACATGCCTGAGAATGTTATGGTTTAATGTACCTTAATTTGTGTGAAAATGAACACTGCTCCAAATAGACTGGGGTCAGAACACTAATGCTGGATTATCTTAGAGACGTAACTGTAAAACTGTAAACAAAATAACACTGCTGCCTCCACAGGGTCCATGACCCAAATAAAGAGGTGGTTGATGGTGGGCTCTGGAGGCCTTATTGCCCCCTAGAGGGCAATAAAAATTACCAAGTACGTACATGGGCATCTTTCTGATTGCCTGTAGGCTGAGCAAGTTGCCTGCCAACATCATTTTTTTGCTCAATGATCGAAGTTAAAATTGCCTAGCCAATGAAGAAGGGTCAATGGCCTGTATGAACATTCACCAGCCATTGGGGAAGGCATGACTACTGGAAACAATATAAACATTACACATATCAATCACATACAAGTACAGTCATATTGGATTCTGTAGAAAGCGTCTGCAATATAAATAAGACAGTTAACACAGACCCTTAGTCAATAGTGAAAGAATATAGGAAAAAAGTGACTTTCACTGACTGGCAGTGGCCACAGAATCACAGGCTAGATTATCTGCCCATTGTTTATGAATGAGCGAAAATGCTAGTCCAAAATTTTGTATGAAAGAGGCCTACAAATAGAAACATTTGTATGGGTGTATAGCTTCTCCAATCACCCACTATGGTCATATAATATTGCACTGAAAGTAATGGCCAATGATGTCAAAGATTTTCTGGTGCATTTCTACGAAAACATAGCCTCAGCAAACTGATTCTCTCATTAGTTGACTGAAAATCAATTATAGAAAGAACACAAAGCAAAACAAAGTACTGGCTACTTATTCAGCTAACTTAGTTTGTTCCTATGCTACCTGACATTGTCCCTTCCTTCTTCAAATATGCCACAATCACTACTCCTGCTTAAAAAGCCGAGCCTCAGTTCCACCAACAATTTGTATAGCACTTTAATTTTTTTTTAAAAAGGTGCCTCAAAATGCAAATAGCCAAGTATCGGATTCCAAGTCCTGGGTAGGATTAGGAAGGGTGACAAAAACTTAGTTTTAAAAATGGATTTTCAGCAGGTTTTTAAAAAGTAGTGAGAAGCACAGGGTCTCGGGAGTGAATTCCAGTAAGCAGGGCTGACATGACTGCCACCAATGGGGGAGCCAATACACAAGGGACAGAACAGAAGTATGCGGGAGGAATGTTACATAAATAGGATGATAGTGAGGATTTTGGCTGGAAGAGCAAGGAACCAATACAGGTTAATGACAGGACTGATGGGTGAGCAGGCTGTGTGACCCATTTCCTTTATTGGTTGCGTCACCTCCTACACAAACAACTTTGGGATGTCCCATACATGCCTCCGCCTATTCCACAGTTATATATTGGGCCAAATCATCCAAGAAATGGCATTCACTGGTGGACTGCCGCTCTGCTTCTATTTCCTTACCTTATGCCGGAGCTCCTCATTTCGCACCCGGACTTCTGAAACGTACAGCATACCTGGTTTCAGGGCTCTTCCTCGTAGTACAGCATCGCTAGGAAATGCCAAGCCACACCCCCTTTTTATGGGGCTAGCTGGCATATTCAAGTAAGTTTTAAGGTCCCAAAGCCACATTGAGAAGCTATAGAGAGAAGGTAAGTGCATAGGCTACGCGGGTGAGGGGGGTGGGGCGGCAGGTGCGCGAGTGAGGGGGCGGGGCGGCAGGTGCGCGAGTGGCAGGTGCACGAGTGAGGGGGTGGGGCGACAGATGCCCGAGTGAGGGGGGTGGGACGACAGGTGCGCGAGTGAGGGGGGTGGGGCGACAGGTACGCGAGTGAGGGGGGTGGGGCGACAGGTACGCGAGTGAGGGGGTGGGGCGACAGGTACGCGAGTGAGGGGGGTGGGGCGGCAGGTGTGCGACTGAGGGGGGTGGGGCGCGTGCTGCGCGACTGAGGGGGGTGGGGCGGCTGGTGCGCAAGTGAGGGGGGTGGGGCGACAAGTACGCGAGTCAGGGGGGTGGGGCGACAAGTACGCGAGTGAGGGGGTGGAGCAACAGGTACGCGAGTGAGGGGGTGGGGCGACAGGTACGCGAGTGAGGGGGTGGGGCGACAGGTACGCGAGTGAGGGGGTGGGGCGGCAGGTACGCGAGTGAGGGGGTGGGGCGGCAGGTGCGCGAGTGGCAGGTGCACGAGTGAGGGGGTGGGGCGGCAGGTGCGCGAGTGAGGGGGTGGGGCGGCAGGTGCGCGACTGAGGGGGGTGGGGCGGCAGGTGTGCGACTGAGGGGGGTGGGGCGGCTGGTGCGCAAGTGAGGGGGGTGGGGCGACAAGTACGCGAGTCAGGGGGGTGGGGCGACAAGTACGCGAGTGAGGGGGGTGGAGCAACAGGTACGCGACTGAGGGGGTGGGGCGACAGGTACGCGAGTGAGGGGGTGGGGCGGCAGGTGCGCGAGTGGCAGGTGCACGAGTGAGGGGGTGGGGCAGCAGGTGCGCGAGTGAGGGGGTGGGGCGGCAGGTGCGCGACTGAGGGGGGTGGGGTGGCAGGTGCGCGACTGAGGGGGGTGGGGCGGCAGGTGCGCGACTGAGGGGGGTGGGGCGGCAGGTGTGCGACTGAGGGGGGTGGGGCGGCTGGTGCGCAAGTGAGGGGGGTGGGGCGACAAGTACGCGAGTGAGGGGGGTGGGGCGACAAGTACGCGAGTGAGGGGGGTGGGGCGACAGATACGCGAGTGAGGGGGTGGGGCGACAGGTACGCGAGTGAGGGGGGTGGGGCGGCAGGTGCGCGAGTGGCAGGTGCACGAGTGAGGGGGTGGGGGCGGCAGGTGCGCGAGTGAGGGGGTGGGGCGGCAGGTGCGCGAGTGAGGGGGTGGGGCGACAGGTGCACGAGTGAGGGGGGTGGGGCGGCAGGTGCGCGAGTGAGGGGGGTGGGGCGGCAGGTGCGCGAGTGGCAGGTGCACGAGTGAGGGGGGTGGAGCGGCAGGTGCACGAGTGGCAGGTGCACGAGTGGCAGGTACGCGAGTGAGGGGGGCGGGGCGACAGGTGCGCGAGTGAGGGGGTGGGGCGGCAGGTGCACGAGTGGCAGGTGCACGAGTGAGGGGGGTGGGGCGGCAGGTGCACGAGTGAGGGGGGTGGGGCGGCAGGTGCGCGAGTGGCAGGTGCACGAGTGAGGGGGGTGGGGCGGCAGGTGCGCGAGTGGCAGGTGCACGAGTGAGGGGGGTGGGGCGGCAGGTGCGCGAGTGAGGGGGGTGGGGCGGCAGGTGCGCGAGTGAGGGGGTGGGGCGACAGGTGCGCGAGTGAGGGGGGCGGGGCGACAGGTGCGCGAGTGAGGGGGCGGGGCGACAGGTACGTGAGTGAGGGGGGCGGGGCGGCAGGTGCGTGAGTGAGGGGGGTGGGGCGGCAGGTGCGCGAGTGAGGGGGGTGGGGCGGCAGGTGCGCGAGTGAGGGGGGTGGGGCGACAAGTACGCGAGTGAGGGGGGTGGGGCGGCAGGTACGCGAGTGAGGGGGGGGTGGGGCGGCAGGTGCGCGAGTGAGGGGGGCGGGGCGGCAGGTGCGTGAGTGAGGGGGGCGGGGCGGCAGGTGCGCGAGTGAGGGGGGTGGGGCGGCAGGTGCGCGAGTGAGGGGGGTGGGGCGGCAGGTGCGCGAGTGAGGGGGGTGGGGCGGCAGGTACGTGAGTGAGGGGGGGGCGGGGCGACAGGTGCGCGAGTGAGGGGGGCGGGGTGGCAGGTGCGTGAGTGAGGGGGGCGGGGCGGCAGGTGCGCGAGTGAGGGGGGTGGGGCGGCGGGTGCGCGAGTGAGGGGGGTGGGGCGGCAGGTGCGCGAGTGAGGGGGGTGGGGCGGCAGGTGCGCGAGTGAGGGGGGTGGGGCGGCAGGTGCGCGAGTGAGGGGGGTGGGGCGGCAGGTACGCGAGTGAGGGGGGGGGTGGGGCGGCAGGTGCGCGAGCAAGGGGGTGGGGTGACAGGTATGCGAATCAGGGGGGTGGGGCGACAGCTATGTGGATGTGGGCTATGGCGGCAGATACACGGGTGGAGTGGCAGGGCAGCAGGAAGTGGGTGAGGGGTTAGGGCAGCAGTTAGTGAGGGGATTGGGATCAGGAGGGTAGTTGGAGGGGGTGGTCAGGATGGTAGTCGGGGCATGATCAGGAGGGTAATCGGGGGAGGGCGTCAGGAAGGTAGTTGGGGGGGTGTCAAGAGGGCAATCGGTCGAATATCAGAAGGACAATCAGGGGGTTATCCAGGGTAACTATTCTGATAAGTGGGTCGAAACCATCTGAAGTCTCCTTTTCTAGCTCAGAGTTTCATATGGTTCCAGACACAGGGGAATTGCCTGCCCAAACTCCAAACCTGCCAGCCAATTCCCGCATAGTCAGTGAGTCATGGCCTCGGAGGGGCTTCCCAGTGCATCTTTGGAAGTTCTGGGCCATTATTTGTTGACAAATTATCTGCAAATACAGCTTTCATATATCAACTTTACTGATCTGTTATCATCCCAGACCTGTGATTGCAAATATGTTGGCTGTCCATCATAAAGTCAAAGATGAGCCAGTACCTTTTAAAGCTCAACAATGACAAAACTAGGGACATTGTTCTTGGCTGTCAACAGAAAATGCATCTCCTTCCCAGCTTCTCGTCTATTTTCCACCTTCTGATGTGCAACCCCAATGTTGGCCTTGACCATGAAACTGAGCTTAAAGATCACACCCAGTCCATTCTATGACTTGCTGAGAAACCTATACTTACATTGAGAGGTTGGGAACTCTGATTCCCGACAAACCTCGGGTCTCCCCCACATGCGCCGGCCGGGAAATGGCCACACATGCAGAGTTCAGTTATTTTATGCTCTTCAGCCAAGGACCGGCCCTGCGCGCCTGCGCAGAAGAGAAAAAGAACGTTGTGAAAAACGCAGATCAAATGACCTGATATGAATACCTGATACGTGATGGTCTGGTAGGTGTCCCAGGGAGCAGGATACAGGAGGGGGCGAGGGAGAGGTCCCAAACGGAAGTAGCAGATAAGGAACAATGACAGAGGATAGGATTAGGTTGCGTTAAGTTAAAAGAAAGCAGAGAAATAGGCTCCAAATTAAAGAAAGAGCTGCAGGGAGCAGACTTTAAGTGAAGTGGGCACAAGAGAAGCCCTGAAGATCTGAGAAGGCAGCCGATGATTGGTGGCTCTGGGCTGCAGGCTATTGGGGAAAAGGTACCCCATTGGAGCAATGGCATTCTACTTGGCACGGCTGAAGATCTGATATTGTGCTTGGAAGGCGAAGCTCGAGTGCACTCCAGGGGAAAGGAATCTCAGGAGGCGAGATTGAAACCCTGCAAGGTGGGCTGTTGTTGAAGCGGGAGCGGCTTTTGGAGAGAATTCCAAGGTTAGATCTTCAAATGTAGAGATTTGAAACCCTCGTGAGAAAGACGAAGCTTCAGTGACATTGGTTGGCTCGCAATGTGTCAAATGTCTGGGCAGGTGAAATCCATGGAATCTGTTTTGGTCACATCTGTCAACTATTGTGCGATGTGGTGTGTCTGACCACAGTTCACCTGTTAATTCATGTGTACCTCATTACTTACCTGAAGGTTAGAATATAAGATAGATATTGTAAATTGTTTTATCTTTCTGAATTTGCATCGTTAAGTTTATTTTTATTTGCTCTAAACCTATGGATCTTGTGGCTTTATTCATTTTGTAAGCACCTTGAATCTCAAACTTTATCTATTTAAACAAAGCAGATCTCCCCCCATGACCTGGGATCTGACCAAGGATCATAACAGGCTGCCTGCTTCCACTGTCAGAACACATCTGTCTAAATTGTTCTTCATCCACCAAACACGTTATTTAAATCAAAACCCTTACTAAATGTCACCAACGCACTCTGGCTTGGTTTCTCAGTTCTGGTCTTCCAAGTTCTACAGGCTATACAAATTTCATATTGTCAAAAGCTCTAACATTCATGTCTTACCTTATATCCCTATCAACCAACCTCCCAATCCCAGTACAATAACTTCAAAATCCTAATTTTAAAGTTTTTTTTCACATTACAGAAGCTACTTAGAGTAATCCACTACCATCAACATTCACTCCTTTTCCTGTGAACAATAGAAGATAGAAGAAACTATCCCTTAGTTTGTGCAATATAGATATACCAACCACTTGAGTTTCACGTTAGTTAAATTGAGGTCATATGTCCCTCAATGCAGCAAGGACACTCTAGCCTACATGTTTTAAACACAATGGTTGGAATTTTCCATCCCCATTGGCGTTGGGCATCAGCGGGCGAGTGGACAATATGACAGGAAGGCCAAAAATTGGTTTCACGATGTCGTGAACTCAGTTTGCGATCGTCTGCTCCGCCCATCAACGGCAGGACCTGTTTCCCGCCACCGGAAACGTCATTTTAATATGTCTGCATATCATTGTAAGCCCTGCTTGGCAGAATCGTCCCCCAATGCTGGATCATCCAGGCACATCGGCCTGATTGCATGCCGACGTGTTTCACAACAGTATTTAAAAGGCAAGAACCTGGTGAGCTGAACATCAAGGGGAATTCAGAAGTGAGTGAATGCATCCTACAGGTCTGCGCACAGTTCCTAGGGAGTGTCCACAACTCCTACATTCTCAGTAGGTCTCAGATCTTTGACGTCTTCCAGGGTCCAGAGAGGCTGCAGGGTTGGCTCCTCGGGAACAAGGGCTACCCACAGAGGATGTGATTGATGACACCCGTGCAGTGGCCTCAGACTGCAACAGAGAGAAGGTTCAACGAGGCCAATGCCTCGCCTGACACTGCGGTGGAGCAAACCATTGGAATGTTGAAAATGAGACTCTGGTACCAGTCTGGTGGAGCCCTGCAATATAGTCCATAGAGGATGTCACGCATCATCATCGCCTGCTGCGCCCTTCACAACCTGGCACTGCAACAGAGAGAGAAGCTGGCTGAGGAGTTGGAGGAGCTGCACGTCTCCTCCGATGAGGACAACGTCAACGAGGGTGAGCAGGTCCTCAAAGGTGAGGATGACGGCGATGAGGCGGTCTCACTGGGCAGATGAGGCAGGCACCCTTGCGAGGCCCTCATAGCTGCTAGATTCATGGAGGATGATGACGACATGCAGTGAGGAGACACCGTAGATCCTCATATTGCATCTGTAAACATTTGACTCCTGTCTGGCTGATGGCAGCGCACATACCTTCTGTGATAAGGTTCCTCTCATGGAGATGCGGTGGATGCCTATAGCCCTTACATTCCAGGAGGATGATGATGACTTGCAGTGGGAACATGCCATAGATCCTCACATACCTTACGTGAATGTCTGACTCCTGTCTGGCTAATGGCACCTCACTTGCACTCTGTCAACTGGGTTGTATCATGAAGATGCAGCGGGGAACTTTAACTTCTCCTGATCCTATGGCATCCTTCGTGACCTGAACTCTTTAGGGACACATTGTCACCGGACACAGAGACTAATGAGATGGGGGCCAGCCGCACCAGAGAGGATGATGGAACTCTGTACCGCTGGCCCAGGACATTCTGGCAGCAGTGATAAATGCCATCGAGGTGTAGACATGACTGATGTGTCCAGTGACTGTGAAGGTGCATCAGTGTGCTGGGAAGGTTGCACAAAGCACAGGAAAGAGGCCCTGGACTGAGACACCTGCCTTTTATCTTGTGCAGTGACCAAGGTTTCACATCTGAGTGACATGAGCACTGCTCATCAGAACAAGGAGCCATAGGCAGGGAGGCATTCTTGGGAGTTTATTTACAATAGTGAACATTATATACAAATGATTAACACCTATGCCCAGGCTGTGTTACATCTTCTTAACCTTCCTAGCCCTGCCACTACGTTTTGGTGTTCCCCAACATCCACAGCAGAGGTGGAGGCAGTCTGCTGACTGCTACGCCCTGTCTGTGATGACCTTGGCAGGTGTCCTCTAGAGGAACGTACCCTGGAGGGCCCCAGTCCGTTTTTCGGGGTCCTGGTGTGTGGCAGTGGCACCCTCCTCAGCCTGTGGTGCCAGAGTTACAGGAATAGGGGATTCGGATGGACCAGACACTCCCAGAGTCATCTGGGTGGATGGCCCCAGGGCGTGCACCTGATGATCCTCCTCCCTGTGGGTGCCCGAGGGCCCCCCAGCTGACTCCTTGAGGAGTAGGTGAAGCTGGAGTGAGATCGAGCTAGAGGTCAACTATGGCATCAGCGATGGAGTTCAGTCCGCGCAGCCGTGCAGGACCGATGTCCTGGACCAAGGTCTCCATGACAGCTGCCATTCTATTAGTGTTGACCTCAGTGTGTTCGCATGCCGGCGCTATCACCTCAGACTAAAGGGGGACGGAATCCCCCATCGTGCCTTGCAGTCTGAGGTGTGCAGCGGCCATCCCTTCCTGATGTTCCCGAGCTTGCCTTTGCAGCTCCAGCAACCGAGGTATGACTGAGTCCAGAGGCTCCTCATCTGACTCGGACTCAGCGGATTTCTGGTCTCCAGCAGTTCTCCGAATGCCAGAAACCTGGGAAGTCCCTGCTGCCACCTGCTGTGGATCAGACAGTGTGATGTGCTCACTAGATTGTGACCCGAAGGCTACTCTAAAGCTAGGTCCCACCGAAGTCTGTGTCTCTGCACTGGTGGAAGGTGTGGGTGAGCACTGAGACGGGTCTTCAACGAGGGTGTCATCTGATTCTTCTTCTGAGGTTTTTTTCAGGCTTGAGTTGAGGACCTGGATCATGGACCCCCCTCAGCTGCTTCCCAGATGTGCCTGCGACAGCAAGCAGAGATAATTAATGCATGGCCGGCGACTGCAGAACAGGGGAAGTGATTGACAGCATGGTTGTCTGATGGATGTTGCACTGCCGGGTCCTCACTTGGCTGAGCACTGCCGAATTCACCGGCAGCACAGGAATGATCCTGATCATCGCCGGCTAGCTGGATGACTCTATTTTCCAAGTCCATGAGGATTTCAGGCGTTCCTGCACCAGTCTGCAACCTCTCCCTTTTGTTGTGTGCCAGCTTGTCCTGCATGAAGACAAATGGAGAGAGAGTAAGCAGGACACCTGCCAGGCCAGATGAGAAGGATGACTGGCATGTGTAGCTGCTGAATGGTGCCATGGACAGGATCCACAGGGCAGATGAAGGTGTGTGAGAGAGAGAGTGAATTGGTAGTGAGAGAGATCCCTGTGGATGTGTGATGGGTGTGTGAGTTAAGATTGATGAGAAGAGTGACTTACCCTGGCAGAATGGAGGAGATCATTCATCCACTTTCGGCACAGGGTGGCTGTCCTCTTTTGCAGGGCGTTGACACTGACCACCACTGTCACCGCCTCCCATGCAGGATTGATGACCATACTTGCTGGCCTTCACACAGAGCAGGGGTAGGGAACATTGTGGCAGGCCTCCACTGCATCCAGTATGTGCGCAAGGAAGGCAGCGCTAAATCTGGGGGCAGCCTGTTTCTTCCCTTTGGCAGCCATCAGTTCCCATCCCTTGAAGAGTGCTAGCCCTTTGCAGGGTCGGCCTTTAAATATGGTGCCCGGTTTACTGAAGGCCTGAGGTGACGGCTGGCCGGGCGGATCAGAGGATGCCCTGCCAGTGACCTGGCGTGTTTCCTGGGAATGCATAATGAATGAGGCAGGAATGGGGCGATACGGCGCGAAAACCCGCCATTGCACCTGGCAGGTAAAATGTCCTTTTTCCCGCCCGCTACTGCACTTACTGCAAATCTGGGACGATTCCACCCAACGTTTTGGAAAATGCTCTGCAGCAATGGAGAGAAAAGCTTGCCAACACAAGTGGCGGGATAATACTGATAAAGTGTGACATTTGTTTAGAAGGCATGCATCACACTTGTAAGATATCATGTTTTCTGTGGCAACATATACAGGCAAATATATCTGGCAGCTATCAATTACTCTATTGGAAGTAAAAAACATACTCTATAATCTTTGTGGAGGTTAGTCCTGTTAAAGAAAAGGGGTTAAGAATACTGTAACAGGTATGTGTTTCTAATCAAACTCTTTTCTTCTATAAAATTCAACTTGGCTCAAGAAGATCAGAGTGTGCTGGAAACATAGACAATGCATTAACATGGGAACAACAAATAGACATGTGTTCCATACAGAGAACCAAGATAACAGAGGACATTATACATTTGAAGATATAAACACTCAGCTTTATTTTGTTCGAGATACTCTTGATGCTCAGCTGAAAAACTAGGATGAACAGAAACACAGGTGCCTGCACACACATTATTCACAATGAATAATTTGTTTGGATCCACAGTGTAGCACATGTGTTGTTAGGACAAACTACAGTTGTCAATAACTAACAGCTGCAAAGTAGTTTAATTTTTACTTGAGCAACCTAGGTGAGGCATGAAAGTCTACAATGTGGAACATCAACACTGAAAAGAGACGGTTAAATTATTTAATTTTTTTCTATAGAACATTGTTTTCCACTACCTTCATAGGAAGAATGCCTAAAAAACAAGCAGGGAGTGTGGAGACTTCATTTAAAAAAAGAGCGGAGAGAGTGTGGAGACTTCATTTTGAAAAACAAGCAGGAAGTGTGGAGACTTCATTTAAAAAATGAGTGGGGAAAGGGTGGAGACTTCATTTTAAAAAAAGAGTGGGGAGAGTGTGGAGAACTTCATTTTAAAAATGAGCGGTGAGAGCAGCTGATTGGTGAGTATTTCTAGTCTTTAGAGTAAGGTCCTCAGTTTGTGCTTAGCTCGCTAGTCCTTATTTTCTCTTTCTTAAAAATAGCTTAAGTACAAGATCGATACTGGTGTGTAAAAAAATTAATTACAATAAACTGTAAAGAGTGGAGGAATCTTCAAGTGCAAAGAGCAGGGATACTAGGGTAATTTAATTAATAAATTAAATAAAATATGATAGTGAATACAGAACGGGTGATGTGTTGCTGCTGTAGCATGTGGGAGCTGCTGGACGCCAAGGTGATCCAGGGTGAACGTGTGTATAGTAAGTGTTTGCAGCTTGAGGAACTTTGGATCTGAGTTGAGGAGCTGGAGTCCGAGCTGCAGATATTGCGCCACATCAGGGAGGGGGAAAGTTACCTGGACAGTTGTTCCAGGAAGCGGTCATACCCCTCAGATTAGGTAATTCAAATTTGGCCTGTGATCAAGGACAGGAGGGCGTGACTGCAGGTGAGGCAGGTACGGGGACCCAGGAGGTAGCGTTCGAGGAGCCTCAGCCGCTGTAATTGTCCAACAGTTACAAGGTTCTTGCAAGCTGTGTGGACGAAAGCGGGGACCGCAGGGAGGATGAGCAAAGCGACCACAGCACCGTGGTACAGGCAGCCATTCAAGTGGCGGGAGGAAATGGGAACATAGAAGTGGGTAGGGGACAGTGTAATTGGGGGGATAGATGCTGTTCTCTGCAGCCATGAGCATGAGTCCCAAGGCTGTGTTGCCTGCCCAGTGCCAGGGTTAAGGACATCTCCTCAGGGCTGGAGAGGAACTTGGAGTGGGAGGGGAGAGATCCCGTTCTTGTCATCCACGTTGGTACCAATGACATTGATAGGACTAGAAAGGAGGTTCTGCTAAAAGAATTTGAACAGTTAGGAGCTAAATTAAAAAACAGAACCTCCAACGTAATAATCTCGGGATTACTACCTGAGCCACGGGGAAACTGGCATAAGGTAAATAAAGTCAAGGAGTTAAATCCGTGGCTCAAAGATTGGCATGGGAGGATTGGGTTTCAGTTCACAGGGCACTGGCATCAGTACTGGGGTAGAAGGGCATTGTTCCAGTAGGACAGGCTTCACTTGAACCGTGCTGGGACCAGTGTCCTGATGAATTGAATAACTAGGGCTGCAGAGAGGGCTTTAAACTAAATAGAGGGGGGAGGGTTCTGGAGAAGGGGTATGTAGGCTTACAAAGTAAAAGGATGTGGCAGCATTGCAGGCAGCTTTTTGGATAATGATACCCAGAACGTGATAGGAATGGACAGAGTGTACAAACATAAAAAAAAGCAGCAAATGGGATCAAAGGGGGGAAAAAATGGTAAAAAGGCAAAACAATGGCTCTTTACTTAAATGCACATAGTATTTAGAACAAAATAAATAAATTAATGGCACAAATAGAGGTTAATGGGTGTGATCTTATAGCCACTACGGAGACATGGTTACAAGGAGATCAAAACTGGGAACTAAATATTCAGGGGTATGTGACTTTTCAAAAGGACAGGCAGGAAGGAAAGGGTGGTGGGGTAGCTTTGTTAGTACGGCATGGAATAAGTATGATAGCAAGAAATGATCTTGGATTGGAAGATGTAGAATCCATATGGGTGGGGGTAAGAAATAACAAGGGGAATAAGACACTGGTGGGAGTAGTCTATAGGCCCCCTAACAGTAGCTACGCTGTATAACAGAGAATAAAACAGGAGATAATGAGGGCATGTCAAATTGGCAAAATCAAATTGGCAGAGGTAGCCATGAGCAAGAGTTCATAGAGTGTATTTAGGACAGTTTCCTAGAACAATGAACAATGGCAGACGTTTAAGGAAATAGTTCATGACTCATAACAAAGATAATATCCCAGTGAGGAAGAAGGATTGTAGGATGGGAATAAACTAACCATGGTTAACCAAGGAAGTTAAGGATAGTATCAAACTGAAAGAAAAAACATACAATGTGGCAAAGATTAATGGTAAGCCAGAGGATTGGGAAAATTTTAAAAACCAACAAAAGATGACCAAAAAACTAATAAAGAGGGAGAAAATAAACTTTGAGGGTAAACTAGCAAGTAATACAAAAACAGACAGTAAGAGCTTCTTTAAATATGGAAAAACGAAGAGAGAGGCCAAAGTGAACATAGGCCCCTTAGAGAATGAGGCTGGGGAAACAATAATGGGGAACCAGGAAATGGCAGAGGATTTGAATAAATACTTTGCATCAGTCTTCACGGTAGAAGACACTAATAGCATTCCAAAAATACTAAATAATCAAGGGGCAAAATGGAGGGGGGGGGGAGGAAAGAGAAATAAATACAATAACTATCACTAGAGAAAGAGTACTAGGGAAACTAATGGGGCTAAAGGCCAATAAGTCTCCTGGGCCTGACAGGTTGCATCCTAGGATATTAAAGGAAGTAGCTACAGAGATAGTGGATGCACTGGTAGTAATCTTGGAAGAATCCTTAGATTCCTGAAAAGTTCCAGAGGATTGGTAAACTGACAATGTACCAACCTTACTCAAAAAGGGAGGGAGACAAAAAACAGGCAACTATAGGCCAATTAGTTTAACATCCATTATTGAAAAAATGTTAAGAGTCTGTTATAAAGGGTGTAACAGCAAAGCATTTAGAAATGCATAATATAATCAAGCAGAGTCAGCATGGCTTCATGAAGGGGAAATCATGCCTGACAAATTTATTAAAATTCTTTGAGGTAACAAGCAGGATAGATAAAGGGGAACCAGTGGATGTAATATATTTGGATTTCCAAAAGGTGTTCGATAAGGTACTGCACATAAGGCTACTTAATAAGATAACAGACCATGGTGCTGGGGGTAGTATATTAACATGGATAGAGGATTGGCTAACTAATAGGGGGGAGAGAGTTGGAATAAGGGGAACATTTTCAATATGGCAACCTGTAACTAGTGGAGTACCACAGGGATTAGTGCTGGGCCCACAATTATTTACAATATATATTAATGACTTGGATGAGGGAAGTGAATGTACTATCACCTAGTTTGCGGATGACACAAAAATAGGTGGGAAGGCAAGTGGTGAAGATGACACAAAGAGTCCACAGAGAGATATAGACAGGTTAAGTAAGTGGGCAAAAACTTAGCAGATGGAATATAACGTGGGAAAACATGAGGTTATGCACTTTGGTACGAAGAATAAAAAAGCTGAATATTATTTAAATGGAAAAAGACTGCAGAAAGCTGCGGCACAGAGGGGTTTGGGGGTCCTTGTGCATGAATCCCAAAAAGCTAACATACAAGTTTATCGGGTAATAGGGGAGGTGAATGGAATGTTGGCCTTTATTTCGAAGGGAATGGAGTATAAAAATAGGGAAGTCTTGCTAAAACTATACAAGGCACGAGTTAGACCATACCTAGAATACTACGAAGTTTTGGTCCCCTTATCTAAGGAAAGATATACTGGCATTGGAGGCAGTCCAGAGAAGGTTCACTAGGTTAATCCTGGGTATGGAGGGGTGTTCTTATGAGGAGAGGTTGAGTAGGTTGGGCCTGTACTTATTGGAGTTTAGAAAAATGAGAGGCCACCTTATTGAAACATATAAGATTCTTAAGGAGCTTGACAGGGTAGATGCTGAGAGGTTATTTCCCCTTGTGGGAGACTCTAGGGCCAGAGGGCATAATCTCAGAGTAAGGGGTTGCCCATTTAAGATAAAGATTAGGAGGAATTTCTTCTCTGAGGGTAGTGAATCTGTGGAATTCTTTACCACAGAGGGCTGTAGAGGCTGGGTCGTTAAGTATATTCAAGGCTGAGATAGGCAGATTTTTAATCAGTAAGGGGATCATGGGTTACGGGGAAAAGGCTGGAAATTGGAGTTCAGGTTTATCAGATCAGCCATGATCTCATTGAATGATGGAGCAGACTCGATGGGCCGAATGGCCTACTTCTGCTCCTACATCTTATGGCTGGGACAGAGATCACATCATACGAAAGGTCTTATAATAGAAACCAGGGTCTATGTGATCTCATGGAGTATTGTCAGTTGTTTAAATGGGTCAGAGAAGAATTTTCCAGGTTCTTCCCCAATTGGCCTGTGTTTCTTTCTGGCTTTTCACTTCTTCCAGGAGACTTCAAGCCTCCAGTCAGGTGAGAAGTGTCTGTTTTGAGGTAAAGTCCACATCACCGCTACATAGGACAGGCTAAATGGACCAATGGTTCTTAACCTGCTTGTTAGTTTTCTATGTTCATACAACAAGCGGACAAACAGATCAACATTTAGTGTACTTGAAGCTATTTCATAACACCCAACATTAAAAATATGGAAGTAAATCACAGATGTCTATTAGCTAGCTCAATTCACTTTTCTGACTAGTCATTCTCTGAAATTTATCAGCACTAAACTTAAGCCGGAATCTCATACCCTCTTTGTCTGTCTTTCTGCTGACTCCTTGTCATTTTCCAATTGGACAGGAAGCCACAGGCTTGACTGCTGGCCCTCCTACAATTGTGTCCAGGGTTTGGCCAATTGAGCTGCCAATCAAAACTCCCCGCCTTCCTTCCAGATATGGACTCCCAGCAGCTAACTTTCACTAAATTCAAGTGAATGAGATCATCCCAATCTATTATACATGAATATTTATTGAAATGTCTTAACAAACCTTCACATTTTCAAGCTGATGTGGCATATGGGAAGCAACTTTCTGGAGAAATGTTTCATCTGAATCTAATCCACATTCTCAAAGTTGTGTATTGTGCATTTAATCTCAAACCCATCATCCAAATATGAATTGATTCAAGATACCTCCTAAATTGTCAAAAATCCCAAACATGACATTGTTAAACTGACTTTTTGTATTCAGATTGACCCAAAGCTGTTGCATTGGACAGCAAACCTATAATATTTCAACAGGCCATAATGCTCTAAAATTCCATGATGATAAATGGAAACTTCCTTACACCCAACTGAAAGCAGTTTTGCTCATTATCCGTAACTACGTCATTCCGTACATCAAAGACTACATATAATCAAAGGTTGAAGATTTAACATAAATATATGAGAAACTCAGTTTGCTGATATTTGAAATTACCAGGTTATGCCTCAGAACTTTTTAACCATTTTCAGGGTGTGAGCATCATTGGTAAGGCTGACATTTATTGTTCATCGCTAGTTACCCTGGTTTGATATGACTTGCTGTGCCATTTCAGAGAGCAGTTAAGAGTCAAAACATCTTAATGTTGAACTGGAGTCACACGTAAGCCAGAGTGGGTAAGGCCAGCAGGGTTTCTTTCTTAAAGGGTTATAATAAACGCATTCTTGCAGGTGTAATCCAAATAATCCCACTTCCTACTGTCCCTCATCCCTGCACCAAACTTGTGATTTAATTCAATGAAGTATTTAAGCAGATTTTTTTTGTCTATTGCTGCCTATCCTTATATTAATGACAACTCAAAATGACAGCCATTACACTGCTGGGGTTGGAACACAATTTCAGTAAGAGAGAAGCAGTTTCCAATAAAAACAAAAAGCTAAAAGCTACTGCGGATGCTGGAAATCCAAAACAAAAACAGAATTACCTGGAAAAACTCAGCAGGTCTGGCAGCATCGGTGGAGAAGAAATCAGTTAACGTTTCGAGTCTTCATGACCCTTCGGCAGAACTGAGTATAGTTAGGAGAAAGGTGAAATATAAACTGGTTTAAGGTGGGGGGGCAGGGGGAGAGAGAAGTTGAGGGTGTGGTGATTGTGGAGATAAGCAAGCAGTGATAGGAGCAGATAATCAAAAGATCTCACAGACAAAAGGATCAAAGAGGTGTTGAAGGTGGTGATATTGTCTAAGAAAAGTGCTAATTAAGAATGGAAGACAGGATACTCAAGGTACAGCTCTAGTGGGGGTGGGGTGGAAAGGCTAACAAAGTTTTAGTTTTAGATTTAAAAATAATGGAAATAGGTGGAAAAAGAAGAATCTATATAAATTATTGAAAAAAAAAAGGGAGGGGGGAGAAACGGGGTGGGGATGGGGGGAGGGGGAGTTTAAGATCTAAAGTTGTTGAATTCAATATTCAGCCCGGAAGACTGTAAAGTGCCTAGTCGGAAGATGAGGTGCTGTTCCTCCAGTTTGCGTTGGGCTTCACTGGAACAATGCAGCAAGCCAAGGACAGACATGTGGGCAAGAGAACAGGGTGGAGTGTTAAAATGGCAAGCGACAGGGAGGTTTGGGTCTCTTTGCTTCCAATCTCCACCCCTCCATCATTTTCACATGGTCCATCTCTGAAACTTCTCTTCCCTTCCTTGACCTCTCTGTCTCAATTTCTGATGATAGACTGTCCACCAATATCCATTACAAGCCTACCGACTCCCACAGCTACCTCGACTACAGATCCTCACACCCTGCTTCCTGTAAGGACTCCATCCCATTCTCTCAGTTCCTTCGCCTCCGTCGCATCTGTTCTGATGACGCTACCTTCAAAAACAGCTCCTCTGACATGTCCTCCTTCTTCCTTAACCGAGGTTTTCCATCCACGGTCGTTGACAGGGCCCTCAACCGTGTCCGGCCCATATCCCGCGCATCCTCCCTCACGCCTTCTCCTCCTTCCCAGAAACATGATAGGGTCCCCCTTGTCCTCACTTATCACCCCACCAGCCTCCGCATTCAAAGGATCATCCTCCGCCATTTCCGCCAACTCCAGCATGATGCCACCACCAAACACATCTTCCCTTCACCCCCCCTGGCGGCATTCCGTAGGGATCGTTCCCTCCGGGACACCCTGATCCACTCCTCCAACACCCCCTACTCCTCAACCCCCACTTATGGCACCTCCCCATGCCCACGCAGAAGATGCAACACCTGCCCCTTCACTTCCTCTCTCCTCACCGTCCAAGGGCCCAAACACTCCTTTCAAGTGAAGCAGCATTTCACTTGCATTTCCCCTAACTTAGTCTACTGCATTCGTTGCTCCCAATGGGGTCTCCTCTACACTGGAGAGACCAAACGCAAACTGGGCGACCGCTTTGCAGAACACCTGCGGTCTGTCCGCAAGAAAGACCCAAACCTCCCTGTCGCTTGCCATTTTAACACTCCACCCTGTTCTCTTGCCCACATGTCTGTCCTTGGCTTGCTGCATTGTTCCAGTGAAGCCCAACGCAAACTGGAGGAACAGCACCTCATCTTCCGACTAGGCACTTTACAGCCTTCCGGGCTGAATATTGAATTCAACAACTTTAGATCTTAAACTCCCCCTCCCCCCATCCCCACCCCATTTCTCCCCCCCCTTTTTTTTTCAATAATTTACATAGATTCTTCTTTTCCCACCTATTTCCATTATTTTTAAATCTAAAACTAAAACTTTGTTAGTCTTTCCACCCCACCCCCACTAGAGCTGTACCTTGAGTATCCTGTCTTCCATTCTTAATTAGCACTTTTCTTAGACAATATCACCACCTTCAACACCTCTTTGATCCTTTTGTCTGTGAGATCTTTTGATTATCTGCTCCTATCACTGCTTGCTTATCTCCACAATCACCACACCCTCAACTTCTCTCTCCCCCCGCCCCCCCACCTTAGACCAGCTTATATTTCACCTTTCTCCTAACTATACTCAGTTCTGCCGAAGGGTCATGAAGACTCGAAACGTTAACTGATTTCTTCTCCATCGATGCTGCCAGACCTGCTGAGTTTTTCCAGGTAATTCTGTTTTTGTTTTGCAGTTTCCAATAACAGTCTTCGGTGTATAATATGTTGTCCTATTTTGTTAAACAAAACTGCTTATGCTACTATTTTTTTTCTGCTTATGGGATGTGGCAAGGGCTTGCATTTATTGCCCATCCTATTTTCCCTTAAGAAGATGGTAGCGAGCAACCTTCTTGAACTGCTGCGGTTTGTGTGGTGTAGGTACACCAACAGAGTTGTTCATTCAAATACTTGGAACTCCTTTCCCAACAGCACCGTGGATGTATCTAGACCAGCTGGACCGCAGCAATACAAGAAGGTTGCTCGCCCTCACCTTCTCAAGGGCAACTAGGGATGGGCAACAAATGTTGGTCTTGTTCACATCCTGTGAAAGAATAAAAAAAAGTTCCAGGATTTTGACCCAGCTAAGATGAAGGAACAATGATGTTTCCAAATCAGGGTTTGGTGGGGAACTTGCAAGTGTATTGTGTTCCCAAGAGTCTGCTGCACTTGCTTTTCTTGGTGGTAGAGGTTGCAGGTTTGGAATGTGCTATCAAAGTAACCGTGACAAGATGCTGCAGTACATCTTGTAGTTGGTACACACTGCAGTCTTGGTGTACAGGTGCTGGAGGGAGAGAATGCTTAAGGTGGTGGTCAATGGGGTGCCAAACAAGTAGGCTACTTTCTCTTGGGTAGTGCCAAACTTCTTGAGCGTTGTTGGAGCTACACTCAGCCAGGCAATTAGGGAGTATTCCATCACACCCCTGGCTTGTGCTTGTGGAGTGGTGGAAAGGTTTTGGGGAGCCAGGTGGTTTTGTTGCTAATTTCCACACATTAAGCTAGTTCTGTCCATGAAAAGTGATGAGGCTCTCTATTCTAATAGTACCTCAGGCTTCTAGCCATTGGCTGCAAGCTTCTTTGATCACAAAATCACACATTTACTTTCAGCTTCTAAACAACAAATTATTTTGGCGGTGGTGTGCAGTTAAAATTTATGTAGAATTTCCAACCTCTGACCTGCACTTGTTGCCATGGGATTTGTGTAGCTGGTTCAGTTGTGTTTCTGGTCAATAGTGAGGCCAGGATGTCGATGATGGGGATTCAGTGATAGTTATGCTGTTGAATGTCAAGGGGAAGCAGGAGCAGCTAACAGGAAAAAAATCTATGGGGTCTCATGTTGTGCTCCTACAATCTTTGACGTTTAAAGGTTGGCATTTCCCAACCACCTCAAGTTATTTAGTCCCCTCATCTGCTCTATTCCACTGCAATGATGACCTTCATTGTGAGTTTTGACCTGCAACCCAGATTTCTCAAAATATAATTAAAAAGCTACATGCTTATAAGCGAGTTGCTGATAGCTATTGATTGGAAAAACTACGTGTTGTTTCATAGATTCAAACATATTATTCAATACAAGATAAGTATGAAAGGAGAGAGATGATACGAGACAGAGAAGGGCACGTGGGTGGAGAAAGTGCTATGGTTAGTGAAAACTTAAAACTCTGCTGAATAATGCGAAAAGTACAGAGTGAGAGAGATTCAGGTCTTTTCGAATAATCCTTAACACTCATTCCCCAACATAGAAATTGGCATTTTTTTCAAACTGCAAAAAGCACTGTGCCAGGCAAATACATCACTGGAGTTGTTACAAAGCACAGAGAAACTCCCACACACAAAGGCACTGCATCCAACAAAAGGCCATGAGTCTAAACTCCATCTTAAATGTGACCACTACATAATAACCAGATTTTAAACATTGCGTTTAATAGTGTGAAAACGTAACACCTGTAAACTCTATTGTCTGTATTCTCTCCTGGTCTCCATTACAACTTTAAGAATCTACTTGTTTAAATCTCTTAAGAAAAACATTCCATTTTAATTTGTTTTTAATTTCTATACATAAAACTAGTTCTTTTCATTGAAAAGTGATGAAGCTCTCTATTTTAATAAATCTCAGGCTACAGGACATTGGCTCCAATTTTGTTGATCACTAAATCACACATTAACTCACAGCTTCTAAACAACAAATTATTTTGGAGGTGGAATGCAGTCAAGGTTTATGTAATAAAACCAGGTATTGTTTATAAACAACACTTTGACCAGCATTTTCACATATTTTAAATAAAAGCACATTTCCACGCAACAAATGTTTAATAGACCTTGTCAAATCTAGATGATAAGTAAATCTGATGGCTAATAAGTATTAGGAAAATAAATGGGGTTTTATTGCAAAAAGCTATTAAGCGGAGGTGTAATCTAGTTGCCACTACTCCATTAATGTAAAAGGTTAGTGCATTACCTATGACCACAATACAGATGAGTTATCTCACTGAGGCACTTTTGGAATTGCCAGCAAGGTGCAGAAGATAAATCATCCCACCATGGCTGGTCTTTGATGTGTTTTTGAATAGCAGAATAAAGAATGAAGAATGCCCCGGCTCTGTCTCTCAAAATGATCTCTGGAACCATTTATCAGCCAGAAATCAATGCTTCCAATGGAAGGAGGAGAAACTGTCACCCTGAGCTGCTCTTTCGCACATATCCTGGCACCAGTCAACCAAAAGCTTAGGTGGCGCTCTGGAATGTCACCTGCAGCTCATCGTCTTATTCAATACAGGTACATACTGATTTTAATAAAACAATTCTTTTTAAAACACATGCTGCCATTACGTAGAGAAAAAGAATGTGCATTTGAATTGCACCTTTTATGCCCTCAGGGTGTCGCAAAGCCAATTAATCATTTTTGAAGTCACTGTCGTTTTGTAGCCAATTTGTGCACAGCAAGGTCCCACAAAAACAATGAAATAAATGAACAATTGCTAATACTGCATTTACTCCCCCCCTCTACATTCAAACATCAGTTTCTTTTAACCTACTCACTCGCTGCATAGCGGTGTACGACCCATGACAATAGAAACATAATACATTATAGTATAAATAATGCACCAAAAAAATAAATATCTTGGTTGCTGTGGTCACAGAGTGGTCATAAACTAAAGTGCATCATAGAGTGTAAAAGTTGGGAATTCGGTGTGATTGCAAACTGGGTGCAGAGGTGAGGGTTGCGGGGGAGGAGGAGGAGGAGGAGGTGGTGCTGCTTTTGTCTCCAAAATCTGTAGTGTTCCATATTATAGGTAAATATTTGATTTCACTTACGTATAAAAAAACTAGATCAAGTAATTCATTCAAATACTAAAAACTATTAGCTAGTTGAATAATGACATAAACTTTAATTAATTATATAAATTAAATAAGGTTAGATAGGGATGGCAGTGCAAGCGGTGTGCTGCAACTGCAGCAGGTGGGAGTTTGTAGACAGCATTGTGAACATAGACAACCATGTCTGCAGTAAATGTCTGCATCTCGAGGAACTTCAGCTCTGAGTTGTTGAGCTGGAGTCTGAGGAACAGTCATTGATTGCAAGGCATCAGGAAAAGGGAAGAGCTACCTAAACACAGATCCAGGAGACAGTCACCCCCATCAGGTCAGGAAGTGGCACTGCGTAACTGCGAGTCAGGAAGATCAAGGGGCAGAGCTGGAGGAGCCTCGGCTTATGTCCTTATCCAAAGGAGAATTTTTGCTGCCTGCATGGATGAAGGCAGAGTCTGAAGGAATTTCAAAGGCTATGCTGTCTGCTGGATGCCAGGGGTAATGACATTTCCTCGGGACTGGAGAAGAACTTGGAGTGGGAGGGGGAGGCTTAATAAGAACCTATGACATAAGTAGAAAGTGGAATGAGGTTCTACTGAGAGAGCCTGAAGAGCTAGAGTCCAAATTAATAAACAGAACGTCAAAAGCAATAATCTCTGGATTATTACCTGAGCCACTTCAAATTGGCACAGGGTCAGACAGGACAGAGTTGAATGTATGGTCGAAAGAATGGTGTGGGAGACAGAGTTTGATTCACGGGATACTGACATCAGCACCGGAGGATGAGGGAGGTGTTCCATTGGGAGGGGCTCCACTTAAAGCAAGGTCATTTTGAGGTTGGTAGGCTGTTAATCATGGGATGCCACAAGGATCAGTGCTGGGGGCTCAGTCATTTACAATCTAAATTAATGACTTGGATGAAGGAGTGTAATGTACCCAAATTTGCTGATGATACAAAACTGGGTAGGAAATTAAGCTTTTGAGGGAGACACAAAGTATCCGCAAAGGCATGTAGATAGGATAAGAGGTGGGCAAGAGTGGCAGATAAAGTACCATGTGGAGAAATGTGGTTATTTGTTTTGGTGGAGAGGATAGAAAAACATTTGTTTAAATGGTGATAAAATATTAAATGTTGGTGTTCAAAGGGATTTGGGTGTCCTTGTACACAAAACACAGAAAGGTAACATGCAGGTACAGCAAGCAATTAGGAAGACAAATGGTATGCTGGACTGTATTGCAAGGGTGTTGAATTACAATTGTATGGGGCTTTGGTAGGGCCACACTTGGAGTACTGTGCACAATAGTTTTGGTCCCCATACCTATGGAAGGATATACTTGTCCTGCAACGAAGGTTCACTAGATTGATTCCTGGGTTGAACTATAAAGAGAGATTGAGTAGAATAGGCCATATTCTCTAGAGTTTAAACATAAGGTTCTGAGACGACTTATTAAGGTAGATGCAGAGAGGTGGTTTTCCCTGGGTGGAGTGTCTAGAACTAGGGGCATAGTCTCTCGGTAATTTAGAACTGAGATAGGACAAAAATTCTTCACTGAGAGGGACGTGACTCTGGGATCAATAGGTTTTATGACTCTAAGGGAAACAAGGAATATGGGTATCAGGTGGGAAAGCGGAGTTGAGGTAGAATTTCAGACATTATCTTGTTGAATAGCACAGCAGGCTCCAAGGGCTATATGGCCTATTCCTACTCCTATTTCTTAAGCTATTTAAAAATAAAACCTGCTTACCAAGTCATTTATACAGCACTAACATACCAGACTAAATCTGATGAGTAACATTGGTGCATATTTAGTCTTAACAGATGCACTGACTCCAGTCTTGTGCCTAAAATTCTACTTGACTACAACCAGAGTTCGAATTCTGATCTCTGCAGAGCAGTTTAAATGTAAAGAAATTCTCAAATGAAAAGTGCTACCTAACCATTTCCATTCTATGAATGTTCTAAGCTAATTAGAACAGTTTCATATATGAGTTTACTTCTGCAGCTGCACACTTTCACACACTTGTATTTTTTAACTGTTGGTGTGCTCTTGCAAATTAAAAAGGCCAAGGAACTTTTTAATGTAAACTTACCAATTCAATATTCTCCCAACTTAGCTCCACAGTGAAAAGCCTTCACTTCATAAACTGAAAGAAATCCCCTGTGCTTGCTACTGGCATTAGGGTATATAGTACAAGCGTTACTCTCATACTGCTGCAAGAGATCAGCAGATCAGAGTCCCTGCATTGTGAGCAATTGATTTGAAAAGTATTAGTCTCAGCTTAGTCTAATTTCAGGCCCTCTGTCCCATTTTTAAAATGTCAAACATAATCTGCATTGATACTTACCTATCATTTATACACAACAACGCTGTCACTACTCATCAAATTTAGTCTGTTATGTCACTGTTGCATGGATAGCACAGTAGACAGGCTAAAAACAACCAGGATGTTTAATTTATGGCACATTATTTACACCATATTATTAGGTTAGTTAACAAAAGCAGATATTTTGAAAGGGAAGTAGAGAAATATTGTGGGCACACTCAGGCTCAGTTTTCAAGACTGGTGTTTGTTAAACCACTCAGTAGACCTGGAAACATCTTCCTAACCCACCCATAAGCTTTTTGATAAACCTTGTTAGCATGCATTTTTGTCCAGTGGATTATTTACATGTTACTGGCACGTTCATCCTAATTGTCCAGTCTGTTGGTCAAACAGACAGTACTTAATTATTCTAACACGGGACAAACTCAAGTTATGCCCAGACTTTTACATCCAGAATTAAGCTCAAAGCTCTTTAGTCCAGACAACATTTTGAAAGTAGTTTTAAACAGCTTTCTAGAAATATAAATAATAATACTGGCCTTCGCAGTAATTAAGAGAGATATTTGTAACTTCTGTAAAAAAAAAATTGCAGTTAAAACTAGGCACCATGTCAAGGCACCGTGTTACTTTCTCTACAAGCAGTCACTATTGGATATGCAAGAGCAAAATACTGTGGATACTGGGTGTCTGAAATAAAAACAGAAAATGCTGGAAATACTCAGCAGGTCTGGCAGCATCTGTTTGATGTGGTTGCCCACAAAAGAATAAAATGGAAACAGAAATTTGGAATGCTGGTCAAAAGGGCACAGATAAAATAATTCAACTAACCCAATGCCATCCAGGCTGACTACAACTGTCTCTCTCTCTCTCTCTCAATTGTTCATTATACAGGTACTATAATGGGTGAACGGAATATGTAGATGTCTGTTCAGAAAAAGTGAACATTATTTGGATCATTCCATTAATTCCAAGTACTGAATGAACAATTGTTGCATTTTAAGTGGAAAAAATATTGACAACAACTATGCCTGTTCAACTATGGTAACTGATGACAATATAGTGGACATAATGTACCCTAACAATTCAAATCACCCGGTGATAGCTCTAAACCAAGGGCATTCATTGGATTTCTCCACTATGGTTAATAACTGAATGTAATTATACTCATTGAAGAACAGTGGCAAACAGAACAATTCCCAACAGCCATGATTATGCAGAATGGACAGCTAAATGGTAAATCATTGGTGCGGCATTATAGAAAGGTAACTGCAGTATGCAGATGATTTGGCTGTATTTACCAGATCAATCGAACCATTTCCTCACCTGTAACAGGAGGCGGCTGACCAATGACAGGTGGTAAATCCAGCGAGCTGTCAGACAACACATGCTTCAAATCACCACCAACCTCAGCTGACTTCATGTCGAACTGACCAGATAAGGCATCTTCCGAGTCCTCTTTACCAATACTGCTCCCACCAATCGAAGGAAGGTCCAAAGATTTCACAGAGGCAGAGTCTTCTTTTGCCTGTTTAAAAGCAGAGAGTTTATCTACGAAAGACTTGTCCGAGGTGCTGAATGCAAGGGACAACTTGGTAACTGGAAAGTCATCCTCATTCTTCTCTTGGGAAAGGGAGGAATTGTCTTTTTGTTCCTCAAAGCCCATCACAGACCCTTCCTCAGGTAACTGTTTAAAGACATCATACTTGTCTACAGTGGACGTTGAAGGCTGTTGTCCACCTTCTGCTATGCCAAGTGTGGCATCAAAAGATGCTGCGAAGCCATCATTCTTCTCCTGCCTGAAAACACTATATTTATCATTTGACTTTTGTTCAGAGGGTCCAGTGTTGATGGAGCTGCCAAAAGCTATAAAATCTGCAAATTCATCCTGACCCCATCCCCCACCCGATGATGTACTGGCTGCTACGCCAAAAAGATTGAAGTCCCCAAAGTCATCAGTTCCACCAGCAGTCTTGCTACTGGCTGAGGAAAAAGTACCAGATGATAGTGATGACAATGATGATGTAACACATACAGATGATGTAATGGATGATGTCACAGAAACTGGTGGAAATGACACAGATTTGTTCTCTCCAGTGCAACTGACAGAGGTAAAAAGGTCCGTGAGATTGAAAGAGTCTTTAGGCTGTGTTACAGGTTGCAGTTGTGGCTGTAGAAATGGCACAGAAGGAAACGCTGTTGAGAATGTCTTTACTTGCTCTGATGAATCTACTGGTGAAATGCTGTCTGCAGTTTTGAAGTCTGTGAATCCATCATCATTCCCTGGTGACTTGAATTCTGCAAAGCCCTCCCCTGCAAACATACATCTTTTCAGTGACAAAATATCAGCAGTTAAGAATGGAATTCTATAATTCACTTTTCACAGCACACAAACACAAGCATTTTCAAGTTAGTAACTACGACCAAAGCACCAACCCATACCAAGCATGCACTGCCAAATAAAACCCTGCATTGAACATACCACCATTTAATTTCTCATTGTAGGGAAGAGGGATGATCAACGAACCAAATTTAAATACCCAACTGGCCCAAATTAGGGCCATTTTGTAAATCTGGAAAAAAGAAAGTGAGAATTTTAACCCAGCTTCAATGGGTAAATGGTCTGGACATTTCCCATGGTGCATGCGTGGCAGCATTCTGCTAAGCATCTATCCAGCCCGCACACAGATGATGACACATTGTCTGGTTCTGCTCACATGGCAGTATAGTGGCAAACATTTGACTTTTGTCTTTTTATGGAAGAGGTTCTGTTACTTTATTCTGTTTGTACTTTTCATTTTACTACCTGGAAATATTGCAGTTATTCATTCAAATAGCTTGCTGGAGGGGGTGAAAGGGGAGGACGTCTACTAATTCATAGTACTGCACTGTAGAATAACTATCAGCTTTCTTGGCTCAGTCAATTGGCTTTTAACCTCCACAATTTCTCCTTCTATAACAGTTGTGCTTAAAGCCCAAAATACATCACCCATGTGAGATAGTGTTTTTTTTTAAACCGCCTTATTTTGCACGAAGCTACTTAGAGAGCACATCAATAGCTGGAAAACGAAGTCAAAATTACCAATGCTTTCCCATTTTTTTCAATTAATTTTCCTTCTAAAAGGACTGATTTCCATGCAATGGGCATTCATCGCCTGACCACAGTGCCCTTACCTAATTTATGATCCTTAAAGAGGATTGTCAGATAATTGTTCAACCAAAGGATGTGCTGCTGTTAGTAGTATTCACCCATCATTCAAATGTGGTTTTCCAGCAGGGAATCAATGTATCAGGACACTGACTGATTTCATCCTCCTCAACTGTGGGAGACTGAAGTCAACTGTAGCCCCGTAGTGACACCATGGGTCAGCACAGATCAAAGATCAAACCTGCGATGCACTGATCTCTTTGCCTCAGCCATTCAACGGCTACATTGGTGACCTATCAGGGAAGCTACAACTACGTATTTTCAATGGCCAATCAGTTGCCAAAATATGACAACATAAAAAACCTGGGGTGAGAAACAGTAGAGAAATGCAGTTGCAAATCTTCAGGCTCACATCACTGTTAAGGCACTCATTATGCCTCACAGTGATTCTTTGGGCCCAAAAAAGTGACTGCACTTTTCAAGTAAAAAAAACTCCATGGCTTTTTTTTTTACTAAGTTACAACGTTTAAGTTATCTTCCATGTGAAGAAATGAAAAATAAAATTAATGCAAGTATCATAACCTGGGTCTATTTCAGATAAGCTCTTTACTTTCCAGCTCCCTCTTCAAAAGAGCAGAATCATAACTGTTTCTGCCTTTCTTGCTTCAATGGAGTAATAGCTTTCTGCTGTAAGTTGATGTGATCATAGTGCACAATGACCTGGGCCAACAAAGTGAATGTTGCTTTCCTCCTCCCCAAATGTACTCCACCTTATTCCCCAATTGTAAGAGGTAGATTAGACACTGACCCCAATGAGTAGCACCTTTGATAATGCAACTCTCAAGCTAAAATGAAGATGCGCATAACAGTAACTCAGCAAGGCTCACTCTTAGTTTCTTTTTTCTTTCCTTACGGGAGCAACTCTGCTCGAGGGCAGAAATCATTTTCTGATGTAGTGCATTGGAATATGGATATATTGTTCTATCCCTCCTCAACTTTCTTTTTTAAAAAGGCGCATATAAAGCAAAGGAAGCAAACAGAAAATAAAACACTACAAAATGCTTAAACAGCTTAGCTTTTACAAACTATCCTGCAATTATTTTAACTGCAACAAGGGAATTAAATGTACAAATAAAAATATTTAAAATATAAATAGATCTGTCTAATCAATTGGGCATCTAGATAATACTGGCACACTGTACCAGTTCTTACACTTCATTTTCATTTGCATGAAGACCGCAATTCTTTTTCAGCTGGGAATTGCAAGAATTCATCAGAAAACCATGGGGTGGAAGGTTGAGAGAAAGAGGAAGTCCCACTAATAACCCATACATTAGTCAAAAAGGCTGTGTGGTGGTGGTGGTTGGGCAGGGGAGGGGGTGGATTTGGAGAGGGGGCTGTGGGTGGATTTGGAGAGGGGGCCGTGGGTACATGTGCACAAGTTTTTAAATCAACATTTGCCCCGGTGACCCACCAAGTCAGTGTCTCTTTGCTGCTTGGTAACCGAATGAGGAATATTCTGAATCATCGCCATTAAATGTTAATAGTCATTGCAATTCTGGGCCAACATGAAAGCCAATTTGGAGACGCACTGTTACTGATAGCATTTGTAGAGTAACCAGCAAATCTACATAGGTTAAATGCATGATTATTTCCGCTTCTTTGGGAAACACTATGCCTTTCATACAAGGAATTTGAAAATACTCTGTTGACCACGGCTAATGTATGCATGGGTGGTTCTACAAACTGCTGTATATCCACTCACCTGAGGATTTATTCTCTGCACTCTGACCGAGTTCCCGAAAAACACTGTATTTGTCGCCAAAATCTAAAAAAAAACAAAACTGAGTCATAATATATTCAAATAACCTTACAACTTCTCAACTCATTTTATTAACGATAATGTGCTAAAATAACAACTCAATGCAAAAGATTTCCTTTGCTGAAATACTACAGACTCACAATAATTGAAGCATCAGTTTATAATGCAGCGTTAATCTGAAAATTTTACACTTTCACCTCCTCATCAAAATATTCTTGGGAACTCTTTTTGTGTTGCATGGTTATGTCATGGAGGCAGTTCACATTGGTACATGCAAACAATGATACTGGGTGCCTGAAAAGCAAGGTGCTTCCTTTCCCAGTGCTAATCCCTCCCCTTGATGAGTACACATGCACAAACAAAAACAAAAATTATATGTTAGGGTACCACAGATGGTTCCTTACAGAGAAGAGTCTGGATCAAAGAATTTTGGGAGTCAGCCTCGCCTCAGAAGTTACACTTTTGCCTCCGAGTTAGTATAACGATTCCCATGGGGGAACAGTAAATCAAAATAACCAAATTTATCAAACAATCCAAAATGAAGAAATTACAAACAAGATGATTTCACTTTTGTAATTTTTACTCAACCCAAATCAGAACCAACGCAAATCAAACATGAATTAACAGGAAACTGATACTTCAAATAAAAAGATAAATTTCATTTTAAAATAGTTGATACAACAAAGATATGCTTTACAAGACCACAAGCATTTGCATCATTCCCTTCAGATGTGTGGCACTATGCAGCTACACAGTTCCGTAAGATGCTGTTCTTTATTCACAAAGGGTAGGTCAGGAGTCCTCTCCAACAACAGCTTTCATCTCAGGGTTTCACAGGTACAATTACCATCAACAAGGCGCACTTCTACAAACCCTCTCTCCCTCAGGTCACGACAGTCCTGATGGTGTAGCTCTCCAGGATTCCTCCTCATCTGACCAACCAATAACGTCCTGGTTCATGTTTTGGCCACTTCTAGTAAAATACTTAGCTCTTTAGCTGTACTAAGGGAAAACTGCACTATTGAAGAGGCCATCTTTTAGAGGAGACATTGAAACAGGGTCCCATCAGCCCTCTCAGATGAACACTAAAAAAAAATCCAATGAGACTATTCAAAACAGGGGAATTCTACTCATCAATATTTATCCCTTAGTCAACAAGACCAGAAACAGATTATACAGTCATTTATCTCACTGTTGTTTGTGAGATCTTGTGTTTATTGGTTGCCAAGCTCCCCTGCCTTACATCAGTACCCACGCTTAAAAAAAAGGGTTTTGTTGGCAACAAGTGCTTGAGGACATCATGAGGTGAGATAAAAATTCAAGTTCTTTCCTTCGTTTTGGAAAGGTATCTTTATTAGGCACCTCTCATGTGCTTTCTGATCATTGACAATGGTGTGCGAGCCCGTGGTGACCGGAAGTACTGGGTAATGAATGAGGTCCACGCAGGGGAAGAAAGGGGGGAAAAAAAGGGGAAACATCTTCTCAAAGAATAGACATGAAAATATAAAATCTAGTGATATATCAAGTTTAGTAAAAACATATTATGTGGAAGAAAACAGAAAAGATTTTTTTTGCTCAACCTTTTATTGACATTTTCTGACAGGCCGATTTCATTAGTTTAGAATGTGAAACTGGAAGTACTAAGCAAATATCATCACATTTATAAAAGCATATTTCTTTTTTATTTGAAGAAAATTAATGCGCATCATATCCTAAATCATACATTCAGGAATTTTAAAATGCAAACAATTGGACAGGCGCATGCTCCCTTTCATATTATATGTATATGCGTATTTGTATGTATACATATATATATATATAGTCACTGTAACCTGGAGAGAATAATTCCATTCATTACAATTTTTAAACGCTCAACTTTGGAATAAAAGGTAGACAGTGCCAGAAGACAGTCCACTGTACCTGCAAATGAAGAACTTTCTGTAGGCTTGTCTTCTGTCAAGTCTTTAAAGACAGCATATTTATCCACTGAAGAAGACGCAGATGTTCCTGAAATTGGAGTCAGTAGCGTGTGTGCACTGAAAGAGAGAATTCAATTACCTAAAAAATAATCTCAAACATCACAGTATGCCAGAAGAACTTCAGGTAAGTAGTTTTTCCTGAAGTTGTAATTACAGGCACTCGGTAATGTTACAAACGAAAGAAATAAAGCTCTCCATTCATGGCCTGTAATCCCACTTACAGAATTAACCGTGTCCTTTTAAATGCCGTAAAACATTACAGCAAGCCCCCATTCACTTCTACAAAAAAAAATCTGCACCCCAAAAAGACACATTTATTTTACCGCCCTTTGAAGGATGAGAGTTGCCAAAAGGCAAAGTGGTAAAGGAAAGCACAAATGTCTACACGGCTTCTTAGCAAAAAGAAAGAAAACATCAATGGCAGAAAGTGCTCATGTCAGAATGAGGGGAAGCAGCTAATTGCTGCAATCATATCAGGGTTCAGAAAAAGTTGTGTAAATCGAATTAAAACATAAAGACAGTAATAATAAATTGTTTTCAATTTTCATCTGACACCACTATCTTCGATGGAGGGAAGTGTTTACCACAGTTACAATGTTCCTTTATTAAAAAAGGGAGCCAAAGGTCATAAACTTAATATCCTTCCTTAATACATTTTGTGTGCGTCTTTCTACACTGCATTTTAATAAAGCTGTGATAACCTTCACCTCGTTACCAAGAATATCCATTGTTCATTTATTATTCCATTCTGATTCTATAGAGACAGCTTAAGTCAAGTTTTGGATTTTAATGAAGTATGCTAACTATTATCCTGTGGCTCATTTTACGCTGCAGTATTAAAGCCTAAATTTAGGCACCATTATTATATATTTTTGCAAGTCATGTACTTAACCTCAATGAAATATTTTTCAAAAACAAGAGAAGCCTGCAGTGGCACAACACACCGCCACCCATCATGTATTTTCACTGAGGCTTTTCTTTGCACGGTGCACTGGCCCACATAAGTTTCTCAACATTAAATTTTCTATGGGGAAATGGAGCTGCTACTGTTGCCCTCAATTTCTCTTCCACGCTTCTCTGAATAAAAATAATTGAGTGAGAGGGACAATTAGAATCCCATCCCTAGCACAAATCATTACCATTAGGAAGAGGCAGAGAAAAAAACTGAGTGCTGGAGGGATGTAGTGAAGAAAGCAGTGTATGTGAAAGCAACCATAAAAAGGTTTCAGGGGCTCAATACTTTGGGTTGAATCTTACCGCTTTAGACCCTGCTGGAGAGACGGGACCATTTTTGGATTTGGAACTCAACTTCCTGCACTGGGCACCTGACAATTACTTTTTACCTGAGCCAATCAATTGGTATCCTGCCTCTGGGTACCCTGACCAATAATAACAACAACAACTTATATTTATATAATGCCTTTAACATATTGAAGCAACCCAAGGCGCTTCACAGGAGCATTATAAAACAAAGTATGACACCAAGCCACAGAAGGCGATATAAGGGAGGGAGGGCAGGATGACAAGTACATTTTGGCAAAGGAAGGATTGCAACAACCACAGGAATAGAGAGGAGGCCTAGGAAGGCTGCCCGCCACACCACCCCGCCCACCACACCATCCCATCACCCCCACCCACCCCACTGGGTCTCTTATTTTTACCTGGAAGTCCTGCTGAGGGACTGCAGTGAGATGAGCTCTACCAAAGATGGGAGGAAGAAGACAACTTCTCCAAACAAGCAGACATGGATGGAAGGGGCTGGGGAAGTCAGTAAAAGGGATGTTCTCCCTCCAACCTAGAGACAGTGCACCAAGATCCAGGACCTCAGGAGGGCATGCCAGGCAAGTGTCATAACGCCTTCAGGTGCTAAATCGCACAGCACATCTGAAGGTAACACATTTTGCAACTTCACTCATTTATCTACCTGCAGGCACTTCACATCCCCATCTGAGTAGCCAAAACTCAAGCCATTCTTAGCCTATTGCCATCCCGTGCACAAGCCTTACTGTCATCCTCAACAAATGGTGTCCTTCCTTCCTCTGCTCGCAAGCCATTAAGCAGTCACACCTCTCTGCTCTCCTTGCAGGGGAGCACACCACTTGCCAAAAGGCAGAGACCCGGGGTGGGGTGGAGGAAAGTGATGGTCTTCGCCTTCTTGGCCATTGGAAATGCTTTTCCACCTGGTCCACTGGGAAGGAGATCTTGCACCAGGAGGGCGCAGATGTCGACAGTGACTGCCTTGAGAGCCTTAGCCTCCTGAGGCACTGGTGCTTAGGCATGTTGGGAGAGCTGATACTCTGCTTGCAGACACTGTGTTGGGGGTACCACCTCATTGCAGCTAGATCTGGGTGTCCATCCCATCTTCTCTGTGGAGAGGCATGTGACTAAGATGACAGTTGGTGCTGCTGCTAGAGCAGTTAGCTGTGGTGTGGCCTCTGCTCTTGACCCTAGGCAGAGGTGCGAGGTTGAGCTGGGTAAGCTGCTCCCGCCACATGGTGAAGGCTGGCAACAAGGTACTGCCACTGCAGGTGAGAGAAGTGCTAGACAGGTGAAGCCAGCAACCGCTTGTCAAGTAGTAAAAGCACTCTCTGAGGGAGATGTGCTTTGAACAGCAGTATCTTAATAGCCATGGCTGAAGCTCTTCAATGATCAACAGTTTGTCAGTTTCGCTGAAGAAGCCCTACTGCCTGTGCACTGGCATGGGTGACCCTGACGAGTTGTTGATAGGTCAGGAAACAGTTTCCAGGGCTTGGAAATCTAGGATTCACCTCATAATTGGCTTAACCTCAAAAACTACCTAATTCCTTACTCAACGGATTGAAGAGGATTCCCCTGTCACCTTCAATCACATCCCAGGGAAAGCCAGAGGAGGATGAGATCACAACGAGATCCTGATCCATCGTCAGCTGCGGGAATTTCCTACCCAGCTCGCCTCTGAAGCCTTGGGAAAATTCCAACCATAGTGGAACATGGTTTCTCCTGTATACCCTATGTGCAAATATTCCTTCCCCACTTACAGAGCAAAATATAAATTATGAAGAAAATCATCACTTTGTCAAAGGTGTGACTTATGTTGAGCTGCCTTCAAAATACACTATGATTAGGTGGTTTGGTTGCAATCATTCATTCAAGTAAAGAATGTTCTCATTTCAGGCCAACAAAAAAAAAAGCGCCAGATCTCACTGCTCATTAAAAAGGGCATCAAGCATCTGCTATACAGACAGAATACTTTACTACTGGGATCAGAAAAACTACACAAACTGCACAAGTCTAGCAATAAAAACATTCAGCAGGCTCAAATGGCTAATGGCAGGAAAGACTTTTGGCTTTAGAATCACAGAATAATGTAGCACCGATGAAGTCACTCAGCATATTACGCCTGTGCTAGCTCTTTCCAACATCAATCCAGTCAAACTCATTCCCCCACTCTTTCACCAAACGTTTGTCCTTCAAATATTTATCCAATTCCCTTTTGAAGCCGACCAACGAATCCTTATCCACCACTTCATACAGCAGTGCATCCCAAATCCTAACCATTTTTTCCTTATGTTGCCTCTGGTTCTTTTGCCAATCGCCTTAAGTTAATGCCCTCTCGTTATCGACCCTTCAAACATCGGAGACAGTTTCCCTTTAAACTTTCATGGTTTTAAACACCTCTCGCCTCTTCACCTTTTCTGCTCTAAGGAGAACGCCACCAGCTTCTTCTGTCTATCCGTGTAATTGGAATCCCTGGAACCATTCTAGTAAATTGCTTACATACCCTCTTTAAAGCCCTTGTGTCCTTCCTAAAGTCTGGTGACCAGAAATGGACACCATACTCCAGCTTTACAGCAATGATCTTGAGACTCAGCTTTATGGCAAAATCATTTATTTGAGACACGAACAAGTCTTTACTACTCAGTGTCAACTTTTCCCCTGCAAATTGAACATTGCAAGGGAGGCAAATAAAATTTAAGATCAATAAAAGTTATTTCTATAATAGTTCTGTGTCTCTAGCAATAACCAGGATATTAAATAGCACATGGATGGATGTGAGCTAGCTATCCCATCTAGTACACTTTGTTGGGATAACGAATGGTTTTTATTTTTGTTCCGTAGTCAGGAATTGCAATTGGCACAGATAAATCAGCACAGCAAATATTCCACTTGCCAATCTATTTGTTTTTGGAGTCAACTGGAATCATTTGGCATTTTTCTTAAACCAGTACTAATGACTAATTCAATTCTAAACTTATACCCCATTTGATCAAAAAGGCATCAAGTAAAGGACATTTATTCAAAAGTGAAATCTGTTGGCTCAATGCTAACACATAAATCTCAATTGGGGTGAAAAATACCACCAGCCCAAATACAATAGACCATGGCATAAGTTTTGACAACATGCATTAATATTAGCAAACAATGGTCTGTAGACCTCACATTTTACCAATATGTTTCACTACATTTAGATCTGGGATTCAGAAACTTGGTCTTCATTCAGATATAGTGTCATTTTTTAAGCTGGCAAAAGTATGAAGAAATCAATGCAGGAATGATGTTCTACACCATTTCTTTTTTTTGCTAGCCTTGTTGATAAGGCATGATAGTAAGTATATTGGCGTCACCTGAAGTCATTTAGTACATACACTTTTATTGCACTGATAGGCTGTCTGGTTCCCTAAACTGGCAATTGGCATTTTACTTGGCTGGATCTAACTATGCAGATAACTATCGCGTGCCAATAGTTCAAACCTGATTGTGGTCTGTGAACTTGATGTCTTCGATAGACTTCCGGGAGTTTCATTCTTGAACCCCTTGAATGAATCGTCAGCTGTGTTAGGCTTGGGAGCCTCCTGGAAATCCTGGAAATCATCGTCATCAGATTTTGCAGCCTGGAAAAAGTGAAGATTTTGGTTTTTTTTATATATGTTCCAACTTGTACAGTTACTGCTATTGTATTGAATTGCACACCTTTTTTGAATATCATGAATTATATTTACTCGGCATATAGTGACCAAATATTCACACTGTAACTATCATCCCACAAAGGTAATCTCACAAAGGCATAAGGCCACGGGGTGTTGGGAAAGAATAAGGAAATATTTGAAACACACAGCAAAGAGAAATGACAGGTTAACGCTGGTTCTGTTCTGCCTTTTCTCGTCTCAGATGTTAATGAAGCAGCATTTTATGTTTTTATTTCAATATTTCTTATCTGTTTCTTTTTAGGGTCAATGCCCTAAACCAGAGCATTTGGGCCTGCATTTTCCACATGGGTGATGTGTCAGGGAATCAACCCTTCTATTTTGACTTTTTGACCAGGCATGTTAGATATTTAATTTAATGAACGACATAGACATATCGAACAAGCTGTCAAAAGAACTTTACGAGTCACTCCATCAGTAAGTTTTTTAAAAAAATTATTGCTCTCTGTTTACTTTTATGGGGAAGCTTGGTAATTTTCCTGAATTAACAGTTATAAACATTAGTTTTCATGAGAAACTAGATTTTAACAGATCTTTAGTAAAATATCTAGCGTCTATTGAAAAATGCATTCAGTATACAGATAATTTTTAAACAAAAGTTTTCACACTTGAAAATTTTGATCTCTATTCTCTAACAATGTGCATTCAACACTTTTTATTAAATAGTCATTTCTCACAGTGATAACCTTATAACTGCTTGAGCATACGTCTGCTGAAACAAAACTGAGACCAAAGGGTAGTTATAGCAGCACAAAAAACTTTTTAAAAAGCTGGAAACTGCAAGAAATTTAAAACAAACACATTGCAAAATGAAACATACTACACTGTTGGGGAAGGGGAGAGGGGAAAATCAACCAGGATCCCCAGCTCCTAATTACTGCACATGAATGGCAAGTCCATGCATGTGTGGAGAATGAGCAAGGACAGGATTGGGTTCAGTCATGAAGGACACCTCAGCATCAAGTAACTCACTACTTAAGCTCACAGGGGAAAATGGTCATTTTGGGTAGGCATTACATGGCTGCCAGTACCTGTAGAACTGCCCAACCTCAACACAAAGCCAACAACTTCAGGGCAGGATGCACATTCAACAAGTTGAAAAATTGCTGACTGGAGTATATACTTCTAAATGTTTATCAGAAGTTACCAATTAGTTTTCAGAGCTCCATCAGCGATATAACTTGCATAGCATCTCGCATTAGAAGACAATTCATGAGTCTATTTAAAATATTCTAAGGGGTAAATAAGGAATCGACATCTAGGTAGAGAAGAGAAAAAACCTTCTGAGTTCACTCAGACATTGGATAAACAGCTGTTTCTCACCCCTACCTTCTCTTGTTCTCCATTAAAAAATGGCAAATTCTCTTCTCTGTTCTCATTTTTGTAGGGTGCCCTTTTGGCTGTTGTGAGTCAGTTGAGTGATTGTACTGTTCAACTTTTTTAAAAATGTTATTCTTGTTTCTATTTATTATCTCTGCCTTACTGGGTTGCAGACGACATTGTTCTCCTGCAGGTAAAGATGCCCTGTTATATATTTATAGTTAAGGCTGTGGTAACAGGGAGTCACAGGTGATAATCTGGGCACCATTTCTTGTTTTGGTTAACAATTTATAATACTTTCCTAACCAGCTCCCAATCGCAGAATTGCTATTTGTTTTGGCTATTCATTTATTGCACTTCTTTGTACTATTTGTTGCATTGTATTTGTACTATTTTTATACTATATTTGTACTATTGTACTTCTTGAACTAGAAGTTGCTGCATAAGAGTAATACTCGTAGTTACCTGACTGCCAGGGAATGATGCCACAAAACCACTGGAAACTTGGGTTGTGCTGCCACCCACTGGTACAGGAAGGTTCATTCCTACCACAGACTGGCCTGTGTGAACAGACATAGATACAGTAGTACCAGTTGGCACCGATATCATAGGTTGCTGTGGTACTGAAGTAGGCAAAGTCAGCGGGGTCCCACTTAACGTAGGAATAGGAGCAGATGGAAACTGGTTGAGATTTTCAAGATTCAGCGCAGGAATGCCTCTCTGGAGGAAAAAAATATCACCAACTAATAGAATGCAGAACTAAAATCACAATGGACAAGTAACAAATTTTTTTTCCCACATTATTCCAGTTTAAATGTTTTGCTACCTTATAATCAACTCAGGTTTCTGAAACTTTCAATTACATTCAGTTGCTTACAAAACATAAAATTTCATACAATGGCATTATGCCCTTTATTTACAAGCCATCAGTAATTCCACTGTTAATTACTCATTATCATGAACAACTGCTGCAAAGCTATTGCTAATAACTGTACTCTCACATTTCATTTTCAAAGGAAGTCTTGTAATCGCAGATTTTAAAAAGTTACATTCAAATTTAAACATCATCAAAAACTGTGATCCATAAAGGTTGGGGTGGCAGCAGGGGAGTACGCCATTCTTAACACACAATGTCTGCCTTCATTTTATTTTGGACAGGAGGCATTGGCGATGATTCTGCTTTCCCATTTACACTTCCCCTAAACAAATCGTTTGTATCTTTACTTGCTCCATTACCATCTCTTTTTGCCTTGCACCATCATTTCTTTCACCATTTAATCTCTCCTGCCTTCCACCCTATCACAGAACTTCCCTTTTGTTCTTTCCTTCCCCGCAATCCCCCACCACTTTTTTTCCCGTCTTTTTAAGAACTGTGGTACTCCCAATTGATGAAGGGTCATTGATCTAAAATGTGAAACTCTGTTCCTCTCTCCACAGATGCTGTCAGGCCTGCTAAGCATTTCCAGAATTTTCTGTTCCTCTCTCAAATTTCCACAATCGGCACTATTTTGCTCTTATATTAAAAAAAATTGCCCTTGGACAATTTCAACCCAATAATCTGCAGCAAAGCACTATGTATAAGTTAAGAGTTGCTCAAGCTCCATTTAAACACCCGAATCACATTACTAACTCAGCCACTCCCAAGTAGCTAATATTCTCTAGGCTAAATTTGAAAACAAAAATGCATTCAACAAACATGATGTATCTTAACTCCAAATGTTCTGTAACGTAAACTGTTAATTTGAAAATTATAAAAAATCTAATCCAAATAACTACAAAGAAACTGATTTTTAAAATTGAACAATGTTGCAATACCTGCGACATAGCTATCATAGCCAATACTGTGTAGAGTTCCTCTTTTGTAAGTTTGCCTGGTGTTGCTCGATTGGCAAAAGCCCATATCTGACCCAACATCTCTCTTGGTAATCCCGACGAGAGAAGAATTGGGTAAAGTTTTGCTGTATCAATGCCTGCTGGGGTAAGAGTCGCTTCAAGAACTTTCTTGTAGAGTTCTGTTGGAATATTTTTTTTGTAAATTTGCAAGTCAGGAATGCAATTGAACCCCAATGAACATTCATATCTCATGTGCATATTAAGCTGTGAGATCAGCAAGTCCAACTCTAACCCAACGCCCAACAAAAAATGCTCAGTTATATCACCATTATCATGTTAAAATTAAGGAATAGGGTAATTTACAATACAGGCAAAATCAGTAAAGTTAGAAAATATTATGTAGGGTTAAATTATAATTAGCTTGCTTGGGAAAAACTATAATTCTCAGCAGTCACTGTATTCAACTGAATTGTTTAATAATATAACAGTCATGAATAAAAACTGTAGGGTCAGATCACATAACTGACACACGAGTAATAAAACTGTGAAAAGTGGATGACTCCAACATAACCCTGTTTAACCATCACTTTCAGCCAGAGGTTTAAACAAGCGCAAAACACATCATACCTGGGACAAGGCTGTCATTGAAGAGCCAGGGTGGTAACATCGGCTGAAGTGTTTCCTGTGTAGGATACACTCCTACACCTAAGGAAATAAAATAAATGAACAATTACATAAGAAGATATAATGACATACCAATGTATGTCAGTCTTATCAAAACCAAAGTACTTTTAGAATTAAAATAGCAATGAGGCACGTTCTCTCAACATGCTGAGCTCCCATTCAGAATTGCTGAAAAACGTACAAAGTGATTAGTTAGACGATAATGAAGGAATGAAGATATTTATTTGAGTTGGTTATTTTTGTTAAATCTTAAGAGTGCTGCATTTCCCTTTTATCAGTTTTATATTTTCCCCATTGGCTGATAAAATTGAAAGTGCCAGGGATTAAATGCAGAATATTTCAGGAAATTATTCAAGAGCAGAAATCAATTTTCAAATAAATTCTGTAATTTCCTTTCGCAATGCGTCCTAGTACGCTTTTCTGAGGGTACCAACCCCTTGTTCTTCACAACACACAATTCAAGTAATTCTACCATTCTCCACAGGTCATGTTTAAACAAGAATCAATTCCAAAACCTCCTCCAATTTCACTCTGAAACAGCAACTCGGAGGCACAAGAAGCAGCACAATTACCTTTTCTTCTGGTTAACATATGACCTCAGCACAGTACATCTCCACAGCACTGCTGATGAGGAGCAAAACAGTCATGGACTCAAAATCATGTCCCTTCACACCGTGCCACAATGGATTGCAGCAGCAAAGAGGTGTCAGTACACTGCAAACTACTTCTGCTTTTGAAGTCATTAAACTGCCTGTTCAAACCAAGCTGCATGTACACGTACACAACATATGCAGGTTTGTAATATAACTATGTCGCTCGATTACAATGTGCACTAATATATGTTCTCTAATCAGATCTTTTATCAGTGACATCTACCAACAATGTTTTTGATTTGAAACTTGGGATCCCTCAAAGACTTAGAAATCTCAAATCGATTAAATCTGACAAGGTTTCAATAATGAATATGAAATTCATGCTTTAACAAAGTTTCCGGTAATACATGATTTACGAAAATGTGGAAGTATGTGAATGCAGCGTTTAAAAGACAAAATGAATGCTTATATAATCCCATTACTTTAAATATGAATAGTGGCATACTGAACAGAATAATCTTGGTGGGGGTGTATTGAATTGTATAAAATGACAAAAATTGGATTCTAATGGTGGTAATCATCTTTAATTTATCTATATAATTTACTTAACTACCCCTTTTAATCACTATAGAAAAAAATGAACAAAGGGAATCTTTTTATGAGAGGGGATTGTGCAGTTACAATCAAATACAAATCACATGTAGACACATCTCCTAAATCTCTCTGGCATCTAAATGCTTCCAGAAGGCACAAATCTCCCTATCTTAAAACATCTGCAAAATGATTTCATATATATATATATATATATATATATATATATATGTTAAGAAATACAATCAAAAGACTTTGGAGGCAAAGAACTGATCTACAAAGAACTATATAAAATAATATAATATAAAATCTTTGAATCAATCACAAATATGAATCTCAAGAATTTTTAACTATAAAGAAATACACCATTCCCTGGTCTCCAGAATATCTATATTAATATACTAATACTCAACAAATCCAGTCAGGAACACTCAACAGGGATGCTCAATGTGGAAACTTAATTGATATTATCTTTATGATCTTAGTAACTAGAAAGTCATTTGCTGCAAGAGGTAATCATTTTCCTCTATCTGATTGACAAGAACACATGCAAGGACTAAACTTGAAGTGCAATGTATAATCTACACAGAATTGTTATTAAGTGTTCCTGACTGGATTTGTTGAGTATTAGTATATTAATATAGATATTCTGGAGACCAGGGATGGCTGTATTTCTTTATAGTTAAAAATTCTTGAGATTCATATTTGTGATTGATTCAAAGATTTCATATTATATGTTGATCAATAACGTTATAACAAGGAAACCTGCGTTTGCACAAATCAGTATAGCAGCACTCTTTGAATAAAGATCAGTAAAAGTTGGAATAGCTTTGAGATTATAAAGGCTGATCATTCTACACACATGAATCTTAATAGATCACAAAGACAGTTACATGATAAGAAAAGTTGAAGAGGGAATTATAATGAGTTAACAAAATTAGAAAACTTAAAATTAAGAGAAAATTTATATTTTTCCTGATTTTGCAGAATCCTGGTTATTGAAGAAAATAAAAAAAAAAACAAGTTTGCTCACCACTCTCTTTGGCAGGTGTCTCTGGTTCTGGATCCTTTGGCATGTCTGCTGTGAAGACACCACCGAGGTTTTCAGTTTGGGTGGCCCAGTTACAGGCCTTGGCACTGGGCTGAAACTGAGTCGAGACTGAGGCTTTAGACCCAATGTCAGCCAAAGACTGATATTGGTTAAATTTAATATGTGCCTGCTTGGGCATGCTGAGATCACAGGAAGCAAACATTTTCTCCTCCAATGAAGGGCCTAAACAAACAGGAGGTGGAACAAGTGTTTCCTAGCTTAGTTAAATGAAAAATACATAACCAAGCTCCAGTGAAGTTTCAGAATCCAAGATTACGCACTCTAGTTCCTAAAGAAATGGTATCAATTAAATATGCATAGATATTTGTTTGAATCAAATGCCTTCCCTTTGCACAAAGAACTAAAAACCTAAAATTAGTTCATTGCAAATATGTTTTATCAGGTGAAGAAAATTAATAAACTAGTTTGAAAAATTTAAAATGCATAAGCCATAAAATTACATAAAACACTTTTTCAGATTTTTCAATTAGTTTCAAATAATTCAAAATAAGTTTTGCACTTGTTACCTTGGCTGTTTTTTGCTGAATGCCCTGCTGTAGCATACAATGAAGATGCAGCTGAGGGATGGGCTGAAGCAACAGGCTGCACCGGAGCTGCAGCCAGCTCAGACTGCAGCCCAGGCTCTAATGTGGGGTGGAAGGGTTGGAAAGGCTGGAAACTGGTGGGAGCCGCAGGTGCGGCAGATTCAGGCCCTTGAATAAAGTCACTGAATTCTTCATCATCAGGAAAGGCAGGGAATTGGGAAGGAGGGGCAGTTGATAGGGATGACAGGGGAGTATCTGTAAAAATGGATAAATCAAGATAAGGCAACACAGAAATCAAACAAACTAAAAGAATTAAAAATACATGTACATGTAGGCAAATGAGAATAAAAAGATTCTCTAAGCAAGAAACAATATGTGTACATCTAAAAACACAACATAAAACAAACTATGGCAGCTATTTCCAAAACAAAGACTAAAAATTTACACATACAAGTAACTTCCCTCCTCGAACTCCTAGAGATAAATCCTCCTTTTTGTTCTGTATAAAACTGATGACCACGTGAAACCAATAGAAAGGTTAGTAAGTTAAAGCGCGAAGACCAGCGTAAACATTGCTAATGCAGATAGCCATTTAATGAAAAATGCAATACTGCACAAGTAACATTTCCACAAGACAGAAAACAAAGCTTCACCAACAGCTGAGCTCAACAAGTAAATACAATTCAACACCTGGTGCTGAGGAAGAGAATAATATAGGTAGTAGCAGCAACTGTGATCCTGTAATCTATTTAATTTACAAAAATTCAATTGTTTACTTGTAAAATATTCTGAAGTCATATTGTTTAAAAGTCAGTTGAGTTTTCATTTGCTAGGCTTTTGCTGACCAAACTAGGTCTTGAATGTGTCTGAATAAGCACAGGTAAGAAAGGTTCCAGTAATAACTGAATGACATGTGAAAACCCTGTAGCTGGGTTGTGATGTGCTAAAATTGCCTGGCTTGCAAATAACAAGTTAATTCCATATTGCTGGAGTAGCAACAAAAAATATAGAGATAGAGAAATGAGTATTAGACATTGTGAAGAGATCAAACTGTTACCTGGATATCATTTCCTCTGCAACTACCACTTAAGTTTTAGTTTGATTTAAATTTCTCAAATATTGACAATGAATGTAAAACCATTAACTCCCCTCCTGCCAGCTGGTATATATGAGAACAAATTAAACAAATTTGATACATATTTGCTGCATTAAAGTGTAGTGCAGGAGAACAAAATTAGAATGGTGTAAGTTAGCAACATGACCACCATGCTGTCAGACTGTTCAAAATAATTCCTAGCAAAAATCTGTGCAGTAGGTACATTATGAACACAGTATCATTTAAAATGATTGCAGTGGTCTGCAAGTGAAGCATGATTTGGGTGCAGATTATTGCAAGAAAAATGTAAAACAACATCTAAGCAGCAATAGATTGGGAGAAAAATGACAACTGATTCAAAGACAAGGGACATTTTGTGGTTATCTATACCATTTTCTTCCAAGTAACTGATTACTGCTTCTCTCCAGCTGGTCTGCTCCTCATTTTATTGAAGTGTTGGAGCAGCCAACCATAACTGCACCAGGTCAGAAATGATCTCCAAAGATGGCAGCGGGTTATAACTGTAATTACAGTTTCTCCCTCCCCAGAGTCTTATGAAACACAGCCAAGATTGCAGGGAAGCCAAAGGGTTTGTGTAAACTTGTTAGTATTCTTAACACATGAGAAAGCACAAATCATATTCCCTAGTGTCTTATTAACGAACTCGGAGCCATGCTGTTAGATGCAGTCTGGCTGATAGAATAGATTAGACGCAACCACAACATGGTAAAATAGCCAGTTAGATTTCCACATTTATTGCTAACCATACAACTGCAATCTTATGTTTTAAAAAAACATTCAATTAAATTCAGGAATAAAGTAGCAACGCTGTATGCTCATACAAGATATTTAGTACAGGACGTAACAGCCGGATCGTAAGTGCAAGACATCTTGGCATCGAGGATAGGCGCCTTAAGCAAAGAGTTAAACAAATAGGATGATTGTCCTAACCCAAGAGGTCACATTATCAGAAGCAATGGAGGCTGGTTTTACAGTATTTGAAATCTGCGTTATTAGGCTGGTCTGTGTTCAGTACTATAAAATTATACACCGCATGGAAAATACTGTTGTATGGATTGATGGGTCATCCTTCATTTGATGATTCTGAGGTCACCTTATGCCCACGCACATGCAGAAAGGGAGAGCACAGATTGGTTTTCTTTGACTCTTGCCAGGACTCGGCCCAATTTTTGCATTCCCATTGCTGCCCAATTAAAATCAGCTAACTTAGCATGTACCAGGGATCAAGCCTTGGACTTTCCCCATTCTATGTGGCTCAGTAATACACCAAAAACTGAATTTATCAACTAAGCCATCAAAGCCTGTTTTATATTTGGGTATTGGCACAAGGTTATGGGGGGGCATGAGAAAAACTGAACTCCATATTGTCAAAATATATTTCTAACATTTTCCAGCCTACAGTAATGAATCAAATTGAAGTTCTATTGTCAATGGTATACTTAAAATTCCAATTTTCTGCTTAAAGGGTTACTGTAAATGAATAACCAATTTTTTCTCACAGCTTAGAGAACTGTAATTTAGATAGAATTTTCAGTGCTTCCCCTATTGCCTAATTTATATTTCTTATTCGTCATTTAAAATTTGAGTCCTGCACCTACCCCGTTCAAGACCCAATATTTTTCGTCTGGTGGAATATTGGAATCACAAGATTCCCACTCAATCCAAATCAGCAACAAGTAAATTTGATAAGGGGGTGGTCTGCAAAAAGAGAAATCAATACCCTGTTCATTTTCGCAGGCTGATGTGTAACACAAAATGATTTGGACTCAGTGCCAGTTGAATATAGCAGGTGGTGGGTGATGGGGAAGAAAAAGAAGGGTTGCATTGTTTAAGGTCAACTTAGCTCTTTTCATGATTTATCTCCATGATATATCACGGAAAAGTGTATCCTTTTTTAAAATTCTGTCATGGGATGTGGGCATCACGGGCAAGGCCAGCATTTATTGCCCATCCCTAATTGCCCTTAAACTGAGTGGCTTGCTAGGCCATTTCAGAGGCAGTTAAGAGTCAAACACATGACTATGGGTCTGGGGTCACATGTAGGCCAGATCAGGTAAGGACAGCAGATTTCATTCCCTAAGGGACATTAGTCAACCAGATGAGTTTTTAAGACAATCGACAATGGTTTCATGGTCACTATTACCAACACTATCTTTTAGTTCCAGATTTTAATTAAATTTAAATTCCAATAGCTGCCATGGTGGGATTTGAATCCATGTCCCCAGAGGATTAGCCTGGGCCTCTGGATTACTAGTCCAGTGAGATTACCACAACGCCCCTGTCCCTCTAGAAATTTGTAACTGTGCCAGCCATTTGCTATTAGAGTATTCCTTTAAAATAGTATTGTTACCTGATTTACTGGGATGTGAAGTGGGGCCTGGGTGCATCTTTGCATCCCTTGTGAACCCAGCAAGGTTTCCTTTAATGGCTTCCAAGGCATCGTCCCGGTTCTTTTCCCCCATCTGAAACCAGAATGAGGCAGATACCAGTGAATTCGTTTTAAATAGTATACGAGCATATGAAATAGGAGAAGTAAGCCATTCGGCCCCTCGAGCCAGCTCTGCCATTTAATAAGATCATGGCTGATCTGTTTGCGTTTCGAATTCCACATTCCCATTTACCTCCGATAACCATTCATTCCCTTGCCTAACAAGAATCTATCTATATCTGCCTTAAAAATATTCAATGACACCCCCCAGCCCCAACGCCTTCGGAGGCTGAGAGTTCCAAAGTCGCATAGAGAAAAACTTTCTCCTCATCTCTGTCCTAAAAGGGCAACCCCTAATTTTAAAACAGTGCACCTTAGTTCTAGATTCACCCACAGGAGGAAACATAATTTCCACATCCACCTTGTCAATACCATTCAGGATCTTTTATACTTCAATCAAGTCACCTCTTACTCTTCTAAACTTTAGTGGACAGGATTTCCGTCTGTACTTCTCTTTAGCTCTGAAGAAGAGTCATACGGACACAAAACGTTAACTCTGTTTCTCTCTCCACAGGTGCTGTCAGCCCTGCTGAGTATTTCCAGCATTTTCTGTTTTTATTCCAGTGGAAACAAGCCCAGTCTGTCTGACTGTTCTTCATAAGACAACCTGTTCATTCCAGATATTAATCCAGTAGACTTGCTCTGAACCACCTCCAACAAATTTACATCTTTCCTTCAATAAGACCAAAGCTGCACACAATATTCGAGATGTGGTTTCACCAATGCCCTGTATAAAAGTAAAAGATGTTATGATTCAGTTATTCAATTCCTCTCGTTATAAAGGATAGCATTCCATGAGCCTTCTTAATTATTGCTGTACCTGCATACTAACTTTTTGTGACTCATGCACTAGAATACCCAGATCCCTCTGCACCTTGGAATTCTGCAGCTGTTCTCCGTTTAAGTAATACTCTGCTTTTTTATTCTTCCAGCCAAGTTTAACAACTTCATATTTTCTTACATTATGCTCCATCTGCCAGATTTTTGTCCACTCAATTAACTATCTATATCTGACTGCAACTCCTTATGTCCTCTTCACAACATACTTTCCTATCTATCTTTGTGCCATCTGCAAATTTAGCTGCCATGTCTTCACTCACCTCATCTAAGTCATTGGCACAAATTGTAAAAAGTTGAGGCCCCAGCACAGACTCCATTCGTCACATCCTGGCAATCAGAAAAAGACCTATTTATGCATACTCTGTTTTCTGCCAGCCAGCCAATCTTCTGTCCGTGCTAATATGTTACTCCCTACACCATGAGCTTTTATTTTCCACAATAACCTTTGATGTGGCACCTTATCAAATGCCTTTGGGAAATCCAAGTACAGCACATCTACAGGCTCCCCTTTATCCACAGCACATGTTACTAGTTCAAGGAACTAGTAAATAAATTGGTTGAACACAATTTCCCTTTCACAAAACCATCTTGACTCTTCCCAATTACCCTGAGTTTCTCTAAGTGCCCAGCTATAACCTCCTTAATGATTAATTCTAACATCTTCCCCATGACAGATGTCAAGCTAACTGGCCTATAGTTTCCTGCCTACCTACCTTCTTGAATAGAGGGGTTATATCTGCTACTTTCCAGTCTGATGGAATCTTTCCTGAAACTAGGGAATTTTGGAAAATTAACACAACACACCTACTATCTCATTAGCCACCTCTTTTAAGACCCTAGGGTGAAGTCCATCAGGACCCAGAGATTTGTCAGCCCGCAGCTCCATCCGTTTGCTCAGTACTGCTTCCCTAGCAATTGTAATTTCACCAAGTTCCCCTCTCCCTTCCATCTCCTGGTTTACAGCTATTACTGGAATGTTTTTTGTCTCCTCTATAGTGAAGACAGAAGCAAAATATTTGTTCATTTCATCTGTCATTTCCTTATTCTCTACTAATAACTCCCCACTGTCACTCTCTTGAGGAGGAACACTCACTTTACTTGCACTTTTTCTTTATAAAAAACTCTTGCTATCTATTTTTACATTTCTAGTTAGCTTCCACTTGTACTCTAATGTCTTTCTCCTGATTAACCTTTTAGTCATTCTCTGCCAATATATTCTGAGCAATCATCTGACCTGCCACTTATCTTTGTTCAGTTATATGCTTCTCCTTAAGTTCAATGTTTTCCTTAAGTTCTTTAGTTAACCACAGCTGGTGGGTCCTCCACTATAGTAGGAATATACTGATTCTGAGCATTCTGAAATATCCTCTTAAGTGTCTGCCACTGCTTCTCCATTGATCTACCCTCTAGCCCAGTCTCCCGGTTTACTTCATTTCACTCAGCTTTCATGCCCACATAGTTGCCCTTATTTAAGTTTCAAATGCTAGCCTTAGACCCACTCTTCTTCCTTTCAAACTGAATGAAAAATTCATTCGTATTGTGGCTGTTGCTACCTAGGGGTGCCTTCACTCTAAGGTCGTTAATTAATCCTGTCACATTACACAGTACCAAGTCTAATATAACCTGCTCTCTGATAGTTTCTTAGAGCAGCACATTCTGGAACCAATCTTGAAAGCATTCTATGAGCTCCTCATCCAGGCTACCACTGCTAGTCTGATTTTTCTAGTTCACATGTAGATTAAAACCCACCCATGATTATTGCTGGCCCTTTATCACAAGCATCCAATATTTCTTCTTGTATACTTTGCCCTACATTGTGCTTAGTGTTGAGGAGCCTGTAGGCCCCACTGTAGACATATGAAGCTGTGATATTATTTGTAGGAATAGTATTTTTGAATAAAGAAAATCACCTTTTCTTTTATCCTAATTACAAAGAGAAAAACAATTTAGTAAGCTCTTCCATATCTAATATGCTTCTATTTTTTATATCCCTGCAGTTGTGATTTTTGCATATGTTCCAAAAGTAGTAGTAAAATACTACCCCATAGGAAGAGGGTGGGACAACAGAAAAAAAAACACAACATTGAGGAAACCCTTATCTGCACCTGCTAGGGAAACCAGAGAGGTCTGGTAACAGATCAACCTCTTACATAATGGTACATGGGATGGGGAAGGAAAGCTACTCATAGTTTCCCCTTCTTATGAGAAGCTAAAAAAAAGTGCCTCCTTTGAGTCAGACAGCTGTGGAGTAGTGATAAGCAGGGGCTCCCTCAGAGACAGGAAGACTACAGAGGGCTATTCTCACAGAGCTCTCAGCAGCTGATTTTACAGCTGCCCTGGCAGAGGCCTGCCAAGCAGGCTGCCCACCAAGTAACAGACAATGCAAGGTGCAAAGAGCACAGCATGACAAAGAAAGCCAAAAATCATTTAAATAACCTCATAAGTTTATAAAACAAAACAAAAATAAAATAAAATCACTTAGCCTATCAAATTAAATTCCTAACAAAATGATAAACAATTTCTACTACCATTGACTCATCCAATCTCCTGACTGGTCAATTGAATCACAGGTGCCTCTAATATCTCACCCCCATCTCACAAATTTCATCAGGAAAAAAATGTCTCAGGCTATTAATCTAATCTTACAACACAGGCTATTCAACTTTGACCAGTTGCATACTACCCTTATCCATGGTTCTATAAACACAAAATCCACAGTGCCTTGTGCCAGTTAGATAATCTGTTTATCCTTATAATCATCAATTCAAATAGATAGTAATCCAAACCTTTATTCTTAAAACGTTGATAGACGGCATTAATTACTTTAGATGGGTATCTGCTGAGCGTGGGAAAAAAAAATCTAATTTGTGCAAAACTCAAATATCAAAATATAACCTGTTAACTCAGTATGCATATATTCTAATTTTGGAATCACATACTCAGTTAAAAATTTGCTTCTATTTAACACTGGCCCAGATTTTTTGGTAAAAATAACATGAGGTTCAGTCTTCAACATTTTTAATGCATAAATTGAACTGCAATTTCTGGCAACTGTGTGTACTCAGTTAGATGCGGAAATCAGGAAGTTGTTGTCCCAACTGGCCTGCTCCTTCAGAAGCATCGCTGTAACAATACCACTCCAAACATGGAAGAGTGTGAAGTTGGCACACTTAAATGATAGATGCCTACTTAACACTCTTATGATCTCAGCTGATATTACTATTGGACAAGTCAGATCCCAGAGTGAAACCTGGCTTGGTAGATCCCAACTTTGTGTTTTTTTAGAAACCATGCAGGTTAGTTACTGAACACATTCACAAGAGTCTGCCAGTATACTCTTAGCACAACGAATAAACATTAAACAAGAAGAAATGAACTATAACACAGTAGACAAAAAGGTTGGAAAGATTTCAATACAGATACCAAAAAATATTTAAACTCACACTATTCCTTTCATCCTGGCAGCCCTTACAGATACAAACTCCCCCAGTGAAGGTTCACCACTGTCTCAACACCAAGGTTTCTTGGTTGGGTTAGCTCAGTTTCAAACAGTTTTTGACCGGTGAACCTCTGAGCATTCACTAGATGCTTTTCTCTCCCTGAGACACCCAAAAACTGCAATCTAAACTCATTACTTCAACTTCGGAGCAAACACCCGAGTTCCCTAAATTCAGTTCGTCAGCAGGCTTACAGGAATTTATATTAGAGCGATTAGGCCTTCTGCCTGCACTTTCTGGTATACACACACTAACTGACCACCCTTCTGTGTTTCTCTGTCTCTGAACCCCTGTTGCTAGGCAACAGCACAGTGTTTTCTACTTTATATATTTTTTAACCACTAAATTACTAACCCCATGGTAACCCATCTCTTCACTTCAAGAGTTGCAAAACCTCAAAAATGCATGTATACAAACAGGGCCCCAGGCTTCCCAGAACCCAGCTCACAAAAACCTCTAAATGAAACTAAAAATACACCTAAATACAAAATATAAATTAAACTTAAAGCCATACATTGTTCCTAACAACACATCAGAAAAAGTCAGGGCTTATCCATTTAAGTGCAAGTAAATTTTTAACATTGTGATCAATCTTAAAACTACCAAGCCACCTCTCTGGCACTGAAAATTATCTTTTACAAATATAGAATCTCATTCCTTCAGATTTTAATTATAGTTGGCAATCTTTAAAAATGATGATTTATTTACTTTTTCTGTCTCCTTTACATCTCTCAATTCCATCTTTTTGTCCTCTCTTTATTTCACTTTCTGTACAAGATTTGACATTGAATTAACTAGCCTCAGTCGGGATTCTTCAATCTGATTGGTTAGGAAGATTCACAGTTGCTTGCCCTGCTCGCATAGGTCCTAGTTCCCCCGTAGAAGTCGCCATGCCATTTTGGCTTTCTAATAAGCACAAGTTCCAGTCCAAAGAAAGTCTGTGGGCAAGTGTAAGCCTTGTGAATAGCTGACACTGTTTATTCATGGCTGACAGCAAAATCCAGACAATCATTTATGAATTTCAACTTTTTTCCACACCTTTTCTCATTTTTCTTCTTGAAGTTGTTGGGGTGTTTATTGGATTTTGCTCACCCAAATGACAATTTATATGCAAGCTTCAAGGGGGCGAAAGTGGGTTAAATTACCATGGATAGCGTCACAGCCAAGTTCAAACCTGCGTCCACCCTATATTCACACACACATTTCCAACAGAGTTGAGAACCATGTCTTATTTTCCACTTGCTAACTCTCAATGTTCTGGTTAACTGTATCAGCCACATCGTCACCCCTTTAGAGATCAGTTAAGGCAGCACAGACTGGGAACAAAACCTGGCACCTTCCTGACCTCTACCCACTGATCAAACCAGTTAGGCCCATCAGGGCATGCTTGAAGGTCTTAATTTTTTTTTTCTTCATGGAAATCAAGTTTAATTCTGAGTCTCTCTTCATTCATAATCCCTCTTCTTTGAACTCAAAGCAATCCAACAAAACCTCTTTAGAAGGAAATGTGCTCCAAATTACACAGAATATTCAGAACATAATCTCACCATGAGTTACATTAGATTAAAATATACAGCTATTATTTAATAGGAAATTGCCTCAATTCTCACCAAAACTCTCAAGGGCTTTCTTTTCCAATAAATTAAATAAACCATCTGGAACAAAAGCATATCTATAACACCACTGAAGAATACCTTAGGCTTCACACTGCTCAGAAGTCGCAGCTTTTGCTTCTGCTCCTCAAACTGTCGTCGCTTCCGTTCCTCTTCCATCATCTTTTGCTGCTGTTCAAATCGCTTCCTAGAGAAACGAAAGCGATCCAAGGCTAAATCAGAGTGTGGTTACTGTAATAATACAGTTACCTCTGGACTAACCTATTTCTGAATCTTTCCTATGTAATAAAATTGTCCAAAGTGAACTATTTAAATTACAGTCATTGGACTGCCTTTCAGTGGAATACCTTATTAAATGGCCATTCATTTCAATGCAAATTTTTCCCAAAAAAATCAAGAATTTCTCACCACTTTCTTATCCTTTGAGCATAGTTTACACCTGGATAGTATAAACAGCTGCAAGTGCAAGTAGAAATGAAATTCTCCTGATACATATTACTCACGACTGATAGTATTTGAGCATGCACTGGGGAGCGAGGAGAGAGACAAATAACCACACTGGCAGTTAAAGAAAAAAATTAACCATTTACATACTGCAATATAACAGGTGACTTGATGATCTACTTTTACTGCTCTGATGCCAGGTCTATGTTTGCTGGGTTTAGGAAAAATCAGGAACTCTCAAGATAAGAATTTGTAGGTTCGACACCTGCTAACCTTTTGTTCAATATCTGCACCCTTGGTGAATCACTTGCGCTCCTGAAGTTGTCTAAAACTATAGCTTAGTTTTGCATATTTATTTTTAAAAGGAAAAGACGATAAATTATGTAATTACTCCAAAGCAATTTAGAATCAGAAAACCATCTTACTGTTGCTCTTCAGCAAACTGCTTTTGCATATCTGGCGTGTACTGTGGCGGTGAAGGACGCATCCCCATGTAATGATGCTGTGACATAAATGACATTCCAGCTGGAGGCATTGGTCCCATTGCCATTCCACCCTAAAAGGAATAAAAGATTAAAATGATACCTCTAAACGAGCATAACAAGAACAAAATAGGTCATTCAATCCAATTTGCTTGCCTTGTTGTTTCGATCCATGTACAGAACCTGCTCATCTCCTTTGTACCCTCTACTCCTTGTTCAACAATAATGTACCCTGTGATAGAAACATCACCATGGTAGCCCAATGCTCCCTTGAGCGAGTTGTTAATAATTAAGCAAACATTGTATAATATATGGGAAATCAATTGACATCTAAGTGTACCCTTTAAATAAACATTCCATTTGCAATGTCTATTAACAAGAACTGTTTTCATTTGATAATGCATTTAAATTATATGCGACAATAAATAAATACAAGTACTATATCCTAGGGCAAACTTTGAACAGTATCTCACACAGCAGGGGGTAGAACTGTTGCATCAACAAATCTAAAGCTGCAAAATGTCACTGTGACTTCCCTGGTTTGAGTGTCGGGGGTTGGGAGAGATAAGCATGGGCAAAAATGCAGTTTATACATATATTTCTTCTTCCCCCAATATTTTTGTTGGGGGTGGGGTGGGGTGGTGGTGGCAGGACATGGTATGGAACATCTGCTTCCCTACAATTTCTTGGTCTCCCTGTGAAATTCGCACTTTAGAGATCAAGCAGGTGACTTCCTCCATACAGCCTTGTAGATTGTGCGATTGCTGCTCGAGATTGATTCTCTCTCGGATTTTCCGCTCATTGGAGGCAAAAAAATGAGTGCCACTTTTCAGCACCTCTCCACATTTACACAGCTGAGGTTGGGAACTCCACCTGTGAAGGAAATTGTGCCCAATGTTCGCAGCATTCTAACACATTTGATTTCATATGTAAATTCAACGAAATATGCTCCATTCAAAATGGCACATTTGATGAACAGGGGTTAATTTTGTGTATAGGTGAAGTTTTCATCACAGAATTACCTGCATAGGCATTGCTCCAGGAGGCATCTGTGAACCAAAATTCATTCCCATCATGCCCTGCATGCTGGGCTGCATCACGGGTACCATGGGGAATCCCTGCTGTTGCTGCTGTTGTTGCATTGACATCATTCCTATACAAACACACAAATGGTGAAATGGAAATCTTCATTTAAACTCACCAGTTCGGCTTTACAAAAACTAAAGAGTAACACAGCAATTAGTCCAACACCATCGGAAACGCGCCGCTGCTCAGCTGTCTAAATACATCATATTCAGCTAAACATTACCAGGAAAAAATGATGTTTAGCTTTTGAGTCTGTTGTATACAATGGTATACCACAAACAATGTGGTCATTAATGACATACAGATTGAGATCCCTCTGCCCACCATGTTTTGACAACATCACTAAAGCTTAAATGTCAGAATGTTTACAATACCAAAAGCATTTAAAAAAAGCTCCTCTTGCCAAGAGAGGGCAACATCTAATGACTCAGTACATAATACTAAATTATGTTTTACTGGGACGTATCCTCAATACAATTCATTTAGCTGTTGATTGGGGTTATAGTCACCAGTAAAATCCGTAAATACTACAGACCTAGGAATAAGTACAAAGCATTGTATGCAATAATTACTGAGGACTTGGATAATTTATCATCAACATATTCTGGCCTTTTTCCCCTCAATTATCTCCCTTCCCGTCATGAATGTGACAATGTAGGATAAGATTTAACTCCACAGGTGTTGGCCACACAAGGGTGAGCCTTGATGGTGTGCGTTAATATACACTTCGATTTTGCAATACATTACTTTGATCATTGTAGCTCACTCAGCCTGATCCCGGTCTCATTCAACATCCACACTTCCCTGGAAGAATCTCTGGAGAGCGACCAAAAACAGGAACATTTCTAAACGTTTTCTTCCTCATGGTGGTGGTCACCCTAGTGGCTTGCCTCTCTTCTGCAGTAAGCTCCTTGACAAGGGAGCATGCATTGCCTGCTGGTAATCTTGAGGCCTTCTGCAACCAGTAAGAATCACAGGGTATAGAGTGTCTTAGAGACACTGATAGCAACATTCTGATTTTAGCTGCCAAGATCTCCTTTGTTTTTGCTGGGGTGTTTTTACTTGTCAATGCTGAGCTTCTTTTAGTTTGATTGGACAGTATGATTCTTTCTTACATTAGTGGTACTGAAAAGGGGATATTTGTTGTGATTGTTGTTTGGTGACTGGGGCAACCCAACATCTCCAAAATAGGTCCATCCCCATTGGCAATACATTTCCATGACCAGCTCAGCGCAGGCACGGTCCTGCTCTTTGTCGCTCAGTACATAACATGGGCTCAATCCGTAATAATTAATAAATCCTCCCTACTTATATAATATACAGTGAAACGTGTTAATTAGGGACACAAAGGGCCAGCATCAAATGTTGCTTGTTTTTTGGTGTTTGCAGGTTATTTTCAAAATGGTCATTTTATGTAAATCAGATAAGCCAAATATCCCTGAATTGGCTTTATCTCCTCCAAAGTTGTTCCTTTTATTCCCACCTGCACCTGGGATTGTGCCCAATTCTAGCGCTCTGCCAGCAGGATGTGATTTAAGATCATTTTCTGTTTGTTCAGTTTCTCAGTTCAATGGCATCCCAGGGTTCTTCTCATTGAGGACGTTGTGATCCTTCTAAATTCTACAACCTTCTACATTGGCAGCCTGCACAGGTTTAGGTGGCTGGACAATCCCAGTTTAATTGGGAGGAATTAATGTCTTGCAGGCACCTGTCAGGAACTCTTTCCCTCCCTCTGCTGCAGCTGCTAACATTATAAGTGTTGGGCGGCGGGGGGGAAGGGTGCTGATAGCAGCTTTATCAGTACCTGATGTTGCCTGGTGCTGTTCCAGTCTTTTGTCTAATGGGGAGTTCTGTGTCCAGCATCCATAGCAGGAGAGAAATCATTTGATCCCCGGGACAGATGTGTGCCACCATTCAACCCCAGAGATAGTGGTTTCTTGCCCACTATGAGTTTCGAGTAAAGAGCTTCCCCAATCCACAACAGCAGTTCCTTCGCCCCTGCCGACTCACACTGATCTGTGTGTCTTGCATTTTAAGTTGTAAACAGACTTATCGCATCAAAGGCTGCCCATAGTTTATAATCTGCGAGTGCCTGGAGATCAAGGTGTAGTTTGTATCTGTCATGATGCATTTCATAACTTTTAATAAGCATCTGTTTTTTGCAGGTGTCTGTGTTTTGGGGATGTCCTTTGATGCCGTTTCAAGTAGCTCATAAAATACAAAATGGATGATTTTAGTCAGTTTTTCTTCCCTCCCACCTCTGCACTCTGGCCCCACCAGATCCCCAAATATTGACGTAATGAAAGATGGATGTATCTATTATGCTGTGCAGTGATAGTTGCTCTAGCAAACAAATAATCCATTGGAAGTTTAACAAATCATAAACCATTGATTAGTAAACAATAATTAGTTTGTCACATTATATATCCCACATTTCTCTTATTTAAAATGAGTTCATTATCACATAAGATGTTCAAACATATTTTGTGAAAACATTTCCAAAATATGCTAAACACATAAATAGGAGAAATTTTACAAATATAAGCACAAATTCTACAACTCAATTCTAGAGTGAAAAATTTAAACACCACCACTGAGAAAGTCAAGAGTAATTAATCTTAGCTCTGAATTAGACTCGATCACAAATAAGGCAAATCAACCTGATTAAGTGATTGAATTTCTACCATTTAAGCTACCCTTATGCCTCTGTCATTAAACCAGAGAAGCTGAATCGCATAGACCAGGAATGAACCACGTTTGATCCCATTTGGGCTGAGCTGATGCAATAGTAAGTGTATTTCTGAATTAGCTGATCTCAGCTGTGGCTGTGGAAAGGGTATTAGAGTTGACTCCAATTTCACCAAGGAAAATTATCCAGGATTCTAAATCCGGTCATTGTCCAGTAAGTGCCAGTGTGAACATCCCTGAGGGTGGGTTTGGAAGTGGCGGGGTGGCACCATCCATTAATAGCTGACACCTGTCATTTCACTATTTGCTCACAGGCTTGAAGAATGGTCATGTGGATGAGGTATCGCAGAGTGACTTGGCACCTATGGAATCATGTTTAAACAACGAGTCAGCATCTTAAGGGAAGAAGAGAAAACTGGCAGAAGAAGATAGGAGGTGAAAAAGAATTCAGAACATGCCTTGCAACCAGGAAAAAAGAGGTGTACAATTACCACAGCTTTGCAGATCCTGTACGTTATGAGTAACTTTGAAGTTATATTCGTTTTCACCCGAGTCAGAGTTCAACATTGGATAATCCTGTGTCTTAGACCTGTGGTGCTGGCTACATTGGGTTTCCATAGTATCAATAGTAAGAAATGTTTGAACTGATAGAAAACTCCCTAAATGCCACTTCAGTGTGGCTCATTCCTAAACATTTGTTAGATCAGATGAAGATAGCACAGAAAGTGATACAAGAAGTCCACAAAATGAGAATTGATTCTGTTAAAAGGTTATCTTTTGATTTTCTCTGCACATGGGCAGGGGAAAAACAATTAAAATGAAATGTTACGAGTCCTACAGAAGGCTATTGGATAGAAGCATGCAGGGTGTAGTATTGCAGTACATAGATCAAAACATCTCAAGATTCAATCCCTATGTTGAACTAGCTGGTCTCATTGGGTATTCCAATTAGCTTCAATGTCTTGCGTTGTGAGGTTTCCTAGTGTTCCTGCTGCTGATTGCTTTTCAGCAACTCCAGGCAGAAAGTGCATGCATATAGATACCATTCTTGACGGTGATGCCCCCCACCAAATAGGCTGAGGCAACCACTGCCTGAGCTCAGTTCGTCTCTGGGGCAAAAGTACCAGAGGATTCCTGGTACTCATGGAGTCATTCCCCACTAAGAGTGAGAACCTTGAGTGAGGGAGAGAAGGGGGATTTTTTTTTTTAAACTGCAGCATTACAAACTGCCAGAACTATAATACAGCTGTACATAGTATAGGTCATCCGGGCAAAGGGTCTGGTTAATAAATAATTACTGGAATAAGTTTTTTTTCTAAAAGAAAGTACCCTTTTGGTTCTGACGACAATACAGGAACAGAAGTAAAAGAGTTATTATTCCCAATAAACAAAGTAGTTAAAAGCAAAATCCTGAGGATACTGGAAATCTGAAACAAAAACAAAAAATGCTGGAAAAACTCAGCAGGTCTAACAGCATCTGTGGAGAGAAAGACAGAATTAATGTTTTGAGTCCGTATGACTCTTCTTCAGAGCTAAAGAGAAGTAAAAACATGATGAAATTTATACTGTTTAAGGGGGTAGAGCAGGTGAAGCTGGATAGAAGGCCAGCGACAGGTGGAGGCAAAGGAGAGATTGACCAAGAGGTCATGAACAAAAGGACAAAGGGGGGTTAATGGTAGTAGTACTGGCTAAAGGAGGTGCTGATGGTGGCATTAAGGTCAGAAAGCAGAATGTGGTAATAGCAGAACAAGGGTAAAGCACTCTGGAAAGAACAACATGAACAAGTGACAGATGGCCCTAGTGGGAGAGGGGACGGTGGTGGGGAAAAAGATTGAAAATAGGATAAGAGGTGGGGATAAAACAATGAATAAATAAAAATAAAAATAAGTGGATAAAAAATAAAAATAAAAAAATAAAAATGAAGATTGAAAAAAGGCAATTAAAAAGGGGTATGGATGGAGGAGAGAGTTCATAGTCTGAAGCTGTTGAACTCAATATTAAGTCCAGAAGGCTGTAAAGTGCCTAATCGGAAGATGAGGTGCTGTTCCTCCAGTTTACGTTGGATTTCACTGGAACATTACAGCAGGCCAAGGATGGCCATGTGGGCAGGAGAGCAGGGTGATGTGTTGAACGGCTAGCGACAGGAAGGTCTGGGTTATGTTTGCGGACTGACCGAAGGTGTTCCACAAAGTGGTCACCCAGTCTGCGTTTGGTCTCTCCAATATAGAGGAGACCGCATTGGGAGCAGCGGATGCAGTAGACCAAATTGAAGGGGGTGCAAGTGAAGCACTGCTTCACCTGAAAGGTGTGTTTGGGTCCTTGGATGGCAAGGAGAGAGGAGGTAAAGGGGCAGGTGTCGCACCTTCTGCGATTGCATGGGAAAACAAAGTAGTTGCCTCAGACTTAAATTTAATACCCAAATTCATTCCATTGTTGATTCAGCATCTTCTTAAATTTCCTTTTTATTGTTGAGATGATACAGCTGAAATCAGACTCAATTGCAGGCACACACAACAGTCTGTAGCATTAAGTCAGTGAGCCTCTGCAGGGAACATTAATAAGAATAAATATAAATATTTATAGGGAGTATAAATTGGGAAGTGGGTGTAATGGTATTTCTTCCAGTCATCTTGCTGCTTGGAATTGCAAATCTTTTTCAGGAGTCGTAATGGGCATGATTTCCACAAATTATAATGTATTTGAAGAGCAACTAATGAATTAGAAGACCTTTTGTCATGGTGCTTTCAAAGAAAGGCCACAACGACTGTTCAATTTAATCTGGAATATTAAAACAATGGTGCAATGAAAACAGGCTTTTTTGTGATTTTTAAATAGATAGAATAAATCCATACTAAAAATGGCATCAGCTAGCTGTGCCCCACAGATCTCTCAGCAGAAACTTCCTTTGTTCTATGGCAAGGTTAGACCGTGCGCAGCCAATATTTGTGATGTCCTAGATTAGGTCAACCCTCATCATCTTATTTAGTGTAAATTTCTGGTTCAAAAGTAATTTTTCTGCTTGTTTCATATCCATGTTCAAACACTATTTCTATTTCCAAGGGATCTTCGGCAGGCCTAGATTTGTGAATTCAATTCACTGACAATTTTCCACACATCGGAGGCATATTGATAGAACTAAACCACGCTTTAAAAGGATGTGGAAACATAGATAGGAGGTTGGCTAAAAGATTGAAAACAAAGATTAATACTTAATTAATTTCTTTTGAACAGGCAGCCTGTAAACAGTGATATCAATCAGGTGATCTGAACGTGGATATAGGTATACATCAGAATTTGCCTACTGACCTTCAGAGGGGCATAGGTTAGCGAATTGAACAGGTGACTTGGTTGAAATTTCACACAGAAAGAAGTGAAATGGTACACTTTGAAAGGAAGGATGAGAAGAGAAAACATACACCAAAAACAATTAAATTTTACAAGGAATAGAAAAGCAGAACGGTGACTTACACAGCCCTTTAAAATGGGATTTGGCTGCAAAAAGTAAGCATCGGGGACCTGTGCTTTTTGCTATTTATAAAAACAAAAAACAAAAACTTGTATTTGCCTCGCATCTTTAATGTAGGAAAATATCCCTAGGCACTTTGCAAGATCAGAATCAGATAAAAATTGAAACCAAGCCAAAGGAGATTTTTTTTTATTCATTCATGGGATGTGGGCGCCACTGGCTAGGCCAGCATTTATTGCCCATCCCTAATTGCCCTTGAGAAGGTGGTAGTGAGCTGTCTTCCTGAACCACTGGAGTCAATTTGGTGTACACCCACAGTGCTGTTATGGAGGGAGTTCCAGAGCTTTGACCCAGCGACAGTGAAGGAACGGCGATAAGTTTCCAAGTCAGGATGGTAAGTGGCTTGGAGGGGAACTTCCAGGTGGTGGTGTGCTCATGAGTCTGCTGCACCTGTCCTTCTAGACGGTAGCAGTCATGGGTTTGGAAGGTGCTGTCTAAGGAGCCTTGGTGAGTTCTTGCAGTGCTTCTTGTAGAAGGGGTGGAGAACCAAAGGTTTAGTCAAAGTAGTACCTTTAAGGAGGATCTTAACGCTGAACCTATGCAATTTATTGGTTAGGCTGTAATTAGAATGTAGTGTCAGATTCAGTTCTCAATTTTAAGAACTATATCAAGGCCATGAGAAGAACAGGACGCTTACTGGGAAGATACCCGGAAAGAGAGTATAGGGCTTCAAAAGATATACTGGGAATAGCTATTTCCACTGTTTGGTGAGTCAGTAAATAGAGAGCAAAATTCTTTATCACCGAACAAAGTAAGAGATTAGAAAAAATGTTTTTACAAGACATACCCATGCAAAACAGCAATGAAAACAAAAACAGAATAGCTTTTAAAAATGATTTGAATAAATATTTGAAAAATAAAAATTTAACAAGATATTGGAAAAGGGCAAGAGAAGGGAACTTAGAGAGCACTGTGATCATGCACAGACATAATGAGCTGAGCTTTGGGGAAGTTGGTGGCATAGTGGGAATGTCACTGAAGTAATAGCCCAGAGGCGCAGACTAATGCTCTGGAGACATGGGTTCAAATCCCACCATGGCAGCTAGTTGAATTTAAATTCAATTAATAAATCTGGGATGTAAAGCTGGTCTCATGGTGACCATGAAACTATCATCGATTGTTGTAAAAACCCATCTGGTTTACAAATGTTCTTCCAGGTAAGGAGGGAAATCTGCCATCCATCCCTGATCTGACCTACATATGACTACAGGTTCACAGCAATGTGATTGACAATTAACCACCCTCTGAAATGTTCAGTTTAGGGGCCATTAGGAATGGCCAACAAATGCTGGCTTTGCCAGTGATGCCCCATGAAAGAATAAAGGAAAAAAACATAGCCTCCTTCTGTGGCTGAGCTATCAAGAGTAAAAACCTATTCACATGGAGAAGGGTGTGAATGAAGAGACCAATTCCAATCTCATGAACTCATAATTTACTGCAGGGTGAATCTGCTCTGAGCCCATTCACTAGAAAGCACTTTCAAGAAGAAGACTGTTTCAATGTCAAAAAAAAAAATCCTTATAACTTGGGAGCTTCTCTGTCTTTTCAATCCGTTAAGGTTCTGTGTAAACAATTCTACATACAAAGCTTAAATAACTGTGATTTTAAGAGCTTGTTGAAAAGAGTTAAAATAACTAGGATGCAGCCACCCCAGTTAGCCCAGAGTTGATTATTCTGTTGTATTGTACCTTAATCACCTCTTTGCCTTGGAATATTATTTATCTGTTAATAAATTTGAACAAGCAGTTTTAGCTAATGTACATGTTGTGGTCTAGTGCTGTAGGTTTTTTTCCAAGTCCTGAGATGAATATGTATCTAAGAGAAAGTGATTTGCTGCAAATCAGAGTTAATTATTAGACTGGGTTATTTTAACCTATGAAAAGTACTGAATACAAATGTAGAGTTTAATCCATGGAGGATTCAATCTATGTCTGGAAACTCTGGCCAGCTGTGAGCATGAGCCATGAGCAAAGACCCCAAACGTGTACCAGCTGGACGTGCCTACACCAAACTTTGGGCCAGAGCTTGCGAGGAGTGGCAATCACAGTCAGATTGCCACTCTGCTCCTTTTTACTTTACTTTCACCTTCATCCAGCACTGCACTTTCCTCATCAGGCCAGAGTCAGAAGGTCGGATGAGAAATGTGCATCGCAGCAGGTCTCGGAAGCCTTCAGTGCAGGGCAGCAGCATCAGGGGAAATGAAATCTCAACACCTTTTTACAGCACTAGCTTTTGCAAAGCAGGTAAGTTTCAAGGTCCCAGCCACTGAGAAGCCAGGGAGAAAGTAAATGTGTAAAGTAAATGGGTAGGATGGGTGGGATGGGAGGGAGGTAGGATGGGTCGGGGAGGAGGATGGTCAGCCGGAGAGGGTAGGAGGGTAGGTTGGTTTGGTGGCAGTCTGGTGGTCATTGAGGTTTGCAGGGGGGTAGTCAAGGGGGTGGGCCAGAGTGGGTATTCGCGGCGTGGGGGTTAGAAGTGATTTTAATTCTTCTAATTTTTCCTGGATAACTATTCTTCCAGGAGAGTCAGAACCAACTGAAGTCTCCAATTTAAATCATAGTATCGGCTGCTTCCCAGTGCCAGGTAATTGCCCAACTTCCTGGGCAATTGCCATGCAGTTCTTGCGTGGGGACTACCAGGGGATCCCCTAGTGCATCTTCTGGGATACCTGCAGGGTATTGGTGCCCTCATCCCAGTATCAATGAGATTCAGTCAGGCTTCTTGCAAGGTTGGTGGGGTGGGTGAAGGAGAGGATCGCGGGAGGGAAATAAATGGGAACGGTGGAAGGAAAGGAAGAAAGAGAACAAAAAGGGGTCTGACTGTTTAGCTCATTTTAGGGTAGGAGGGGAAGGGTTAGGATGATCTCATCCGCACATTGTATAAAGCATCCATGCACTGAACTACTACATCTGCTGAATAAATAACACAGACATGGAGAAGCAAGGGTATCTAGCATGCTCAGGGTGTACTCTTCAGAACATTTACATGCATTTCAATTTTTAAAAAATATTTCAAATATTTTATATGCTAAATCCGACAATTCAAAAACAACTCAATTAACCTAACAATAGGTTAAAAGAAACACATGCAAAACTAAGCCACTACAATGAGTGTTTATACATCGCATGTAATGAATCATAAATGGTGCAAGAACACAGAAAGGAAAATAATCAAGATATGCACGGTAGAATTGCAGTATTGCCATACATACCTTGGGGAGTAACTAATCCCCCTGATACTGGGAACATGAAGCTGCAACCAAAGTAAAAGAAAATAAAATTAGCAAAACAGATTCTCACTGAGTTTAAATTGCCGACGTCCTCAAAACCTATATCCCAATTAGAGAAAAAAACATCTTTATACAAAAGGTTGAAATTCTTTGTCACAAACAATTATTGAAATAGAGTCCATGAATATTTTAAAGATGGAATTAGCTAGGTTTTGAAAGAGAGGAATATTAAAGGATATGGGGAGCTAACAGGAGGGCGGAATTATTCTGTGAATAACATTCAGTGGCCGGAGATAAATGGCAGAATAGACTTGATGGCCAGAATGGGCTGTAACTGTGCTGCAATATTCTTCGATTCTATGCCAAGTTATTATTATCACTGTGGAAAGTGGCTGTGCAGACAGCTCGTTTAGGAGCAGGGTGTTCGTACCCCCCTTTTGAAAATGGAGCCTCTAGCCTTGCCCACTTATCCTTCAGTGCTTGTAGAAATTTCTGCCTCCCCCCCCCCCCAAAAATATTTCCTTAATAACAATCCCGCCAAAATATTTCCTTAATGACAATGAGTAAATTCCATACAGAAAAATAAAAAATTAGGAATTTTTTTTTTTAAAATAGTCACTTACTATATAGAGATTTCAGTGCCCAGTATTTGATACAACACAAAACTGAATCTTTTTGTTTATTAGACAGCAGTAAGAATTATAGCCTACCGTAAAACGCAACACCTTTGATATATGATGTTCTGTGGCAATTCTTAAAAACAGTAATGTCACACGTAGATGTCTTGAGCATCTGTGCAGTATTGCAGTCAGTAATAAAGCTTTGAATCCATTGAAACTTTATTTCACCATAAGAAACTTTCTAGTGCATCACCATGTTGCGAGCTCCCGATCTCAGCCAGACCATGAGAAAGGCTGAAGCAGCACCTCAAGGAATGCCCATCCACCTGTTGAATGTGTGACAGAGCCTCTGCACCTCCCCTGGCTATTAAATACACCGCCTAGCAATTAATTTTAGCATAACACTGCACGGAACTCTGAGCCAGCCCCACCTCTCGCTCAGAAAGGCGCTGCGCAGTGACTAATTATTTGCGGGGCTTTGGAAGGAGGGAAAGGCGCCACAAGAAGGCCTTTATGCAAAGCTGGACGCACAAAGCAAATGTTCCCACCACTTAAAGTTTGACGTTTCTTCAGAAGATTTGGAATTACTTCAGGAATTCAGCATTGCATATTTTCATCTCATAAATAAACACATTTATTACTTTGTGCTTCAGAAACATAAATTTCTGACAAAAAGTTCTTAGCACCAGTACATTAGGTGAGTAGGTTTGGAACAAGAAATCTGGCTGATAGACGTTCACTTGCACTAAGCACAGTTTATGAAAATCAGACCTACTGAGTGACAGCACTGGCTCTGGAAAGAAAATATTAGTGACAAACGTGATCTAGCAGGTTTTTCCACTTCAAACCGGAACTTATTCTGCATCAGAGTATCATTATGACTCATCACTTGACAATCCAACAGGGCATCTTAGAGGTAAATTTTTAAGGATAATCAGACGTTGAATTTAGTATAGAAAGTGGCCTGTAGGCAACAAAAAGGTACTAACAAGGTTACTCATGCAACATGACTCAGTGCAGCTTTAAACGGGTAAATGTGTCAGCCTTGGCTCAGTGGGAGAACTTTCAATTCTAAGTCAAAAGCTTTGGGTTCAAGCCTTACTCCAGAGATTTGAGCACATCATTTTGGCTTATATTTTAGTCCAGTACTGACAAGAACACTACACTGTTGGAGGTGTTATCTTTCGGATTAAATGTAAAACAAAGGCTTATTGTGCCCTCTCAGATAAATTTTTTTAAAAATCCCATAGTACCATTGAAGGAGGCACTGGAGCTATTCCGATATCCAAGCCCACAATTGTCCCTCAATGACTTCATTCAAACGCATTATTTGGTCATTTATTTCACTGCTGTTAGTGAGACCTTGGTGTGTGCACATTGCCTGCAGTGTTTCCCTACATTACACTTCAAAAGTAGTTCACTGGCTGTGGAGCACTTTGGGACATTTTGTGTTTGCATGTGACTTTCAGTACTAAATCTAATGGCCAATTATTCGTAAACGTTTATCTCTAGGATGTACTATTGTCCTGGCAAGCCCCCAAGTCATGATGGTGCTACATTGCAGTCTTAGTTGGAAATAACTGGCTAGTTGTGTTTGCCACTGCTATCTTCCATCTAGAGCTAGTGCTCTCACTCAGTAGGTCTGTTTCTTTAAACTGGGCAAGTGAACAATTTTCCCTGTGGTGTTACTGACCTGAGGTTGAGTTACTCCACAATACGTTAACGTGCTATTGCTTACATACACAAAGATCCAGGAACATGTGCAGCTGACCCCACCCCAGTGCCAGTAAATACTGTATTTGCTATAAGTGTTAGTTCTAACGCATTGCCAATACAGTGAATAAATTGCAGCAGATTCCTCCTTAAAACACTTTATTCTTTCTATTCATTGCTCCCCACCACCCCTCCAACACGTCTTTGGTTTCTAGTGATAACTGGTTTCATTGAATGCACCATCACATTGACAGAAGTTATAGGCAGAGTAGTCATACAAGTCTCCAAACAAGACTATTAGTACTAATCTGTCCAAATCACAACAATATTTATAAAATTTAATCAAAAGATAGAAAGCAGGCATATGCAAGCACCAATCCCCTTCCCCCATGCACTAAAAAAAGTGAGCTCCCACACTCAACAATGAACCACAAAGCTGTGCTACATGGGGAAGAGAGAGGCCAGCAACTGAAGGGCTGGAGGGAAAAATGACAAGACCAATAATATAAATCGGCCATTGCCCATTGTCAGAATGAGGGAGCTATAAAGAAAAGCTGAGAGCAAGAGTGACAGTCCCTTTGTTTGGCTCACCAGAAATACTTCAGGAGAGCTGGCATTTTATCAACTGCAAAATCTGAGAGTCACAATATAATTTAGTTATACTAGTGTCATAGAAGCCATGAAATATTACTTCCATAAGTCAATATGAAAAATATATATACAACTTAGGGCAATATTTAATATATGAATCTCAAAGTTGTAACACATTCAAAAGTTGCAGATAATAAAGGTTCCAGAGATCTGGTCTGCAAAGTAAAGCTTTAGTTTGTGCCAATAACCATAAAATAGCTACCTTGAACATATTTTTTCATACCAAGAGATACTCTACTGAGCAGTTTTATTAAGTATTTCCAATATTCACCCAATTGATTAACAATAGATTTCCATGCAAACAACTCTTACGGCTATTTCCACCTTCCACCATGTTAGCCAAACAATTTTTTCATATTTGTTCTTGGGGATGTGGGCAATACTGGTGAAGTACTAACTTGCTATGATGGGATTGAAACTCATGACCTTGAGATTGCTAGATCAGTACCATAACACTAAAACTGTTGCACCCAGTTTACTCTGCTGCTCATTTTATCCAAGTGCCAAAGGCCAAAACGTCTTGCACAAATTAGGCCAAAATAACAGAATCATAAACTGCGTCAATTCTCAACAACTGTAAAACCAGCTCACAACAACAGATCAAAAATGAAATACAGGTCGAGTATCCTTCATCTGTAAACTTATTACAGGTACCCTGTATTTCTTATTCAGTGGTATATCTTACTTTTCTAGCCATTTTATTTACTTTGGACTATAGGTAGCCTTGGCTTCGGCCATTATAATGAATGTAGGCATAGGCCTATATGCGGTATCCGAAAACTGAAATTACCTGAAATCTGAGGCACAATTGGCCCCGAGGGTTTCGGGTAAAGGATACTCAACCTGTAGTGCGAAAGTCAGAATTTAACATTGTATGTACAAAATATGATTAAGCCAAAATAAATTGTTTTTGGGGTTTTTTTGGGTAATCACGGGTACATTGCTCTGCATTAAACTTGAGCAAAATGATTAAACATCACTACTGTAGCTGGTTAACCTGATGGTAGGGGTGGGATTGGGTATGGCATGAGAGAGTTTGCATGGGGAAGGATGGAATGCCATGGACTGGGATTTAAGGAAGTACTGCCGTATTAGATACTAATTTCGCTGCAAATGTCTTGCGGGTCTCCACTAGTTCTTAAATAACACTTAGTTACATCTAGGATCGAGAAGCAGCCCTTAGTTACAAATATTCCACTTTCCTACACAGATCAAATCACACATATGTAATTTAAAATTGAAATGCAGCTAGTTTATCATGTAGCTATTTTCATTCCCCCATGTTTCTTTAAAAGATTTAAAAGTCAACAGTAATGAACTCTGGTTGCTCTAAAGATTTGTGCACTTTTACATGTTCAGCCTCAATTCTTACGTGGCTCACAGCATTTCAACAGAATTGTCAGTTCTGCACTGTATCCATGCTTTGTGTTGTTCATTCTCTGAAAAAGTCGGAACAAAAAAGAAAACTTCCAATACAGCTTGCACTGTGCAGCCTGGGGGCAGAGTGTAAATGAGTGGGAGGGATGTTTTCCCCATAATCCTTCAACTCGCAAGTTAACAATCTCAACACTTCTATCTGAAGGGACATTTTTCAATACTCAAATTTCCAATAAATCAATACAGCTCTCATGTTTCCTAGTAAACTAAGTGCAACAGCCAGTCTAAACGTGACAATTTTAACACAAATGCCATACAATCTTACTTTGCTTAATATGCCACAGCGTTAAATATAATTGGTTTTGGGAACCTTATAAAAATAGATAGTTGATTCATATAGTTTCGTATTACAGTCTATTATAAATTAGAGATCAGGATGCGTTGGGGGATGTACTGTGAGAGACTTCTTAAATAATAGCCACATTTAACAGGAATGTCTGAGATGTTCACTACATCGAGGAAATGGAGAGAATGTTCAGCAACTTCAATCCAGTAATCATCAACCTTGGTGTCAGATGCCTTTTAAAATTAAGCTAGTAAAATTCATTCATTTGAATTACACGTCTAGCCAACATGGAGAGGGAGAAGGGGAAGAAGAGGAGAAATTAAGTATTCAATCATGACAAAATTATTGGATCAACTTTGGCATCTACTATATCTGCTCAGCATTCCTGCTTGCCGGCGGGGTGGGAGGGGGATTTCTAAAAGCCATAATCACTGCCCTAAACAGCTTGGCCACTACTGCATCAAACTAAAATGGTTAGTAGCAAAAAACAGCCTTCAAAGTACCTCGGCTTACAAATTCTTGTCTTTTTTGTTCCTTTCAAAAAAAAATCCACTCATGCAACAAAATGCAATAGAGAATACACAGCAGACATCATTAAACCAACACCAAGATCAAACTCTCTTTTCATCCCAGAAGTACCCAAAATTAAAAATTCGATACAGCCTAACCTGCTGAGCATGAGAAATATAGTTCATTCCATATTCACAGTCACTCACTGGGGAGATCAAGCAATTCCAAAACTGGTTTATCCCCTTATCCTTTTCCTGGCAAACTCCAAATTGCAAAGATCACTGGAGTTACATTTAAGTGAGCTATGAATACTTTTATTTCCCGATTACACATATTTATTAATCGTTTTAATAAATGAGGTTGAAGCGGGGGGGGGGGGGGGGGGGAGAAAGAGGGCAAAGAGTTAGGAGGAAATCACAATTCAAGTTTTGTTAGATCGCGTTGAGCCCAGCGACTTCCACCTAAATTAGTAATGCTCGATGAAAAGAGATAGGGCCGGATGAAAGATAGATGAAGCACGATCTCCTTTTGGAACATCAATTATTCAGTGTAAAGCACATCAGCTTCCCGTTTCATTTAAGTAGCAGGACTGCAGCTTGAAAATAAGGAGGTGGTGGTGGTGGTGGTGGGTGGGGGGGAATGGGATGCTGCATTCCCTTTTATTCAGCCCCAACCCACCCTTTTTAAACAGTGAGTGGGGCGGGGGGGAGGAAAGAGGGAAACACGAAGTTTCATTTACAATTCTTTTGGGGGAATCGGGAATAGGGCTCGCAGCTTATTTATTATTAAAAAACACACACACATACAGTTGAATCAAAGTAAAGGTAAATTAAAAGACCAAGATAGATAGAAACAAGAGCTTTCCGGCTGTATCGAGGCCACTCAGGGGGGTAAATATCCATTGGGGGGGGTGTCCTGGTCACTGACCCAGACTAACCCCATTTCCCCCCACCCCCCATATCATCATCTTCAAGACAGAGAGGGGCGGCCACCAGCTCTCAGTGATACATTTAACCTGCCGCCGGCACAATCATAATTCATCATCGGATCTAATTGCTGAATAACAACAATAACCACAAATGGAGAATCGTTGTACCTGCCGCCACTGCCATTGCTGCTGCTGCCGCCGCCGCCGCCACCTGAGCCCGGTCGCAGCGCCATCTTGATCCAGCTCCTTGTCAACCAGCAACTACTTCCGGGTCACCCCGCGCCCCGCCCAGCCCCGCCCCCTCAAAGGTCACCGCCCAGTCACCTGTCACCAGCTGTAGCAACTTCACTGAGTCAGTCAGTCAGTCTCAATCCAACATGCCCCAGGCACTTCCTACATGTGTGTGTGTGTGTGTATGTGTTTGTGTCCACCATCCTTTCTCCTTTTTTTTGGGGGTGGGGGGGTAGAGAGTGGTTTCAGTGTAAATGTTTCTCTGTCGTCTTTTCTCTTCTAAATCACTTCTGCCCTGCCCTGCCATGTTTTCTTTCAAAGTCTAAATGGTGCACAGGTTTTGTGTAGCCTTTTTAGAACAGGCCAGCCTGAACTAAAGGGACCCCTGCTACTTTTGTCATTCAAGCAAAATATAATTTGAGCCCTGCTGAAAAGAAGAGGCGTTTTTTTTTGGCCTTGCACTCATCTGGACAATTCGCCAGGGAATGCCGACGTCAGGGGAAACAACAATGTACGCTGTATGAAAAGAGAGTGCTGATTGGTTGGCAAGTGGACTCAGATTGGTAGTGTTACCATGGAGGATGCACCAGTTGATGGTGACTGACAGTTAACTGCCGAGCATTGTTTGCAATTTAAACCAGGCAGCTTGACTCTGATTGGTCAAGACATTGCCCTGGGGAATGAACCAGCGAATGGTTGTCACTTATTTTGTTTAGCTGCAACAGGTGCAATGTGTGCACATGTTCTTTCTGTCTACAAAGAACAGGACCCTGTGTATTAATATATGTAGCTTCGAGTACACAAAAATGCGCCACATTGTGAGCCCGACTGGCAATCTTAAATCAGTCGTCAGCGTAATTCTTGGCACACTGAGGATTAGTTAGCAAATGTTGTCCAATCGCAGAATCACATCTAATGTTGGACAGTGTGTTTTGAGTTTTGCAAGCATAGGCTGGTTGGGTACAGTCTGTACCTTGCCCATTGCAAACAGCAGAAGGGACATGCTGAACAATTTGCCAGTCTTTGGGACATGCAGCCTACATACCTAGCATCACAATGGCACTGAACTGTATACACCACATTACTCATTTGTGTGATAGGCAGAACATATTTTTGGCTCAATGGTAGCATCCTGTTAATTTTTTTTATTCACTCAAGGGATGTGAGCATCGCTGGCTAGGCCAGCATTTATTGCCCATCCTGAATTGCCCTTGAAAGAGGGCATTTAAGAGTCAACCACATTGCTGTGGGTCTGGAGTCACATGTAGGCCAGACCAGGTAAGGACGGCAGATTTCCTTCCCTAAAGGACATTAGTGAACCAGATGGGTTTTTACGACAATCAGCAATGGTTTCACGGTGATCACCACACTTTTAATTCCAGATTTTTATTGAATTCAAATTTCACCATCTGCCATGGTAGGATTCAAACATGGGTCCCTAGAATACTAGCCCAGAGACAATACCACTATGCCACAGCCTCCCCAGAAATACCACTCGTGTTGTTGCTGCATAGTAGCAGCATGAAACGGCTAGCATCACCTGTTGCTCAAATTTTTGAGATACCCTGCCCTTACAGGGTAATCTGAGGTAGACTGGGCACTTTCCAGGGCCAAAAGTGAAAGCCTTGGGCCGATTCATAAGTTTGTGCGATATACATCGTAAAACGATCTGATCAGGGTAGTCATCCCACAGGATGGTTTTGATGCGCCCTATTTCAGCATCAAGCTTGCATAGTGAGCAAATGGCTCAGGCCCTATTTACAAGGTTGCCGATAAGGCCAATCTTTTAGCATGTGGAACTGTTAAGAATCCCAATGTGTGTATTGACCAGTGAAGGTAGGCTTGTGATAGACCATGGTAGAGAAACCCTTGGTAGATTTCTCAACTAGTACGTCAAGGAAAGGGATTTCATTTGACTGCTCTATTTCAAAAGTGAATTTGAGTGCAGGATGGAGCCCATTAAGACATGTAAGGAAATTATTACACGCAGCTGCAAATTTAAGTATAGCAAAAGTATCATCCAAAAATCGGAAATATGCAAGGGGTAGGAGGTTAGGTGTCACTCCATCAAAGATATGTTTCCCATGGAACCCAACAAAAATGTTTATAAGAGCTGGGCCCAGAGTGGATTCCATGGCAACACCATCTATTTGGGCATACGTGGTGTCACTAAAGTTGAACTCAGCTGCGCGAGGTGATGAGTTCATAAGCTCAATGAATACCGATTCACGCAATAGGTGGCAGGTCTAGATCGCCGTGATATAATGCAAAAATAACTGTGCCCTCTAAGTGCATTGACGCTGCCTAGGATGGACAGGAATATATTGGAAACCTAACAATGAAAATGCAGGAAAAATTAAAGAAAGACTTGCATTTATACAGTGCCTTTCACAACCACTGTACATCTCAAAGCGCTTTACAGCCAATGAAGTATTATAGAATTGTTCCAACACAGAAGGAGGCTATTCGGTCCATTGTATCTGCACCAGCTCTCCAAAGAGCAATTCACCTAATGCCATTCCCCTGTAACCCTGCACATTTTTCCTTTTCAAATAACAGTCTAATTCCCTTCTGAATGCCTTAATTGAACCTTCCTCCAACACACTGTCATCTTTTCAAGTGTAGTCACTTAAGTAATGTAGGAAATGCAGAGGCCACTTTGCACACAGCAAGCTCCCACGAACAGCAATGTGACCAGATAATCTGTGTGTGAGTTGTTGATTGAGGGACAAATATTGGCCAGAACACCAGGGATAAGTGCCCTGCTCTTCTTCGAAATAGTGCCATGGGATCTTTTATGCCCACCTAATGTGGGGAAAATGAAGATGACCAATCACACTTGATGAATAAAATGCAGAAAAAAAGAGTTGCATCTATATAATGCATCTATATCTCTGGATATCCCAAGGTACTTTTTAGAGTGCAGTCACTGGAAGCACAGCGGCCAACTTGCACACAGCAAAGTCCCACAAACAGCAGTGTGATGACAAGAAGATCATCAGGTTTTAGGAGTTGAGTATTGAAAATTGGCCAGGACATCGGGGAGAACTCCCCTACCACTGCTTTGAAATAGTGTTGTGGGATCTTTTACTTTCACCTGAGAGAACAGTCGGGGCCTTGGTTGATATCTCAGCAAAAAGACGGCAGCTCCAACTGTGCAGCACTCCCTCAGTAATCCACTGAAGTGACAGCCTAGATTGTGTGCTCACGTCTCTTGAGTGGGATGTGAACCCACACAGCCTTCTGACTCAGAGGTAAGTGTGTCACTAACTGAGTCATGTTTAACCTAAAATGCAAATGTTAGATTTGGAAATCCAGTTTAAGATTTGATGCATCATTGGGTAAACAATTTGAAAAAATTCAGGAAGCCTATTTACTGTGGACGTTACTGTTAATTAGGTATCAAACTTGCTCTAAATTGCCAGATATGCAATTTTGAATGCAGCAGTGCAACAGCCAGACAGAATAAACTAGAATTATTAGTACCATAAAAGCAGTTCAGCAGAGTAACTGACAGTGCAGCGGAAGTGACTGTTGTTGTGACAATTAGGACATTGTCTTTATATTTTGTTTTCTGAATCTCTGAGTTATGCTGAAGGTTGCTCCACTTCACTGTTTCAAAATGAAAGGTAGGAGAAATTCTGACTGCAGGAAGAAACAAATGGCTGTTAAAAAAATCAATCGAGTTAAAGGGTGTTTTGATACCAAATGAATAGAGACCAAAATGTAATTTCCACTTATTGCTTGTGACAAAATAAGTAGACCATTATACCACTTGGCAGCCAACAGTTCACGGCACTATCTTTTATTTACCAAGGTACATTTTTGTTTGTTTATCTTTTATTATTGAACTGCGTAATATCTTACTGACCTTTCTTTTTTCTATGTAATTTCATCTAAAGAAAGCTGTAGGGTAGTTTAGCCGATATACAGTTATCCATCAATTTATATCTTCCAAATCGTGAGGTCATAAGCGAATGCGGCGTGTATCCCAAATAGTCTTCAGTAAACAATTTGTCCCAATTCAGGGTTTTATTAAACCCGGGCTACACCACTTCATGAGAGTAAGGGCCAGTTTTTGGTTCACAAGTGACTCTCCCTGCTTATGGATGCTGTGGTCTAACTGTGGCTATGAGAAATGTACTTGGGAAAAACAGTAGAGACTAGATAAGAGTTCTTTATCGTTTTGGATAATGGTACAAGTGTGCCCTATGGACACAAGAGGCCCGATATAAATGCAAGTCTTTCGTCGAAATAAGGATCTGCTTTGCTGATCAATGAGTTAAAATGGTCTGGAGGCTGTCAATGTTGTTCAAGGTTTTCTACAAAGCATTTTGATTTAAAGTCAACACTGTTCAGTAAACTAAAGTGGTTCTCCCATCACAATGCTCATGGCAAGTCAAATGTATCGTATTCTCACCATGTGATTGCCTAACACTGAATGCGTCATATTAGGGTTTTACTAAACAGAGGAAAGATGATTAGGAAATACCTCCTATATTGATCATCTCTGATTGCATGGCATTTGCTGGTGGTCTGACAAAATGTGAAGCTTTGTAAGTAAATAAGCCATTTTTGGGTAGAGAACAGCAGTATGAGAACAAAAATGACAAAGAATAATTGCTAAAGTGGTCAGCAGGTGCTTCATGCTTTATATGTTCAGGGTTTTTTTTTCAACCATGCTTTTCACTTTGAATTGTTCTCATTTAATAGATCCAGAACATCTCCAATGGCGTTGCTTATGGTAAGTCAGAAGACATAAGGGTAAAATTTACATAGTATTTACATATGAACTAGGAGCAGGAGTAGGCCACTCGGCCCTTCAAGCCTGCTCTTCCATTCAATAAGGTCATGGCTGATCTGATTGTAACCTCCCCAATACTACCCCCAATAACCCTTCACCTCCTTGTCGATCAAGAATATATCTAGCTCTGCCTTAAAAATATTCAAAGACTCTACTTCCACTTCCTTTTGAGGAAGAGAGTTACAAAGACCCACCACTCTCAGAAAAATAATTTTTCCCTCAACTCTGTCCTAAATGAGTGACCCCTAGTTCTAGATTTTCCCACAAGAGGAAACATCCTCTCCACATCCACCCTGTCAAGAACCCTCAGGATCTTAAAGGTTTCAATCAAGTCACCTCTTACTCTTCTAAACTCCAGTGAATACAAGCCGAACCTGTCCAACCTTTCCTCATAAGACAACCTGCCCATTCCTGGTATTAGCTTAGTAAAAGTTCTCTGAACTGTTTCTAATGCATTTACATCTTTCCTTAGATAAGACCACTACTGTACACAGTACTCCAGATGTGGTCTTACTGGTGCCCTGTATAACTGAAGCATAACTTCCCTACTTTTGTATTCAATTCCCTTCGCAACCATAACATTCTATTAGCTTTCCCACTTAATTGCTGTACCTGCATATTAGCCTTTTGAGAGTCATGCACTAGGACACCCAGATCCCTCGGAATCTCAGAGCTCTGTAATCTCTCACCATTTAGATCATAGGCTTTACCGCAAAAAAACCCAAACATTTGGCCCAATAGATCCAATTAGGGATGGATAACAAATGCTGGCCTTGCCTACAATACTTACATCCCATAAACAAATAGGAGGATTAGAAATACATATTAGGTGACCATTTTTGTGAATATCCCTGTTCTGGCCACGAATGGGATCCCAAGCTATTTTTGCCAGCAACTTCAATTCCCTGTCCAGCTCTGATGTGTGTTCCATCTTCTACACTGCTACAATGGGTCTACTAGGCATTTCACAGTTCTCTGGTTTTAATATTGACCAACAACTTCAGATGTAGATATTAGCTCCTATTTTCCCTCGAGAGAAATGCTGTCAACGTGATGGGTAACTTTCCAGGGTGGGATGTGGGGGGAGGGAAAGAGGAGCTGATTGGTGCTTTGGGTGGGAACTCATTTAATACACCCATAACCTACCTGTGTTAACAGTTTACATCTTATTTTGATGTGTGATTTTGCACACAAACTTTTATACTTACAATGTCTCAGTTTCTGCCTTTTGATCAAAGCTATTGAACTAATAGACTTCAAATGGTGACTGCTCAATCTGTAGGAGATCAAGGCCAGGGATTCACTTCAACTTTAGTTTAAAAAAAATCCGATTGTAATAATCCCATAGCATTGACCAGCTGAAATAGCAATTAAATTATGTTGGTTTGTGAAAGTGAAATCCTTCTGGTTATAATCTTTGGAATGGTTAAAATGGAGTTGGTGGCTGCTTTTGTGCCTTTGGAGACGGTGTGTTTGGCCAGGTCCCCTGGCACCAGATGGATTACACCCCAGAGTTCTGAAGGAGATAGCTGAAGAGATAGTGGAGGCGTTAATGGTGATCCTTCAGGAATCACTCGAGTCAGGGAGTGTCCCAGAGGACTGGAAAATCGCTAATGTAACCCCCCTGTTTAAGAAGGGAGTGAGGCAAAAGACGGGAAATTACAGGCCAATTAGCCTGACCTTGGTCGTTGGTAAGATCTTAGAGTCCATTATTAAGGATGAGATTTCAGAATACTTGGAAGTGCATGCTAAAATAGGGCAAAGGCAGCATGGTTTCATCAAGGGGAGGTCATGCCTGACAAATCTGTTAGAATTCTTTGAGGAGGTAACGAGTAGGTTAGACAAAGGAGAGCCAATGGATGTTATCCACTTGGACTTCCAGAAGGCCTTTGACAAGGTGCCGCACAGGAGACTGCTCAGTAAGATAAGAGCCCATGGTGTTAGAGGCAAGGTACTAGCATGGATAGAAGATTGGCTGTCTGGCAGGAGGCAGAGAGTGGGGATAAGGGGGTCCTTCTCAGGATGGCGGCCGGTGACTAGTGGAGTTCCGCAGGGGTCAGTGTTGGGACCACAACTTTTCACTTTATACATTAATAATCTAGATGAAGGAACTGAGGGCATCCTGGCGAATTTTGCAGATGATACAAAGATAGGTGGAGGGACAGGTTGCATTGAGGAGGCGGGGAGGCTGCAGAAGGATTTGGACAGGTTAGGAGAATGGGCAAAGAAGTGGCAGATGGAATACAACGTGGGGAAGTGTGAGGTCGTGCACTTTGGTAGGAAGAATAGAGGCATAGACTATTTTCTCAATGGGGAGAGAATTCAGAAATCTGGAGTGCAAAGGGACTTGGGAGTCCTAGTCCAGGATTTTCTTAAGGTTAACTTGCAGGTTGAGTTGGTAGCTAGGAAGACAAATGCAATGTTGGCATTTATTTCAAGAGGACTAGGATATAAAAGCAGGGATGTGCTGTTGAGGCTTTATAAGGCTCTGGTCAGACCATATTTAGAATATTGTGAGCAATTTTGGGCCCCGTATCTCAGGAAAGATATTCTGGCCCTGGAGAGGGTCCAGAGGAGGTTCACGAGAACGATCCCAGGAATGAAAGGCTTAACATATGAGGAACGTTTGAGGACTCTGGGTCCATACTCGATGGAGTTTAGGAGGAGGGGGGATCTGATTGAAACTTACAGAATACTGAAAGGCCTGGATAGAGTGGACGTGGGGAAGATGTTTCCATTAGTAGGAGATACTAGGACCTGAGGGCACAGCTTCAGAGTAAAGGGAAAACCTTTTAGAACAGAGGTGAGGAGAAACTTCTTTAGCCAGAGAGTGGTGAATCTCTGGAATTCATTGTCACACAAGGCTGTGGAGGCCAGGTCATTGAGTGTATTTAAGACGGAGCTAGATAGTTCTTGATTGGTAAGGGGATCAAAGGTTACGGGGAGAATGGGGTTGAGAAACTTATCAGCCATGATTGAATGGCGGAGCAGACGTGATGGGCGGAATGGCCTAATTTCTGCTCCTATGTCTTATGGCATCATGAGGCTGATGGCGCTCTGGATCTCAGGTCAAAATGGTGTGCACTTGTTGTAGTGAATAAGGTGAGGCCTCTGAGGCAATGCACTCGAAAATGACAACAATGAAGGAATTCATAACACTATGGACTTAGACGAGATCCTGGTAGAATGGTGGACCTGGGTCAAGCACCCGGTACACGTAAGTGGAATAGCTCTGCGTGCGAGATTTCTCCCACTTCTTGGGTGGCTTCTTGGTGACTTTAGTTAGCGACTGCTTCAACACCTTGCGAGACACACCGCCCTTAGCCGCAGCCACCACTTCAGGCATTCCACTAGACTCGGACCAACTCAAGTCATACACAGTATAGTACTGTTTACGGATTCGGTATGCTTACTGTAAAAATTTATTCTCAGGCCTCTCCATAACAGATAATGATTTAGTTAACTGGAAACCCATAGATAACCCATAGATTTAGCAAACAGCAGACTGAAGCTTCCTAAAGTCTATAGCAACTGTTCACACTGCCAACATCTATGGGAGGCTAACAGGGAGTGGAGACTTTGAACAGCTTCAATCAGCTGTCCCTGGGGATTAAAAAAGATAAATGGAGTGGAAAGCTCTTGCAATAGACAGGCATCGTATCAAGTTCATTCCTTTCTTCTGAAGCATTTTGCATTACAGTGACGCTGCTATACGGAGACATTCAGCTCCTCAGGTCAATAATTAACAGTACTTTAATGAGGTGCAAAAAGCTTACTGAATTGCCTGGAATAGCCAGTACACTTAATGTGTTATGAGCGGCACCTTTGTAATTAAATGTGATGGCAATGGAAAACTGTTAACCTCATTTGCTCCATCTAGGTACTGCCTGGGATAAATGTGGCCGATGTATGTGGTGGGGACCGTCTCAGTAAAAGTGACCATGAAGCTGTTGGATTGTTGTAAGGGCTTAATTAATTTAGGGAAGAAAATCTGCTGTCCTTAAATAAAAACAAAATACTCCAGCTGCCAGAAATCTGAAATAATAACAGAAAGTGCTGGAAATACTCAGCAGGTCTGGCAACATCTGTGGAGAGAGAAACACAGTTAACACGTCAAGTCAAATATGACTCTTCAGAATCAAAGGAAGGTAGAAATGCAATGGGTCTTATGCTGTTGAAAGGACTGAGGGCGAGGAAGAACAGAAGGGATGTCATATAAAAAAAGGTGAAGGGAGTGGGTAATGGTTGTAGCAAAGAAACAAAGCATTTGTCCAGATTGAGTGTGAATGGCAGGAGAATGAACAACACAAAAACAGAATTACCTGGAAAAACTCAGCAGATCTGGCAGCACCGGCGGAGAAGAAAAGAGTTGACGTTTCGAGTCCTCATGACCCTTCAACAGAACTAAGTAAAAATAGGAGAGGGGTGAAATATAAGCTGGTTTAAGGTGGGTGGTTGTAGGGACAAGCAAGCAGTGATAGGAGCAGATAATCAAAAGATGTCACAGACAAAAGAACAAAGAGGTGTTGAAATTATCTAAGAGAATGTGCTAATTAAGAATGGATGGCAGGACACTCAAAGGTACAGCTCTAGTGGGGGTGGGGTGGAAAGACTGACAGGGCATTACAGGTATAGATTTAAAAATAATGGAAATAGGTGGGAAAAGAAAAATCTATATAAATTATTGGAAAAAACAAAAGGGAGGGGGAAGAAACGGAAAGGGGGTGGGGATGGAGTTCAAGATCTGAAGTTGTTGAGTTCAACATTCAGTCCGGAAGGCTGTAAAGTGCCTAGTCAGAAGATGAGGTGCTGTTCTATTTCCATTTATTTTTAAATCTATACCTGTAATGCCCTGTCAGTCTGTCCACCCCACCCCCACTAGAGCTGTACCTTGAGTGTCCTGCCATCCATTCTTAATTAGCACATTCTCTTAGATAATATCACCTTCAACACCTCTTTGTTCCTTTATCTGTGACATCTTTTGATTAACTGCTCCTATCACTGCTTGCTTGTCCCTACAACCACCCACCCCCCCCCAACTTCTCCCCCCCGCCCCCCACCTTAAACCAGCTTATATTCACCCCTCTCCTATTTTTACTTAGTTCTGTTGAAGGGTCATGAGGACTCGAAACGTCAACTCTTTTCTTCTCAATCGATGCTGCCAGACCTGCTGAGTTTTTCCAGGTAATTCTGTTTTTGTTTTGGATTTCCAGCATCCGCAGTAGTTTTTTGTTTCTATCTTAGGAGAATGAACAACTCTGTCCAAAAGCAAAAACAAGATACAGACCAGTATAAGGCAAAAAAAAACTTTCAAAATGGGGGACAGTTCATGGTCTGAAATTGTTGAATTCAATGTTGAGTCCAGAAGACTATAAGGTGTCTCATTGGAAGATGAAGTGCAGTTCCTCGAGCTTGCACTGAGTTTCACTGGAATATTGCAGCAGATCGAGGATAGAAACGCAAATGTGAGAGCAAAGTGGTGAATTAAACCTGCTGTCCTTCCTGAGTATGAGTTATATGTGACTCCGGTTCCACACTAGCATGGCTGAGTCTTAATTGTTGTTCAAGGTGTTGGCTCACTATCATGGAGAAAAACTAGGGGCAATAAACGTCAACTTCGCCCATATTCAGAGCATGAATAATAAAAACATAGCAGGCTGTAAATAACAATTGGGAGCACAATAGCTTGCAAGAGTGAGAATAGCTCTTTGACTTTACCTTCAGTCTCATGCTCCTGCATCAACTAATTCAAGACTCTTCTTATAAAATACATAATCCATTGCACAATCTAGAAATGTCAATTATGAAATACACATTTTTAATTTTATAGAATACTGCATCTCAAACAATGAGATAAAGTGTTGACAAGAACTTTTGCTCTTTACATTAACATTAGACCTAATTATAAAACAAATCATGATTTTTTTTGTTGAAGATTAACTACTCCATAAGCATTTATTTAAACTTTATCCTAAATTATGCCAGATATTTATTGCCAACACTGTTATATATGTAACTGTATCTGTTACACAGAGTAACTTCCATACAATAAATTCTTATGAGAAATAATTTAAAGTATTTAAACTGCAGCTTCCTGTATCAAAAATTACCAATTTCAGTGTGTATGAAGACCACATCCTCACTCCCACAATAGTTGCATGATATATAAATACTGATTATTTCTAAAAGTTCAAACAAAAAATACAAGAAACCACAGTTGGAGTATCATACCAACATCACTATGCTCGTGAATATTTATAAAAAATACTAATTTTAGATAAACATCAAATTTTTTTTAAATACAAAAGTTGTAAACAATAGCACTGTTCAGCATAATTTTGTGGTGATCTGTACATGGCTTTCAGATGCTCTGCTTTTCAACTGCTGTGCATATGGAAGGCATGAGACTACGCAATCCTGACCATTCCTGGCAGTGCTGCATGAGCTGTCAGTGGAGCCTTGTTAAGCCGTGGTGGCTGGCAGACTTGTATTAGGTTTTTCTTTTTTCTTGTTCTTCTGAATCATTTTTCTGAGAAACAGGAAAGTATAAAAGTATAAAGATTAATTTCAGTGAAGCTATCTGGGATACAGAGCTGCAGCACAAACTGCACTTGTAACAGCAGCATTTTTTCCTACATCCTCGTTTAGTCTTAAAATGTTCAAATTATTTTTCCGATAACCATCTTCATACGTCAAATCTTCCCTATTGCAATATAACATTTATATATCAGTAATCACGAGACTCGCAACATACTGTCAGCGCTGCATCTCATTACACATTCATATAAAAGCAAAATACTGCGGATGCTGGAAATCTGAAACAAATTTGCCATCATCAGCACCTCCTACAGCCAGTACCACTACCATGAACACCCCTTTGTCCTTTTGTTCATGACATCTTTGCTAAACTCTCCTTTGCCTCCACCTATCGCTAGCTTTCTATCCAGCTTCACCTGCTCCACCCCCCCTTAAACAGTATAAATTTCATCACATTTTAACTCTCTTTAGCTCTGAAGAGTCATGCGGACTTGAAACATTAACTGTTTTTCTCTCCACAGATGCTGTTAGACCTGCTGAGTTTTTCCAGCATTTTCTGTTTTTGTTTCATTACACATTCAACTCTCCAACAAATAGCTGGCATAACAATTGGACAACAGAGAATCTAACCTGCCCCATTCAGGCGAACTTTAATGTCACATAACTCAAAATTCTGCCATTTGATTTCAAACAATTATTACTGCATCATTTTATTCTCCAATGTTAAAGTAGACTTTTAGAAATTGAACATGGGTGATCTCACTTTTAAATCAAAAGAGTGCTAACCCATTTGTCTCTGCTACTACAGATCATGTTTATATGCTATCACTCCGTCATATAACTCTTCCACCCAACATGGCACGCGCCCTCCTGGTATTTATAAAAAATAGTAAAAGTATCTTTTATATAATAATTTTATCTTCATACTTGAGGCAATAATTCAGAAATAAGTTAAACATAGCCTTAGCCAACATTTTAGTGACTGCTAGTTTTTTAAAAAAAACAATCAAAACACTCACACTCCACTTTCAATACATAATTTTCCCCTCAATTTTGCAAATTATTTTTCAGAGGAGGAAATGTACACAGTACATCGCAAAACATAAGAACAGTTAGACATTTGAAACTGTGAAGTCTTCTAAAAGTACAATCTGGCACAAGGCTCACATAAAAACATACTGCAAATTCTTGCTTCAAAATGAGTTGATGTATTGACTAATGTGGTTCCATTTCAGACATCTCAGAAACAATGTTCCCTGTAAACTGCGCATGCACACATGCAGATACGGGCAGCAACCTGAAAGGCATCGCTTCACAAAATGTCCCCTTTAAGAGTGCGTGTGCTTGGAATGAACAGGCCATGCACAAAGAAAATCTAGAGGGGTCATCACTTAGAAATACTGTTATATTTACTTTTGAATAGAAGTGTGTGAAATTAGACATGAAAATTTAAAACAAAATCTTACTTCTGCCTGCCTTTTCGAGGAAGTATTTTGGTGTGGTCTTGATGTCTGCTCGTTTGATTGGATTTTTGATCAACCTTTTCTTTTGTTTACTGCAATGAGGGTGAGATGAGGGTGAGCCACTATCACATTTAGTGTTACCGGATTAAGTTTCAAAATCAATGCAGAAATTGAAAAAAAAACGTTTTGATAAAACAACATACACAAGTACAAAGAATAGGCTAGATATCTGACACAAGCTGCGGTGCTGAAAGATTCAAACCACTCTGACATTGTGGCATCAGAAGGACTTGGGCTCAAATCCATCCTGGAGGTTGGTGCTACAATGCTGTTTTGCAAACAGATAGTTTTTAGAAACACCAAGTTTTTACCTTCCTTCCCTTTACATTCATTGAACAGACTCAGGCTTAGTATTTTAGCCAGATTATGCTGAGGGAGAGATAAAACATTCCTAAAACATTTATATTTGATAATGTAAAGCAGACCATCTTTTTGATGCAATTATCTACACTCTTCAATGGAAGTTCATCCACCACATTTGATCTAATTGTTATTATTCAGAACTTTAAGGAAAGGGTAAGAATGGTATTTCTAGAAGAAAAAAAATGACAACAATACCACCTACCTAAACAGAGATGGGGGAAAAAAAATGACATTTTCTTTCGTTAATGAATTCATGCCATGGGACTGTCACTGGGAAAGCCAGCAGTTATTACCCATCCCTAATTGCCCTTGAAAAATTAGTGGCGAGCTGCCTTTCTGAATACAACTGAGTGGAATGCCAGGCCATCTCAGGGGGCAGTTAAAAGTCAAATATATTGCTGTGGGCCTGGAGTCACATCTAGGCCAGACAAGGCCAGGACAGCAGATGTCATTCCCTAAAGTGAACCAAATAGGTTTTCACCACAATCCAGTAGTTTCATCATCACCATTACTGATGCAAACTGTTTATTCCAGACTTATTCAATTAACCAAATTTAAATTCCCAGCTGCCGCGGGGGAATTTGAACTCCTGTCTCTGGATTAGCCAAGGCTTCTTGCTTACTAGGTGAGAAATATAACCAACCATACCCCCTATAGAAGAAAGAGAACAATAGAAAATGCCAATCATTGACACGGTGCTCAAGAAACCACATGGATCTCATGAGGATGGCTAATTCAGAAATAGGCTGTGATTTGTGGCATTTTCACATCCTGAATAGTGGATATTCTATTGTACATGAATGATGAACAAATGAAGGATCAATAAAACTGGTGTACATTTTAAATTCATTTGTCAATGTCACAATTTTACAACTTGTAGCTATGTATAACTGGATTTAGAGCACTTATTTCACCGTTCAAAAAGGTAAACGTCAATCAACAGAATCAGAGCAGTGTTATACATAAAAACTGTAGTTAAACAGTCAGTGGAACTGGAAAGAGCAAGATAAATCTTCAATCCTCAATCTCAGCTGCACTAAATGGAAGCCAGCTGTTTTCACGTGGGGAAGAAAAGAGAAAGCATCCACCCCAGGCTTCCCTGCCATAAATCCAAATAGCCAGCTCAAAGCAACATTGGTGAAGCTCTGTGCAGAGCCCCTTAGTTGACATGGAAAGGTGAGGGAGAAAAAAAAACTTTTGTTCCAAAGCAGGGAAAGCAATGAGGTTGGTAAAACTAACTCGAATTCTTTTTTCATATAAATTAAAATGCGGCTGACAAGACTCTTTCTTTAAATTAATGCTCCCATTAAAAGGATTTCCATTAAAGGGTGCAATTCTGCCAATCTAGCCAATTAAAATGTTAATTCTCAAATAAGTCTTTATGAGCAACAGCTGACTCATCACAATGTAAACTTGTTTTGGTATCTCCAATAAGGGGGTGGGGTGTGTATGCAAAATAATTAATTTTCAAGCACACTACATTAAAAGACACAAGGGGAGAGGATTAAAGCATAAGTTCAAGGCTACGCATTCCCAGGGAAGTACACATTTATTTGGAAGACGTAGGATATAATCGAGCTTTAGGAACTAATTAACAATTCCGGTTGCCGGATATGCCAGTCATCAATATTGCAATCCTCTTCACTCACTAAGATCAAACCATTCCTTTGTCTGAAACAGCCGTATACAGCATCTTTATCATCAGTTAGTGTAACATGTTTTCAATTATTGGCACGTACCTTTGCAGTTTGTTTATTTGCATCATGTAGTCTGGTACAGGACAGCCAGCCTTTTTGATAACATTCGCTATACTAATTAAACAGAGAAAAAAAAATTAAAAACTGAACGCTCCGGAATACTTTCAGTCAGTCTCATATCAGCTATAAATAGCCATGATGTTTTTGGCACAAGTGTCATTTGGCACAAAGTGTCAGCACTGATCAATAGGAAGAATTATTGATCCAATTGATCCTCTTGATTCCATCACAGTACAAGACTGATGAACTAAGCATCTAGCAAACAAGCCAGGAACTTCTATTTCTCACATCAGTTCTTTTCTCTGACTTCTCTGTGTGAAATGTGGGCTGATCAGCACTGAAAAAGAGTCATATGGACTTGAAACGCTAACCCTGTTTCTCTCTCCACAGATGTTGCCAGACCTGTTGAGTTTTTCTAGCATTTGCTGTTTTTATTTCAATTCTGGAATAGTGGCCAATAAACTGTTTACATTCACACAAGGAAGAACAGATCACAGCATCCTAATGTTAACTATTAGTTACATGCATGTGTGACACCCTTGTTCACGTATAATTATGACATGACAGGTAAGTGAACTGATTCCTAGAATGGTCAGTTGTGTATTATAATTGGCTTCTAACCAATAAAATACTACAAAGTCAACTGGAATGAGGAAAGTAAGCGCCACGTGGATACAATTTAAACAGAAATATAATGATGCATTCTTGATGTAGAATGAAATCCAAAAGGAGGTAGTATGCAGCAACACTTTAAAATCAAGGTATCAAAAAAAAACCACATTATATTGAGACAGTAACTGACTATCTTTTCATCTCCTCGACTGAGAAATTTGTTGAGTCATAAGAAAATAAAACTTGTATTAATATATACAGCATCTTAGGACAGTATTTTCTTTCTAAACTGAAATGTAAAAAAAGACCTCCGACTAGACCACTTGCCAAGGAGAGTTGAATCTTAGAACAACTTGATAGCACATAATTGCCGCAACTATTTGGAAGTCATTTTGGTCCTGAGAGTCAGTAGGGCCAAATGATGAATCAGCACTTCTGACTGCAGCACATGTCAAAAGCTAACAAGTCAATCTTTTTAAACCTTTTTTTTTTATTTTACAAGATTAGTGACAGTCTTTCATCTCCATTATTTTAGATAAACTTTTAGTTTCACAAGGATCTTCTGAAACTGAAACTGCTCAAACAAAACACTGCACTTTTGGGATAAGAACCCAAGCTTTTGCAGAAATTTATTGCAAAATGCCTGATCTTTATTGTTTCTCCAAGGGAAAACAGTTCAGTGGAGCAAGACTGACATTGCCTCTTTCTAATAATTGTCACTTTTTAGATGTCAAATTAGAAAAAGCAAGAAGCCTTCTATTCTCATTATATGCAGTAGATTGTTAGAACATGTAGCACTTACCAGACAATGTGAGCAATATTTCAATCGCCAGTCAGTGAGCACCAACAACATACAAAAAGTACATTTTAATCACAGTCAGGGACAGCTCAATTATGCTTTTCACATTAAGCCTGCTCTGCCTTAAAAAGTGGAATCCATATATATGAATATATATGAAGTATTATTTTCTCTCCTCTCCCACAAAAAGTGCTTTCATTATGAGAAACATGTGTGCAATCTCGCAATATATTTCCTTGCTAACAGCATTGTGGGAGTATCTATGTAACAAGGCCTGCAGCGGTTTAAGCAGGCAGCTCACCAGCACCTTCTCAAGGGTAATGAGGGATGGGCAATAAATTCTGGCCTTGCCAGTGATGGCCATATCCCACGAATCAAGAAATATCCAACAGTGATTAAGTTTACTGAGATAATGGGGAACCTCTAACTTTTTGCACACTCACGTTTAAACTGACCTCCGTAAAAGTGGTTTATCATCTTCAGTGAAAAATGTAATAGCCTTTCCTTGATGACCAGCTCTTCCAGTACGTCCTAGTTATAAAAATAAACTTGTCAGCAAAGCTCAATGATAGTCATTTCACATAGGAGATAGACATTTTGTATTGGCTTCTCATCTCCTGGAAAGTATCCAGGACATCATGCAAAGTGAGAGAAATAGCTAAAGGGAGAAGTGGAAAGTGTCAAGTATTAGCACGAGACAAAGCTTCACATATGTAATCACAGCAGAGTTTAAAATGCTGAACTGTATAGCATTTGAATGCAAGTTAGATATTTTCATGCTGGAACTTCATAGTGCTCTAGTCAGACCGTGTCCTTGAGTAACTACATCTTTGGGTAATGGGTCACTGATGCATGGGAGAGAATCAAGTCCTGAACTCAACGCAGTGAAGGGCGACAAGGCAGATATGCAATGCAGAGGGCTGAGTTATGAGTAATCACTGGAGAAGCTCTTCAAACTTGATAGGCAATGAAGAAGGGACCATGGACATATAGAAGACAAATAGTAAAGAGGTAAATCCATAATACTGCTACAAATTAAATGTTTACAGCAGGAAAAGCGTAAAGGCCTTTAGCAATATTCAACAATAACATGCTCCCTGATGCTCACTTTGGGTTCTGTCAGGGCCACTCAGCTCCTGACCTCTCTACAGCCTAGGTCCAAGCATGGACAAAAGAGCTGAACTCCTGAGGCGAGGTGAGAGTGTCTGCCCTTGACATCAAGGAGCAGTTGACCGAGTGTGGCATCAAGGAGCCCTAGCAAAACTGAAGTCAATGGGAATCAGGGGGTAAACTTTCCACTGGATGGAGTCATACCTAGCACAAAGGATGATTGTTTGGTTGTTGGAGGTCAATCATCTCTGCCCCAGGACATCACTGCAGGAGTTCCTCAGGGTCCAACCATCTTCAGCTGCTTCATCAATGACCTTCCCTCCATCACAAGTTCAGAAGTGGGTTTGATCGCACAATGTTCAGCACTATTTGTGACTCCTCAGATACTGAAGCAGTTTATGTCCATATACGACAAGACCCTGACAATATTCAGGATTGGGCTGATAAGCGACAAGTAACATTTGCACCACCAGGCAATGACCCTCTCCAACAAGAGAGAATCTAACCATCTCCCCTTGACATGCAATGGCATTAACATTGCAGAATCTTGCAGAAACTGAATGAGACTAGCCATATAAATACTGTGGCTACTAGTGCAAGTCAGAGGCTGGGAATTCTGCAGAGAATAACTAATCTCCAGACTCCCCAAAGCCTGTCTGCCATCTATAAGGCACAAGTCAGGACTGTGATGGAATACTCTTAACTTGCCTAGATGCATGCAGCTCTAACAGCACTCAAGAAGCTCAGTACCATCCAGGACAAAGCAGCCCGCTTGTTTGGCACCTCATCCACCACCTTAAACATTCACTCCCTCCATCGCTGACAGACAGTGGCAACAGTGTGTACGATATACAAGGTGCACTGCGGCTACTCACCAAGACTCCTTCAACAGCTCCGACCAAACTTACGACCTCTACCACCTAAAAGGGCAAGGGCAGCAGATACAAGTCACACACCATCTTGACTTGGAACTATATTGCCGTTCCTTCATTGTCACTGGGTCAAAATCCTGGAATTCCCCTCCCAACAGCACTATGTTCCTGCAACACATGGACTGAAGCAATTCAAGGTGGTGGCTCACCACCACCTTCTTAAGGGCATGCAAACTGGTCAGCAAGTTTTTCCTATAATGAATGAACAACATGTGGGAACCTGGAGCGTGTGGTGGCAAAATCTTTGGAATCATTTAACAGTTGGATGCCATTACAGAAATACAAGTTTATTCTTAATGGAACTGCTTCAATTGACTTTCCTTATCTGTATTTCGTAACTAAATCTCACAGAACACAGTGGAGTGACCACCCAACTGAATTGGATTTACGCTTGTGTTTCAAGGAACTTTATATTCATGATTTCATGAATTATCCTATTCATATTGATGCAGTGAAGGGAGAGTAAAAATATTTAAATTAAACTCTCCCAGCTACCCACGCATCGCTAATCAGAAGACCTATTCCAAGGACTGTGTCAATTATATTTTATAACTAGCCACTATGAGGCAATAAAGGCAGCATGAATTATTAATCTTCTGCTCTTCTCTCTCATAGGTAAGCTCTCCATTCTCTCCCGTCTAAGGTCAGTTGGTAGTATTCTCACCTTTGGGTCAGAGGTCATAATTTTAGCTGACATTCTACTACATTCTCTAGTTAAGTGTTGGGTCATTAGATGCTTTTGCCTTTGGGTGAGAGGTCACATCTGCCTGTTCTGATAAAGATCTCACACCCTTATTCAAACCCAACCAGGACGTTCTCCCGATGTTCTAGTCAACATTTCTCCCACAGCCGATACCACCAAAAGCCATTCACCCAAGGATTGTTAGGATATTGTTGGCGCAGAATAGCTGTTGCATTTGCCTAAATATAACTGCACTTCAAAAGTAATTGAGTGAAGCAGTTTTGAGATGTTTGAATATGATACAGTAAATACAAGCATCGTAAAAAATGTCACATTTCAGTGTTGCAAGGGCTTACCTCAACAGAAATTATAATATTTTTTACAAAAATCAACTTTTGTTCCTTAATCATTAAAAAAATATCTCTGCAGGGGTTGGCAGATTGGAGCCAAACAGCGATTGTTGCTGATTTATTAAAATCTGCTATAACTAACACTTTTGGCACACTAGTATGCTCTTGCTATGAAAGAGCTGACGCCTGTAGTTCAAGATGACAGACAACAGAAGATGTACAAAAATTCTGGCTTATGTAAGAAAATACGTTTTCTTGTTGTTATTCTCTCCCTCCGAGACCAACAGGGATATAGTTCCATAGCTGCTCCAGGCTATTTTGCTCACGTGACCAGTTTTCTGGTGCCTAGGTTATGAGAGCTGACATAACAGCTGGGTCTAATGCTGTCCACATGTGCAATTCCAGCATGGGTCGCTGGACAACAATCAAGAATGGAAACCTTGGCTGATGATGCTAACAGGCAGAGGTTGGAACAAAGGAAAAACACATCAACCAGACTCTAGGAACATTCCCTTAGTGATCAGGCGATGAGTTCTCCCTAAATAAAAGCAAAATACTGTGGGGATGCTGGAGAGCTGAAATAAAAACAGAAAGTGTTGGAAAAACTCAGCAGGTTTGGCAGCATCTGTGGAGAGAGAAACAGAGTTCCAAAGAAGTGTCATATTGGACTTGGAACTTTAACTCTGTTTCTCTCTCCAGAGATGCAGCCAGACCTGCTGAGCTTTTCCAGCACTTTGTTTTTATTATTGCTGAGTTCCCCTTGATGGCTCCTGTACACCTGAGACCCGATTACTCACCTATTCCCTCAGGTATGGGTAAGCAAGGCCAATTTTCAAACTTAAACACAATATTTGCCACAATTACTGGATTAACCACTGGACCAAAATAATCCAACACACAAGACCTGGCTCAACTTTCTGAAAAGCCAGCTGTTGTTGTGAACAAAGTATAGCAAATTTGAGGAGGCTTTGCCAGCCTATCCATCAATTTATTCCATTAACAATTATCACTCAAAATGAAGAGATACATAGTCATACATTGGTGATTTAACAAGTAAATTTAGGACTCAGAAATACACCTTTTTCCTTGAGACTATGCTCATTGGATGGAGGAGGGGTGCGTTGGCGATAGATACTAGACCTGCTGCAGTGTAAACATTTGTAATATTGTTCCATTTAAAATGAACCTTACTCATGTGGCTAGAACTTTGTTCAGGTTGCTGTAAGACCTAAAACTTTGCAAAGTCCAACATATCTAATAGTGCTATCCAGTATATTTTCTTTTCTATAAACAATTGAAATTTCACTGAATACAGAGATATAACTGCATACATACCTATTCTATGAATGTACTCAACAGCACTAGTTGGAAAGTCGTAGTTGATGACGAGATTCACTCCTTTAAAATCAATACCACGAGCCATGAGTGCAGTGCAAATAAGCACCCAAATTTTTCCTGCTCTGAAGCTGCACACGACATTATCTCTCTGGCGGGGATGAAATAGAAATATTCAATTACTGGCGAGCCTTCAGACATTCACAAAGTATAACAGACTTTAATTCAAAGCTCCAGTTTCTGGGTGCATTGGAGATTCAAATACAATTGAAAACAAAGTGAAAGTAACAATTGCTCACCCCAACAAATATTTTTTAAAAAAAAGTATTTGTGAGGTGCATTATACAAAAATTTCAAGCCAGAAAATACAAGGCGTCAACTTGAACTGCAGGCACTGTGAGTCATCCAGTATCTCAACAAGTGGCAGTATGTGGGGGCCTCGACAGAGAGTGCTGAAGGGCTATTCCACCACACTGGGTATCACAAACAAGGTCAATCCTTTTGTGATACACAGTTTCCAACCAATAGAGATGATGGAAAGTCCACTGGATTTTCTTCCCTGGCCTAACCTGAGGGCACTGCTGCTGAATCCAATGCTTCTGCCACTGTTCCAGCCGAGGTTGGCCACCATATATACCCATATAAAAAGTTGAATTGTTGAGACCAACCTTTTAGGCAAACGTTCAAGGCTCGATTCTTACACAAATAATATTTGAACGGTTGATATGCGTGCTTGATCTGTACCCCACAGCATGAAATGAAGACCAAAACAAAATCTTAACAGAAGTTTAAAGACTTGTTACATGAACACGCTATTGTACTTCTCTGTAGTTTCTGTGCTATTACAGTGTTATTACGGAGAATTCAAACTTAAAAGGACCACCATCCCTTTAGCTCAAAAAGTCCACATCATTTTGAAGCTAAACGATCCCCTCCTTCAAACAGAAGGAGACTGCCCAGGAGTATGGGCTCACTGCCTCAGCCATTTCCAAGAAGAAAGAGGAAAGTTAATTAATGGATCATTAATAGGTCAGTTTTCCTGTTTCAACTGTTAACCTATTAGTTTGTCGTGTTTGGTCTCTTCAAATAAAACGTGGCAAAATGAAAATCACTGTACCTGTTGCTGTGTTCTTTCTGCGTGGATAACCTCAACATTAATGCCCTCGTAGATTAACTCATGAAAGAGTTCCTTTGCTCTTTCAATAGACTGAACAAAAACTAGCACTGGAGGCGCAAAGCCCTTGAAGGAAAAAAGTTAAGCATATTATACACACACAAATGAAACAAGTCATGCTACTACAATTTCAAACTGTTCCTATAACCAAGAGAATGCTCATACAATACCGATAATGATACTTGTTAATGTTCATACAAATCATGAGTTTTATAAAACATTTTACAACATTGGATTAAGAGTATAGGCGCTCTTAGGACTAAACAACATTGGATCAGTTGGCTTTCCTGTTACAAATCCACGCAGGCACCAAGTCATTTTTTTAGTCAAACGCTCAACATAAGGCAACACATCATTGCCTAAGATCAGCTGGTGAAAGTTTTTCTTGACACTGAAGTATGATATTCCACCCAACTCGCACAACAACTTTACAGTAAGTGCTCGATGTGAAGCGTATTTCCCCAGGTTAACAGTAAACCAAAGTGATGTTGGCTGCACGATGCAGACACACAATGGTTCTCCAACATGCTGCATCTGGAACTGGGAATTGCTAAGTAATGCCTTGATCTAGGAACATAGGAACAGAAGTAGGCCATTCGACCTGTCGAGCCTGCTCCACCATTCAATTAGATCATGGCTGATCATCTACCTCAACTCTACTTTCCTGCACTATCCCCATATCCCTTGATATCATCAGTATCCAGAAATCTATCGATTTCTGTCTTGAACATGTTCAATGATTGAGCTTCCATAGCCCTCTGGGGTAGAGAATTCCAAAGATTCCTCACCCTCTGAGTGAAGAAATTCCTCCTCAGCTCAGTTATGAATGGCCTGCCCCTTATTCTGAGAATGTGTGCCCTGGTTCTAGACTCACTAGCCAAGGTAAACATCCTATCTACATCTACCCGTCACACCCTGAGTTGCAATGAGATCACCTCTCTTTCTTCGAAACTCTACAGAATGCAGACCCAGTTTCCTCAATCTCTTCTCATAAGACAATCCCGCCATCCCAGGGATTAGTGTGATTAACCTCTGTTGCACTCCCTCTGTGGCAAGTATATCCTTTCTTAGATAAGGAGACCAAAACTGTACACAATATTCCAGATGCAGCCTCACCAAGGCTCTATACGATTGCAACAAGACATCTTTACTCCTGTACTCAAATCCCCTTGTGATGAAGAACAACATACCATTTGCCTTCCTAATTGCTTGCTGCGCCTCCATGCTAGCTTTTAGTGACTCATGGACAAAGACACCCAGGTCCCTTTGGACATAAATACTTCCCAACCTCTCACCATTTAAGAAATATTCTGTGTTTTCTGCCAAAGTGGGTAACTTCACACTTATTCGCATTATATTCCATCTGCCATGTCCTGCCCATTCACATAGCCTGTCCAAGTCTCCTTGAAGCCTCCTTGCATCCTCCTCACAACTTACATTCCCACCTAGTTTTGTGATCTGCAAATTTGGAAATATTACAGCTAATCTCCACATCCAAATCATTTATATAGATTGTGAACAGCTGTGGCCCCAGTACTGATCCTTGCAGTACCCCACTAGTAACAGCCTGCCATCCTGAGAATGGCCTGTTTATTCCTACTCCCTGTTTTCTGTCTGTTAACCAATTCTCAGTCCAGACCAGTATATTACCCCCAATTCTACGTGCTCTAAATCTTAGCCCAAAATTCTATTGAGGGAGGGGAGGAGGAGAGAAAGGAATAGGAGGAGGCATTAACAAAACTCTGGGAGTGTTTTTCTCGTCTGTCATTTTCAACAGAATATTCTGCCAACAAATATAGGAGATTGGCAAGAAAGAAAATGAGCATAAGATTTGAGGTTATAGATAGAAACTTGGGATGCAATAAGAGATAAAAAGGGAAATTACTGTTGGCCCTAAAACTTAAGTCATTTTACAGATCTTTAAAAGAGGGCAGTACTGAAAGGTGTCAACCATCAACATTATAGATTGGTGCCACATAGTGGAATAGAGAGGAAATTACACAAGTACACCACATACACACTTGTTACGATAGTCAATAGTCAGCCTCTAATTAGGAGTAATGTGCAATTTCAATCAGAACTTTTTGTCAAGGAAGGCACCATCTTAGTCCTCGATCCTGATCTTAGTATCCACCATTTTAAAAGTTCACCATCAGCAAGAGTTCAACTTTTCAATGGTTTTGCAATATCAGGACCGAAAAGGATACCACTCTCCTCAACCCATTAGTGACTTTTGTCATAGCATATGTCATTGGTCAATTTTAACCAGTACTCCAGAAGGCTGCTTTTTGACTACTAGAACAGGAATATTTCCACTTAAATAGAAGAAATTTAAACAATTTTTGAACAGTCAAATGAAATAGTAGTAATTCTGGTCACATGCATCTAATTATTTAATTCATTTTCTACCTTTTTAACCAGGTCTCTCATTGCCAGCAGTTTCCCAGTTTCAGTACCCACAAAAAGTAACTCCTGCTCCACGGTCTCCACAGCAGAATTCCTATAAGAAAAATTAAAAGCTACTGCACATGTTTAACCAGAATAATCTAACCATTGCTCATAATGGAAGACATTTAGTAAGCCAATACAGGCAGCCCCACAAAAACCTTAAACGTTTTGGCAACAAAAGTTTAGTAAATGTAAGGTTTGTATCAGATTTCCACTTATAATTTATATGCAAATTATGATGAGAACATAGTTGGTATTAGGTTAAGGGTGTACATGTGATGTGAGATCAGCCATCAGTAGACAGGAAATTCTGGTGTAAGATAAAGGAGTCAAATGGACAAATCATTTGGAAAATCCCTGATCCTCACCCATTTCCCAAAATGGAGTTAAAATTTTTGTGCAACAATTTTAAATTTTACTCAAATTGGAGCACATTATAAGATGGAATAATACAGATTCAACGTACTGAACATGTATAAAAGAAAATCAGTTGTGATCATTTATCTATTTTGATGTTTATCCTCTTTATTCATATTCCAAGTCAATGTTTAAACATTTCAGTGCATTTGGGCCTTGCAAATTTGTATCAAAAATTACAACTTTAGTCACCATTTAACATTTGAAGAAAAGTAGACTATGTTCATTGCATAAAACAATTCTCAAAATGGCACGATAAACATTTTAACATATCACGGTAAAATTAGGTTAGTAATCAGCAAGGTTGGTGTAGACGTTGTCCCTTTGTCTCACCTTGTTCCAATCGACACAGATACCACATTGTCCAAGTTCAGTTTGCACCACTGCTCCACATCAAATGCAAATGTTGCGCTGAACATAGCTCGCCGCACATTGTGGGATGTACATGCCAGGAAAATAGTGGCCAACTGATCTCGGAATCCAGATTTTCCATCTTCAAACAACTTATCCGATTCATCAACAACCAGCCACTCCACCCTGAAATTCATTTAAATAAAAAGGAGCATTTCAGAAAAACTTTACTCTGTCATATTAAAGCCTACAATACTAACCCGATACCAGCATATCCTAAATATTGCTTCAATCCTTTCAAGCTGTGAGCTGGATCTTGTCACCATGCAAAGATCAATCTACAAACAGGTTCATTTTCTCAAGACACTGACAGGACATGAAAGACTTGTCATATCTGTTATTGTGATTGATCTGGAGGAATACTGGGTGTGGGGGTGCTTTAGATTCTTTGCATGCACTCTCTATAATATTCATCATGGTGCATAAGGCTATACCCTATATATTCATTTACATTTCAATGAATACACTATTCCTTTGAAGCATCAACGTTGCAATGTTGATTAGGGAACAGTGCTCAGCTTTTCCCCTACATTAACAGTATCATTTCAAATAACTAACTTCCTCATTAAACTGCCGTGATGACTCACTGGAACAGTACTGATGAGACACAGTTGAGAAAATGGTAGAGCTAAAATTTGCTGCTTCTGAAAAGCTGAAGTGCAACCTTCAATTTGTATTTGTTTATGGAGTGTTATTTTCTGGTAATGCATCGCAGACCACCATTTGATAAAATTGGGGGGTGGTCATATTAGAGTTGCTAATCCTCGAGTGCAAACCACGCAATACAGCTACACGAAATATCTCCATTTATGTCTGCTGCATTAGTGGGTCAAATGGAAGGGAGGATTAATATGAAGTAAAAAAAAAAGTCCTATCGCCTTCACAGCTCGATATAAATACAATACCCCATGGGAGTGATTTTTCCAAGCTTCACTTGTGCAATTTTCATTGTCAGTGGAATCCTTCTATTAGTTTCCTGCCCTGTAATAACTGCTTCATATACAAACACAAGCTTAAATTTTACATTCAATATCTAACCCCATCAGCTCTGATGAAAGGTTAACTCCCACTCCCTCTCTATCCACAGATGCTGCCAGACTTGCTGAATATTTCCAGCATTTTGTTTTTTTTATTTTAGCATCTACAATATTTTGCGCTTTTATTCAGGGATTTCACCCTCGTTCAGCAAATGTTCTCCCTTCCTGTTCTCTTAAAAAAAAAAGTTTGACGACTGAGATATGGTACTACAGACACCCATCTGTGCCACTCACGAGAGTCTAGATTGGAAGTATTAGCAGAATATTCATACGAATGAAGAGGAGAAGGCCACTCGGCCCCTCAAGCCTGCTCCGCCATTCAATAAGATCATGGATGATCTGATTGCAACTTCAACCCCACATTCCTGCCTACCCCCAGTAACCTTTCACGCCCTTGTGAATCAAAAATCTATCTAGCTCTGCTGTAAAAATATTCAAAGACTCTGCTTCCACCACCTTTTGAGGAAGAGAGTTCCAAAGAATCGCAACCTTCAGAAAAAATTTCTCCTCATCTCTGACATGTCATTATTTTTAAACAGTGACTCCGAGTTCTAGATTCGCCCACAAGAGGAAACATCCTCTCCACACCCACTCTGTCAAGGCCCCTCAAGATCTTAAAGGTTTTGATCAAGTCGCCTCTTGCTCTTCTAAACTCCAGCGGATACAAGCCTAAACTGTCCAACCTTTCCTCATAAGACAACGCACACATTCCTGGTATTAGTCTAGTAAACTTCTCTAAACTACTTCTAACGCATCTACATCTTTCTTTAAATAAGGAGACCAGTACTGTACACAATACTCCAGATATTGTCTCACCAGTGCCCTGTATAACCGAAGCATAACCTCCCTACTTTTGTAATCAATTCTCCTCACAATAAACAATAATATTTTATTAGCTTTCCTAATTATTTGCTGTACCTGCATACTAGCCTTTTGAGATTCATGCACTATGACACCCAGATTGTCATCAAACATGTCCCCCCCTCAATCTCCTCTGTTCCAGGGAAAATAACCCCAGCCTATCCAATCTCTCCTCATAACTAAAACTCTCCAGCCCAGGCAACATCCTGGTAAATCTCCTTTGCACTCTCTCTAGTGCAATCACATCTTTCCTATAATGCGGATTCCTCTAGCTACGGCCTAACCAGTGTTTTATACGGTTCCAGCATAACCTCCCTGCTCTTATATTCTATGCCTCGGCTAATAAAGGCAAGTATCCCATATGTCTTCTTAACCATCTTATCTACCTGTCCCGCTACCTAAAGGGACCGGTGGATATGCACACCAAGGTCCCTTTGATCCTCGGTATTTCCCAGGGTCCTACCATTCACCGTGTATTCCCATGCCTTGTTTGTCCTGCCCAAGTGCATCACCTCACACTTATCTGGATTAAATTCCATTTGCCACTGATCAGCCCATCTGACAAATGTTAGGCTCACTGGCCTGTAGTTTCCTGCTTTCTGTCTCCCTCCCTTTCTGTATAAAGATGTTACATTTGCTAATTTCCAATCTAATAGAACCTTCCTTGAATCTAGAGAATTTTGAAAAATTAAAACCAGTGCATCAACTACCTCACTAGCCACTTTTTTCAAGACCTTAGGGTGAGGTCCACCTGGATTACCACTTCCCTGGTGATTGTAATTATCCCGAGTTCCTCCCTCACTTCCATTTCCTGATTTACAGCTACTTCTGGGATGTTACTTGTGTCCTCTAGAGTGAGACCAGTGCAAAATACCTGTTTAATTCATCTGCCATCTCCCTACTTTCCATTATCAATTCCCCAGAACAAACGCTCACAGTTATTTTTGGAAACTCTTACTATCTGTCCTTATATTACTAGCTAGCTTTCTCTCGTACTCTAATTTTTCCCTCCTTATTAATCCTTTGACATCCTTCGCTGTTCTTTATATTCTTTCCAATCTTCTAGCCTGCCACCCAACTTTGCGCAATTATAGTGCTTTTTCTTCAAGTTTGATACTGTCTTTAACTTTTTTAGTTAACACGGATGATGGGCCCTTCCCTGGGAATTTTTCTCTCTCATTGGAATATATCTATTGTGTATTCTGAAGTATCCCTTTAAATATCTGCCACAGAAACTACTGATCTAGCCCTTAACCTCATTTACCAGTTCATTTTAGCTAGCTCCGCTTTCACGCCCTCACAATTGCCTCTATTTAAGTTTAAACTACTAGTCTTCGGCGCACTTGTCCCTCCCTCAAAATGAATATAAAATTCAATGTTATGATCGCTGCTACCAAGGGGTGCTTTCACTATGAGGTTATCAATTAATCCTATCTCATTGCACAACACCAGGTCTAGTATGGCCTGCTCTCTAGTTTGCTCCAGAACATGTTGCTCTAAGAAACTATCCCAAAAACATTCTTTGAAGTCCACGTCTACACTACCTTTGCCCATCTGATTTTTCCAGTCTATATGTAGAATGAAATCCCCCATGATTATTGCCGCAGATTTCTGACCAGCTCCCATTATGACTTCCTTTATACTCTGTCCAACTGTGTAGTTACAGTTAAGGGGCCTGTACACCACTCCCACTAGTGACTTCTTACCTTTGTATTTCTCATCTCAACCCAAACCACTTCTACATCCTGGTTTCCTGAACTTAGATCATCCCTCTCTAATGTCCTAAAACCATCATTAATTAGCAGCGCCATCCTCCACCCTTTCCCAACTTCCTGCTCTTCCTAAATGTCACGTACCCTTCAATATTCAGGTCCCAATCTATGTCACCCTGTAGCCATGTCTCTGTAATGGCTATCAGATCGTACTTATTTATTTCTATTCGTGCTAACAGTTCATCTGTTTTGTTTTAAATGCTACGTGTGTTTAGATACAGAGCCTTTACAAAAATAACAGGGCAAAACTAGGCACTGGGCAAAATCTGCTGATTTACTCTTAGATTTGTACTCTCCATCCCATCCTGTCACTGTCTTGTTTATCATTTCCCATATTAGTACCTTTCTCTCTTGCCTCTTCTCTACTCTTTGGTTTACCACATCTTCCCAAGTTTGATTCCTTGCCCCCACTATTCAATTTAAAACCCTCTCTACTTCCCTAATTATGTGGCTCGCGAGGACACCAGCCCCAGCACAATTCAGGTGTAGACCGTCCCAACGGTACAGATCCCACTTTCCCCAGTACTGGCACCAGTGCCTCACGAACTGGAACCCACTTCTCCCACACCAGTCTTTAAGCCACTCATTCATTTTTCTAATCTTATCTGTCCTATGCCAATTTGCATGTGGCTCAGATAATAATCCAGAAATTACTACCTTTGAGGTTCTGCTTCTAAATTTGGTACCTAGCTCCTCATACTGACTATGCAGAACCTACCTCGTCCTGCCTATGTCATTGGTACCTACATGGACACAGCCGCTGGATCCTCATCCTCCCACCACAAGTTCCTCTCCAGCCCTGAGCAAATGTCCTGGGCCCTGGCACCGGGCAGGCAACATAACCATCTGGACTCTTGCTCCTTGCTGCAGAGAACAGTGTCAATCTCCCTTCCTATACTGTTCCCTACCACCACTACATTCCTTTGTACTTTCCCACTTTAATGGCTTCCTGTACCACAGTGCCATGGTCAGTCAGCTCACCCACCCTGCAGCCACCACTCTCATCCAAACATGCAGAAAGAACCTCAAACCTGTTGAACAACTACAGAGGCTGACACTCCTGTCCTCTGGGTCCCCTTAACTGCTTCAGCTGGGGTCACACCTCCTGTCCCTGACCACCTACCAAATCAGAAGGCCCTAAGGGGTGTGACCACCTCCTAGTATAGCATCCAGGTAACTCTCGCCCTCCCTGATGTGTTGCAGTGTCAGCAGCACAGCCAATGACACTGAGCTGAAGATTCTCAAGCCACAGATACTTGCTGCAGACATGCTTGCCCTGGGATACACTGGTATCCAGGAGCTCCCATATGCTGCAGCCATGACATCACTTGTCCTGTCATACATGTGCTTTAATGAATTACTTTATTCAATTATTTATTTTATATTTATATATCTTATCACAAATTTCTGTATTATTTTAAACCTTAGGAATGGAATAGACCTTGACCACTTACCAGATACTCACCAAACAGCTAGTTTCATCCCCTGTAGTAGAGCAAGAACCAGTTCTTACAGGATGAAAATGTTAGAAAAAGCAAAGGAGCTCCCTCCACTCCTCACCGAAAAACCTCAGCTCACCAAACTCTCTCACTCCTTTGAGGTCGCACTCAGAATGTCTGAATTTACATGCTCTAAACACAGGGACTAGCTGAGCCCAGGTACAGCAAGACCAGTTCAAGCTAGTTTCCTTAATTAACTATTTCAGCTGTTGCCAGTTGATTGCTTCCATCTCCCTAGGCCTCTGGATGAGGCTTAAAATTTAAGCAATACTTGCAGTTAAACAGTACAAGAGTTTCCCTCCTCGCGTCAAGAGTCGCTGATGACAACTGTAGCACTTCTATTGTTGTTGTAGGTCATGTCAGCATCTCATTAGACAAGCAATTAAACTTGGACTCGTCTAATCTGTATGATTCAACTACATTCTGACTTTACCACATAAGGAATATCAGAGATTCTTGTTTAAATTATTTCACTCAACTGATGCAAGATACATAAATCAATTTCACAGTATTCATACGCAGCAACATGTAATAGAATCACTTTCCACCAGATGATCACACTTTGACCCCAAAAGGCATAAACAGACATCAAAGCACTTTATCAACTACAGTTTCCATGTAACATATATTTCTGCAAAAGAGAAAGTATTGATACCTGCTGAGGTCCAGAGCAGGGGGGTCCTGTTTTAACAAATAAATCAGTCTGTTTGGAGTAGTCACCAAAATATCTGAAGACAAAGGAAAAATGGTTCAACTACTATTGTTGTTAAAATCAGGTACTTGAGAAAACTGGGCCAATAAAGTTGTTTGGTGGTACAGAACTTGAGCATCGCTGAAAAAAAAAAGAGACATGTCAAAGCTTTTTGTCCTGCATTCATCAGGACACTTCGCAAAAATACCAATACAAGGGGAAAACAACAATGAATACTGTATGAAAAGCGTGCGCTGATTGGTTGGCAAGTGGACTCTGATTGGCGGAGGTGCTGCCATGGAGAATGCTCCAACTGATGATGACCGACAGATGGTGACTATTATGCAGTAGCAACAAGAGTGGTATTTGCCACTAACAGGATACTGCCGTCAAGCCAAAAGACGTTCTACCTGTCACACAAATGAGTAATGTGGTTTATGAATTTCAGTGCCAGTGTGATGCTAGGTATGTAGGCGGTACGTCCCAAAGACTGGCGCATTGCATCAAACAGCATGTCCTAGCCGCTGTTCGCAATGGGCTGGATACAGACTGTACCCAACCAGCCCATGCTTGCAAAACTCAAAACACACTGTCCAACATTAGATGTGATTCCGCGATTGGACAGCGTTTGCTGAATAATCCTCAGTGTGCTAAGAATTACGCTGACAACCAATTTAAGATGGTCAGTCAGGCTCGCTGTGTGGCACAGGTGTGTCTTGGAAGTGACATATGTTAATCCACAGGGCCCTCTTCTTTGCAGACAGAAAGAACGTGTACACACATTGCACCTGTTTCAGCTAAAAAAAAATAAGTGACAGCCATTCATTGACTCATTCCTCAGAGCAACATCTTGACCAATCAGGGTCAAGCTGCCTGGCTTCAATTTCAAACAATACTTGGCAGTTAACTGTCAGTCACCAATCAGAGTCCACTTGCCAACCAATCTGCACTCTCTTCTCATACAGTATAAATTGTTGTTTTCCCCTTATACTGGTATTCTTGCAAAGTTTCCTGATTAGTGCAAGAGGAAAAGCTTCAACATGTCTCCTTTTTTGGCACTTAGAAATAAAATACCTCAATTTAAATACAATATATCCATATCTTTTACATTCCTTACTGTTTCTGCCCACTGCCATTCTTTCTCCATCAGTTGAGAGTAAAATGTAGACCTCTTCACAGTTACAGGCACCACCTGATCAAGATGGTCAAAGCTGGGTTTTTTTTTAGCCAATTTATCCTCTGCATACACACAATCCTCTGTCCCAGCAACCAAGTAAAAACCCCTACACAATATTTGATCAACATTCAAGACTGAGGCTCAAGGAGAACTCAAGGCCAGAGCTCAGTCCTGATGTTAGGCCAATTCCTTCCCAGCCAATTTAAAATTATTTTCTTTTTAGGTGGAAATATACAAAATCACTCACCAAATTTATTTGATGTCTTAGGGCCAAACTTTTTGGCGGCCTCAGCTGCTTTGTTGATCATGTGAATTCTGAACCCAACACCTTCAGAGAGTTTTACTAGTTCCCGATGAGTCTGGAAATAGAGGAACAATCAGGTTGACTCAAGTTCAGTCAATATCTGAGTTTTGACCAATTATCATGTTTTTCTCCCAGAAAGCAGAAAAAATCCAAACAACTCCCTCCATGCATATACAGATTTCAGAAGACAAGGAAATATACATAGAATAACTTGTGTTTACATAGCATCTTAAACATTGTAAAATCTTCCAAGGCACTTCACAGGAGCGTAACCAGACCAAAAGCTTGGATAAAGAGGTAGGCTTTAAGGAGCCTAAAGGAGCTTAAAGGAAGAGAGGAAAGAAGACAGGCAGGGACATTTATGGAGGAATTAAAGAGCGTAGGGCCCAGGCAGCTGAAGGCACAACCACCAAATGTGTGGTAGTGGAAATCTGGCAGCACACAAGGCCAGAATTTGAGGAAAGCAGAGGATTGTTAGAGGTTACAGAGGTAAGGAAGGGGACAAGGCCATGGAGGAATATGAAACACAAAGATAGGAATTTTAAATTTGAGCTGCTCTCAACTTTTACAAGAAAGTAGAATTAACTTTCAAAAGACTTATGCTGTTCTGGTTGCTGAGAGTGCAGACAAACAGACTTAATGCAGCCAATTTCTAAACTGATGCTCATGCAATTGCGAAGACAGTACAGCGCCAACAAAATGATACAAGTGGTAACACTGAGAAAATCAATGCAATGCCTCAGAAGCCATACTCTCCTACATTACAAGCATGTCTAACAAGAGCACAACTCATTCATCGAACGTATTCTGATGCTGGCGTAGGCTCAATGCTGTTAATGCCAGCTTTTTGTCAACTGTTTCAGACAAGCTACTGTGTTCAAAATGAAGTATAGCTTAAGTTTAAAAAAAAAATCATCAGCAACTTTCAGCAACGAACAGGCTTGTTGTTTAATAGTCCTCTGGTAACAAAACATACCTGGCTGGCAAGCTCACGAGTAGGAGATAATATCAGTGCCCTGAAACCCTTGTTCATTGGCTGTTTCAGGCAAGTCAGAAGTGGAATGCAAAAGGCCAATGTCTTTCCTGATCCAGTTGGGGCACAGGCCAGGATTTCACGATTCTGTGAAGGGTACATAAAAAAGTTTGAAGTTAACTCTGACATAACAGTATGTATTTAAAGCAAAGGTCATTAGGATATTCTAGCTCTTGAGAAATGCCTCATGTTCACTTCCTTTAATGTCACAATACTCATCCTCATAATATAAAAATCAGGGTGCATAATTATTTCCACAGCATGAATGAATTTTCAATTCAATGCCCAGAATGTGAATGATGTACCTTTCCCAAAACTTTCACTGTTAACACAGTTTATTCTGGTCACACAGGCAAATGATAACCCACCTGACATCTGCCTACACCATCAGAGTGGTCATTCTGAGAGAGTCCTTGGCAGCGATATCCAACACTTCATCTATTTTTTTTGCTGCGTGAAGCCTATTCATTTAAGTGCACAGGCTCTTTAAATTTCTTCTGTGCAGCTCCATAGGTGATAACTTATGGGGCTGACTTTTGCATGGCCCACATAGGTTCTTCTGGGTTGTTATGCAGCTGTACAACTTAAGAGGCGTATTGACGATATCCCACCCTTCTTAAGGAAATATATTCCAATTTCCTAAAGCCCTTTTCTTACTCAGCCAAGCTGAGAATTTACGCTGAAGGTGCAAACCCAAACAGCAAAACCTGCTAGTGAAACAACGTACTTCACCATGGGGTCAGTCAATAAAAAGCAAACTTCTGAGAATTTACTGTTGTGGTATAAAGTTAGAGAAGTTGCTCTGTTTAATAAAATTCAATGGCAACAGCCCTCTAGTAACTTGACCATGCAGCCAGTATTCAAACTGGTAATGCCATAATAATGAAGCTCCAGGCATTTCCACCACAGGTGAATGGCAATCAGGAACAGGAATTCATCACTCTAGTCCAGTCCATGGACACTGGGAAGGGATTTCTATTATCTGCTATCCTTGCCAACATAACTTTATTAGCATATTTTGGGATAAAAAGGGGAAAAAAAACTTGCATCTTTATATCAGTTTTCATGACCACCAGACATTTCAAAGTGCTTTACAGCCAATGAAGTACTTATTGAAGTGTAGTCACTGTTGTAATGTGGGAAACATGGCGTGCAATCTGTGCACAGCAAACTCCCACAAGCATCAATATGATAATGACCAGTTAATCAATTTAATGATGCTAGGTGAGGGATAAATATTGGCCAAAACATCAGGGATAACTCCCCTGCTCTTCTTTGAAATCATGCCATGGGGTCTTCTACGTCAACCCAAGCAGACAGATGGGGCTTTGGATCAACAGCTCATCCAAAAGATGGCACCTCAGACAGAACAGCACTTCCTCAGTACTGCACTGGAATGTCAGCCTTGATTTTTGTACTCAAGCCCTGGAATGGGAGTTGAACCTGGAACCTCATGACTCTCAGAATCTCAGTGCAGAAGAGGCCCTTCGGCCCATCGAGTCTGCACCGACACGTGAGAAACACCTGACCTACCTACCTAATCCCATTTACCAACATTTGGCCCATAGCCTCGAATGTTGACATGCCAAGTGCTCGTCCAAGTACTTATTAAAGGATGTGAGGCAACCCGCCTCCACCACCCTCCCAGGCAGCACATCCCAGACTGTCACCACTTTCTGGGTAAAAAAAATATTTCCTCATATCCCCCCTAAACCTCCTGCCCCCTCACATTGAACTTATGTCCCCTCGTGACTGACCCTTCAACTAAGAAGGACAGCTGCTCCCTATCCACCCTGTCCATGCCCCTCATAATCTTGTGCTCCTCAATCAGGTCGCCCCTCAGTCTTCTCTGCTCCAAAGAAAACAACCCAAGTCTATCCAACCTCTCTTCGTAACTTAAATGTTTCATCCCAGGCAACATCCTGGCGAATCTCCTCCAGTGCAATCACATCCTTCCTATAATGTGGCGACCAGAACTGCACACAGTACTCCAACTGTGGCCTCACCAAGGTTCTATACAACTCCAACATGATCTCCCTATTTTTGTAAACTATGCCTCGATTGATAAAGGCAAATGTCCCATATGCCTTTTTCACCACCCATAAGACCATAAGACAAAGGAGCAGAAATTAGGCCATTCGGCCCATCGAGTCTGCTCCGCCATTCAATCATGGCTGATAAGTTTCTCAACCCCATTCTCCCGCCTTCTCCCCGTAACCTTTGATCCCCTTACCAATCAAGAACCTATCTATCTCGGTCTTAAAAACACTCAATGAGCTGGCCTCCACAGCCTTCTGTGGCAATGAATTCCATAGATTCACCACTCTCTGGCTAAAGAAGTTTCTCCTCATCTCTGTTCTAAAAGGCCTTCCCTTTACTCTGAGGCTGTGCCCTCAGGTCCTAGTCTCTCCTACTGATGGAAACATCTTCCCCATGTCCACTCTATCCAGGCCTTCCGGTATTCTGTAAGGTTCAATCAGATCCCCCCTCAACCTTCTAAACTCCATCGAGTATAGACCCAGAGTCCTCAAACGTTCCTCATATGTTAAGCCTTTCATTCCTGGGATCATTCTCGTGAACCTCTTCTGGACCCTCTCCAGGGCCAGAACATCTTTCCTGAGATACAGGGCCCAGAATTGCTCACAATATTCTAAATGTGGTCTCACCAGAGCCTTATAAAGCCTCAGCAGCACATCCCTGCTTTTATATTCTAGTCCTCTCGAAATAAATGCCAACATTGCATTTGCCTTCCTAACTACCGACTCAACCTGCAAGTTAACCTTAAGAGAATCCTGGACTAGGACTCCCAAGTCCCTTTGCACTCCAGACTTCTGAATTCTCTCCCCATTTAGAAAATAGTCTATGCCTCTATTCTTCCTACCAAAGTGCACGACCACACACTTGCCCACGTTGTATTCCATCTGCCACTTCTTTGCCCATTCCCCTAAACTGTCCAAATCCTTCTGCTGCCTCCCCGCCTCCTCAATACGATCTGTCCCTCCACCTATCTTTGTATCATCTGCAAACTTAGCCAGGGTGCCTTCAGTTCCTTCATCTAGATCATTAATGTATAAAGTGAAAAGTTGTGGTCCCAACACTGACCCCTGCGGAACTCCACTAGTCACTGGCCACCATCCTAAGAAGGACCCCCTTATCCCCACTCTCTGCCTCTTGCCAGACAGCCAATCTTCTATCCATGCTAGTACCTTGTCTCTAACACCATGGGCTCTTATCTTACTGAGCAGCCTCCTGTGCGGCACCTTGTCAAAGGCCTTCTGGAAGTCCAAGTAGATAACATCCATTGGCTCTCCTTTGTCTAACCTACTCGTTACCTCCTCAAAGAATTCTAACAGATTTGTCAGGCATGACCTCCCCTTGATGAAACCATGCTGACTTTGCCCTATTTTACCATGCACTTCCAAGTGTTCTGAAATCTCATCCTTAATAATGGACTCTTAAGATCTTACCAACGACCGAGGTCAGGCTAATTGGCCTGTAATTTCCCGTCTTTTGCCTCACTCCCTTCTTAAACAGGGTGGTTACATTAGCGATTTTCCAGTCCTCTGGGACCCTCCCTGACTCCAGTGATTCCTGAAAGATCACCACTAACGCCTCCACTATCTCTTCAGCTATGTGGGGTGTAATCCATCTGGTCCAGGTGATTTATCCACCTTCAGACCTTTCAGTTTTCCTAGCACCTTCTCCTTGGTAATGGCCACCATACTCACCTCTGCCCCCCGACTCTCTTGAACTTTGGGGATGTTACTCGTGTCTTCCACCGTGAAGACTGATGCAAAGTACCTATTTAGTTCCTCCGCCCCACTAACATGCCCCTCCGCCTTCAGAGATCTATGGACACATGCCAAGGTCTCTTTGTTCCTCAGAACTTCCTAGTGTCATGCCATTCATTGAATGCTTCCTTGTCAAATTACTCCTTCCAAAGTGTATCACCTCACACTTTTCAGCGTTAAATTCCATCTGCCACTTATCTGCCCATTTGACCATCCCATCTATATCTTCCTGTAGCCCAAGACACTCATCCTCACTGTTAACCACCCGGACAATCTTTGTGTCATCCGCAAACTTACTAATCCTACCCTCCACATAGTCATCTATGTCGTTTATATAAATGATGAATAATAGGGGACCCAGCACAGATCCCTGTGATACACCACTGGACACGGGCTTCCAGTCACTAAAACATCCTGCTGTCATCACCCTCTGTCTCCTACAACTAAGCCAATTTTGAATCCACCTTATCAAATTACCCTGTATCCCATGTGCATTTGGCTTCTTTATAAGCCTCCCATGTGGGACCTTGTCAAAGATTTTGCTGAAATCCATATAAACTACATCAACTGCACTACCCTCATCTACACACCTGGTCACCTCCTCAAAAAATTCAATCAAATTTGTTAGGCATGACCTCCCTCTGACAAAGCCATGCTGACTGTCCCTAATCAACCTTGCCTCTCCAAGTGGAGATAGATTCTCCCCTTCAGAATTTTCTCCAATAGTTTCCCTACCACTGACATGAGACTCACTGGCCTGTAGTTCCCTGACTTATCTCTACAACCCTTCTCAAATAGCGGAACCACATTAGCAATTCTCCAGTCCTCTGGCACCTCTCCCATGGTTAGAGTTGAATTAAAAATTTGGGCTCAGGGGCAAGAGTGCTACTGACTGGGCCACAGCTAACAATCTGACAACTGCCTAGTTTGCACGGTTCAGTATTAACGTGCCACAGGGCCCAAATTTAGCATCTATCTTAACAAGTCAACTGAAAAACACTTACATGTAACATGATGGGTATGGCTTGCATCTGTATAGGGGTGGGTATTTGGAACCCAGCTTCCTGTATGTGCTGGATAATTTTTGGGTGCACCTTATATTCTTGTAGGAGCTGCTCAAAGGTAGCAACTGGTTCAGGAATATCAGTTCCATCCACGTAAATCCGATGCTTACGTCGGAACTTATTTATCTTGGAAAGAAGAAAGGAATTTTAATTCCACATAGGCAAATGTTAAAGTGGAGCTTTTAAATTGATTTTCCTCCAGAAGAGTTTGCAGTAAGTAGGTTTATTTTTAGATATGGTCTAAAGACAAACCTTTTCTCGTTGTTGATGTTCCAGTTTCTCAGCACTGGGTTCTGTGCCCCTATTGACAGTATTACTCTTGATCTTGCTTTCCAGCGAGGACATCAACATTATCCCATCTTCATCTTTGGTGTTGGCAAAAATGTCACATACTGTTTTCGTTTCTGCTGATGGTGGCATGGGGAGAGAGAAATGAGGAACATATTTATTGCCAAATGTCAGTAAAGGCCCATAGTATAGGATATAATCAGGGTTGAAAAGAGATGAATCACATTCGGAAGTTGTAACAAGCAAACTCTTAATCTTTCCGTCCATCACCAATCATGTGGATTCAGTTCTATTTTATTATACATTTACAATATTCTCCTGTTTCCATGGGTGAACAGTTCATTGGGCAAAATACTCCAAAATCACTGTCAACACTAAAAATAATTCCGACTCTGCTGATCTAATTCTTTGTACTCATGTCAAATAATGAAGCCTGTCCTTGTCAACAGTACTACCAAGTTCAGTAAGCAGCTAATTGGGAATCATGTGGTCTGCGACTGAGTCTTATGTGGGAGTATTGACATACTAATTTTTGAAATATTTCCCAAGGGTGTACACCATGCTCAAGCATCAACAAGTGCCTCTGAGTTGTGGGATGCGGGTTTAATCTCTGGCTTCGTTAGATTCCTAATGTTAGCACGATTGCCAGCAGCTCAGGAAACTTGAGACAAGGTGGAAGCGAATGCTCTAGGATTTAATGTGCTCTGGGGACAGGGGTTCAAATCCCACCGTGGCATCTGGTGGAACCAGAATTCAATTAATTAATATGGAGTATAAAGCTAGTCTCTGTGACGGTGGCCATGAAGCTACCACTGATTGCCTTTATGAGAAACATCTGGTTCACTAACGTCCTTTCAGGAAGGAAATCTTCCATCCTTACCTGTTCAGGCCTACTTGTGACTCTAGATCCACAGCAAAATGGTTGACTAAGTGCCCTCTAAAATAGCGTGGCAAGCTACTCAGTTCAAAGACAATTAGGGAGGGCAACAAATGTTGGCCTGGTCAACAACACCCACAACCCATGAAAGAATGAAGAAAAAAAAAAGACCATCCTAGCTACTGTATGAGCAACAGCCTTGGAGGAGGTTCGAAAGGTTAGCTGCCTTCTCGTGCACCAGCCTGGCAAGGGTCTATTGAAGAGAAACTAAAGGAAATTAAAAGTGGACAACCTAACAAGCGATTGGTTTAAAAAAACTGTAAATGCTTTTTAAAAAGTAAATGCACGTGTACAAAGTTTTGTTTTTTTTTTAAAAAGGGAAAATGTTATCAGCCACAAGCTGCTGTGTATAAAATTTGCATTAAAATCTTTAAAAATGTACTGGCAGGTGGCAGAACAGGGAAGTGCACCTCTTATTGTGGCACTGAAGTATAAAAGTCCTCTTCGATGCTGAATTAGCTTATTATAACCACAACTATGGAAAAGGCTCTACAAATGGCTTCAGTGCTTCCTATACTAGGGAGGGGAAAGCAACATCAGTCAAGATTCCTGATCACCACTAAAAATCATGCATGCATAGACATTAAAGATGGATTAGGACTAGGTTGAGGTGTGTTGCCCAAAAGTCAAATAACTTATTGACCTGGTCATGGCTCAAACATAGAGAACAGCCACTTGAGCAAAACACCAGATTGTGTTCTTTTATGTGAGAAGGGACCAAAACAATTATGGAAGGGTTGGGTCTGAGGAGGGGACAAGCGTTTGATTCATCTCATTCTTCTTCTATTATTACTGCGTGCAAACCATTAAATTAATGACATGTTAAATATGATCATCACTGCACAAGAATGGCCATGTCCCTTTCTGGAGAGAAGAGAAGAAATCATTCACTCCAAAAACAAAAATTACTGCATCTCAGATTAGAAATCAGAATTACCAACTTCGTAATTGTTCTACTGCTTCAGCAAGCTGAGTTTTCCTCAGCTAACCTGCAAGATCTCCAATTTTTCCCAATTCTGAAGAAAGGTCATTGAGCTGAAACACTAACACAGTTTCTCTCTCCTCAGATGCTGCCTGACCGGAGTAATTTCTATTTTTCTCAGTTTACTGTACCTTTGTTCCTCTTTTTGCTTCTTTTACTCTTTTCTGATCCACCTGTCTCAAGTTTTCTTTTTCTGAGGGATGTAGATATGCCATCTTCACACTCTGTGGCAGAATCCTCTTCCACCCCATCGGTTTTCAATGTGCTGACCACTGATTTGCAGCTTTTAGCGCGCTGACTGTTAAAAAAGTCGAGGTCAGGGGCGTTTCCACTTAAGATGGCACTGCTTGACTTTGTTATCTGGAATTATATGACCATTACCTACATGAATATAAGATTTAAGGTGTGTACAATTTTACAGTGTAGGTCAAAGTGTATTGTAAGACACCGCTGAAAGATTCAAACATCAAACTAAATCATTGGCTTAAACCAAATTAGTTTATTGATCCTACTAAAACCACAAAACAACACTATCCTTGAACCAGAACCCAGCCGACATTAATCCATTCAAACCATACAGGGGGGGTTTAAGGGGTAATTTTATTCAGATTTGCCCTCTCAGCAACAGATATTGGAGTAGGCTGTGATTCCATAACTTTTAATTGTTCCTCTTTAAAACTAAGAGCACTTTGAGAGGTAACATGATCTAAGCAGCATTAGCTTGAGGCAGGTGCAAAAGCAGAGGCCTGAGGGTAGATATTCACAAATATTTGAAGATGGCAGGACAAGATAAGAAGAAACCCATGAAAGGCTTTGGGATACTTGGTTTTGTAAATAGCAACATTGAATTTAAAAAAAAGGAAGTCCTTCTAAAACCCTTACAAATCACTGGTTTGGCCTCAGCTGGATGGAGTGTGCAAATTTGGCACGATACTTTGGGCAACATTTCCCCCCCCCCCGTCAGGGGGAGAAGTGCGGGAGCGGGCACGCTTCCGATCGGTGCCCCCGATTGGGGGCGTGCCGCCATTTTACGTGGGCGAGCCAATTAAGGCCCGCCCAGCATGACGTGTGCCGGGAAGCGCTGTGTGCTCCCCGTGCGTGCCGGGTTGGGGGGGATTCCCTCAGCCAGGAGTGCGCTCTTTGGTGCGCTGCCTCAGGGAGATCGGCACTGATTTAAAACTTAGAAAAATTAGAAAAAAAATTTCCCTGCCCCGTCCCCTCACGTGACGCTGTCGCATCAGCTGGGACATGTCCAAACTTTAATTGTAAAATATTCTGCATTTTTTAAAATCTCTCATAAAACCTCATCCCACCCGTGGATGAGGTTTCATGTTTTTTCACAAGCCTGCCTGGGCTCCCGGCCTGCCCGCCAACCTTAAGGTCGTACGGGCAGGTCCATTAATGAGTTCAACTGGTTTTTTAATGGCCTTAATAGGCCATTGACAGGTCAGCAGGCACGCATCCAACACGGAGTGATGTCGGGCTCCCGCTCGCTGACCAGAAGATGCTGGCCTTTGAGAAGAGTGTCAAGGCCTTGGAGAGGGTCTAGAAATTTACTAGGATGATACCAGAGATGAGGGAGATTTGAGAAGTTAAGATTGTTCTCCTTGGAGCAGAGAAGTTTAAGGAGCAATCTAATAAAATATTCTAAATTGCGAGGGGGGAGATCAAGTGGGGAGAAACTGTTTCTACTGGTAAGTGGATTAGAGGTCATAGCTTTAAAGCATTAGAGGGGAAATTAGACTTTTCTCCACCCTCAACCCCTCACCGTACAATGTTGGTGAGATCTGGAACACGATATCTGAAAAACTGGTGGAATCAAATTCCACAGGAACTTTCAGAAGGCAACTGGAAATTTAATTGAGGGCTAACAGGGTTAAGTTGGGGGTCTGGGACTAAATTGAACCAGCTCTTTCAAAAGCCAGCGCTGGCCTGACAGAGGCTGCATGCCTTCTCCCTCCGTGCTGCAAGATTCTCTGCTCCCAAGCGTTAACTTGGGGCTTCACAACTGCGAGCCCACAGCAGATGGCATGGGGTCAGCCTCATGGTGGGCATGGAGGGCGCGCACAGACACACAAGCAATTGGGTTTTAGATCAGATCCTCATCCAGGTCCAATATTTTCACAATGCTTCCCAACAGCTTGCACGATTTTTGCTGTCAGGCTCCAAGTGGCATCAGGAGTGGGCCTGGTCCAGTTTGTGCCAAGGGGCAGCGTTTCTCTTCTCTGCTCCAGGGTAAACGGGCCCAGACTTTCCACTGAATGTTTGAACGGAAGAGGAGGATCCTGCTGAACAGGTCAGACGAAGCCCCAGACGGACAGCTCTCCTACCCCCTCCCTCCTCCCCCTTACCTACCCACACCTACCCACTTCCCCCCTACCTATCCCTGCCCCACCCCCTTCCCCCCTACCTACCCCTGCCCCACCCCTTCCCCCATACATACCCCTGCCCCACCCCCTTCCCCCATACATAGCACTGCCCCACCCCCTTCCCCCATACATAGCCCCCGCCCCCACCCACCCCTTCCCCATACCCCGCCCCACCCCCTTCCCCCATACATATCCCCGCCCCCACCCCCTTCCCCCATACATAACCCTGCCCCACCCCCTTCCCCCCCTACCTACCCCCTCCCCCCTACCTACCCCCTTCCCTCCCCTGCCCACCTACTTCCCCCTACCTACCCCTTCCCCCCTACCTACCCCCCTTCCCCCCCACCTACCCACTCCCCCCACCTACCCCCTTCCCCCCTACCCACCTACTTCCCCCCTACCTACCCCCTTCCCCACCCACTTCCCCACCCCTTCCCCCCCACTTCCCCACCCCTTCCCCCCTACCTACCCACTTCCCACCTATCTACCCCCTTCCCCCCCACCTACCCCCTTCCCCCCCTACCCACCCCACCTCCCTCCCTACCCCCCCCACTCCTTCCCCCCTCCCTATCCCCCCACTCCTTCCCCCCCTCCCTACCCCCCCCACCCCCCCCCAATCTTCCCCACCTCCCCCCTCCTTCCCCACCTCCCCCTCCTTCCCCACCTCTCTAGCCCCCCTTCCCTACCCCCCCTCCTTCCCCACCTCCCCATCTCCTTCCCCACCTCCCCCATCCTTCCCCACCTCCCCCCATCCTTCCCACCTCCCTACCCCCCTTTCCCACCTCCCTACCCACCCCCCTTTCCCACCTCCCTACCCACCCCCCTTTCCCACCCCCCTACCCACCCCACCCTATCCCACCTCCCTACCCACCCACCCCTTCCCACCTCCCTACCCACCCCCCCTTCCCACCTCCCTACCCACCCCCCCTTCCCACCTCCCTACCCACCCCCCCTTTCCCACCTCCTTACCCACCCCCCCCCCTTTCCCACCTCCCTACCTACCCCCCCCACCCCTTTCCCCCACCCTACCCCCCCCCAACCCCTTTCCTCCACCCTACCCCCCCAACCCCTTTCCTCCACCCTACCCCCCCACCCCTTTCCTCCACCCTACCCCCCCACCCTTTCCTCCACCCTACCCCCCCCACCCCTTTCCTCCACCCTACCCCCCCCCCCACCCCTTTCCTCCACCCTACCCCCCCCAACCCCTTCCTCCACCCTACCCCCCCCAACCCCTTTCCTCCACCCTACCCCCCCCCCACCCCTTTCCTCCACCCTACCCCCCCCCCCACCCCTTTCCCTCACCCTTTTCCCCCTTTAAGCTCAGGTTGCCGGTCTGCAGCCTGCGGCCTAACGCCTCGCCTCCGCCTCCAACTAGCGGTGAAGCCGCCAAACCAGTAGCCTGGGGTGTGGGTGGAACTTGCCCTCGGCCCCCGTTCCTCACCTGCAGCCTCTCGGCGTCCCGCCCGAACCGCTTCCAGTCGAAGCGGGCGCCAGCGCCCAGCGCGCGGAACAAATCGAGCGCCTCCATCGCCAGGGAGAGGAGGCCGGAGCACCGAGAGATAGATAGAGAGAGGCCGGCCGAGCGACTACTCGGCGATCGTTATCACACCACCCGGGTCTGGAATTAAAGTGACAGTGCTCCCCGCCCGGGTCTGGAATTAAAGTGACAGTGCTCCCCGCCCGGGTCTGGAATTAAAGTGACAGTGCTCCCCTCCCGGGTCTGGAATTAAAGTGACAGTGCTCCCTCCCGGGTCTGGAATTAAAGTGACAGTGCTCCCCTCCCCGGGTCTGGAATTAAAGTGACAGTGCTCCCCTCCCGGGTCTGGAATTAAAGTGACAGTGCTCCCCTCCCGGGTCTGGAATTAAAGTGACAGTGCACCCCGCCCAGGTTTGGAATTAAAGTGACAGTGCACCCCACCCTGGTCTGGAATTAAAGTGACAGTGCACACTACTCGGATCTGGAATTAAAGTGACAGCACACCCTACCCTGGTCTGCAAATAAAGTTATAGCGTTACCCTCCCTCCCCAACCCGGGTCTGAAAGTAACAGTGCAACCCACCCGGGCTTGGAATTAAAAACAGGATAGAAAATGGGATAGAAGGGGGGATAATAAAGGGGATAAAACCATGGATAAATGAATAAAAATAAGTGGATGAAAAATAAAAATGAATGTAGAAAATAGGGGATTAAAAAAGCGGGTGAGGATGGAGCAGAGAGTTCATGGTCTGAAGTTATTGAACACAATGTTAAGCCCAAAAGGCTGTAAAGTGCCTAGTCGGAAGATGAGGTGCTGTTCCTCCAGTTTGCATTGGGCTTCACTGGAACATTGCAGCAGGCCAAGGACAGACATGTGGGTATGAGAGCAGGATGGTGTGTTGAAATGGCAAGGGACTGGAAGGTCTGGGTCGTGCTTGCAGGTAGACTGGAGGTGTTCTACAAAGCGGTCACTCACAGTATCAACTGTGCCCCGTTAGCCATCTTGTCCCTTAAGTCACAAGGTTTCATGTTCAAGTCCCTGCACTTCAGGCCCTAAGATCAAAAATCTACACTGATACTCCAGTGCAGTGCTGTACTAAGGTACAGTGTTGGAGGTACTGCCTTTCAGATGAGATGTTAATCTAAAACCCTTTACCCTTGCTCAGGTGGTTGTAAAAGATCCCATGGCATTATTTTAAAGAGCAAAGGGAGTTAATGCTGGGTTCCTGGCCAATGTTTATTCCTTAAACAAAAACAGATTATCACATTGCTCTTTACTGGAATTTGCTGAATGCAAATTGGCCACATTACAATAGTGACTACACTTCAAAATTGCTTCATTGGCTGTAAAGCGGTTTGAGATGTCTGGTGGTCATGAAAGCCGCTATATAAGTGCAAGTCTTTCTTTAATACAATTTGTCCCACACATCTACCCATTAAACTTTTGCGAGATAGCAGGGGTGCTGATGTTCTTGTAGTTAATTGAAAATCGTTGTTGCATACCCACTGTTTTCAAAGCTGGTTATTGAAACAATGTTGGCTCAGAACTTCCGATCTCGGTGGGTCATATCCCGGAGTTATCCCAGAAGATCCTCTGGAAGCCCCCACTCAAGGACTGCATGGCAATTGCCCAGGAAGTTTAAACTTCTGGTAGCCAATTACCCTGCACTGGGAACAATTTGATACTCCAATTTAAATTGGAGACTTCGGATGGTTCTGACTCTCTTAGCAGAATAGTTACCAAGGAAAAGTTAGAAGGATTAAAACCGCTTCTAACTCCTGGGTAACTATACTACTGACACCAGCCACCCCCTCAGCCATCTAGACCCCCAACCACTCCCCCACCCTCCATCCATACCCCTGACTGCCCCCATCCCCTGACCACCCTCCCAACCACCCAACAATGCCCCAACTACCCTCCCTACCCGCCAACTACACCCTCAACCCCCGACTACCCTCCCCACTGACTACCCAACCGACCTCGCCCTGACCACCCGACTCCCCCATGACCTCCTGACACCTCCTCCCCCTGACCACCCGACCACAATCACCCGGCTCCGACTGTGATTGTCACTCCACGGAAGCTCTGGCCCAATGATGATTGAGTGCAGCCTCAGCCCCCAGTACTAGTTCACTCCAAGTAACAAATTATAGGGTCACCTAATTGGGAGGACAGCCAATACGTGTTCAGATTTTTAAAAACATTAACTATAGGAATATATTTTTTACACGCGCACTCATTGAGAAAACCATTGCAAGTTGTCATCCCAGAACATTGCTCCAATTTCTTTTTCATAAACAAACATTCTCTTTTACATCACAACTCTCTCCCCACGTTCCATGACCCACCCCACCCCACACCGGCCTCCTGTCCCCTCCCCACACACTCATCTCAAGGACTTGTCTCCTAGCAAGGATATAGTGTGCAGAGGCTGTTTGGCTTTCCATTACCATGAAATTGCCCATTTCTTTGTGGTTGAGGCTTTAGATTAAGATTCGATGGACTTTTCAACCAATTTTGCCCTCACCTGTTGCCCAACCATGCGAGCAACCAGCAAGACTCATTGGATAGTGACCAGGAAAAGGGGCTCGCATCAGTTTTCTCCACCTGATCTCAAAGGCATCGATTGAAGCAGTTGTGACACCTGTATGTTCACCTTACCAGGGATCAGCTAACTCAGCACCGACAACTAATGTGTTCATGTCCTGCAATAGTCGGTGATAGTTTGCTATTATCCCGTTATAATCCTCGCAAAAGATAACAAAATGTCATAAACTCATTTTGTACTGAACACTGACCCAAAGAAATTAAAGACAAAGAGAACACTGGCAAATAACTGATTCCTATCAATCCATTGTTACATGTACTTCTAAGTCACAAGAGGGCAGTAAATCTCTACCGTGATATCTCGACAGTCTCTTTGCAAGGCTGAGGTTTTAACTTGTAGATCAGCCATAAAATCATAAAATCCCTGTTTCTTGCTTTGTTCCCTGCTTTTGCCACTGACTGTCCACCAACTCACTTCCCCTCCCAGTTTCACTCCAAACAATACATGTGTTAATATGCAGACTAGCCCCATCCAACAACCCCCCAACTACCCTCTCTACCCCACAACTACACCCTCAAACCCCAGCTACACTCCTGCCCCCACCCCAACCTACCCTGACCGCCCAACACCCCTCACCCCAACCATCCGACCCCCCCCACACAGCCATCGGACCCCTTCCCCATGACCACCCGATATCCCCTACCCCCTGACCACCCAACAACACCTCCCCCTCTGACCAGCCGACAACCCCTTCCCCGACCATCTGACAACCCTTTCCCCCTCACCACCCAACAGCCCCTTCCCCCGACCACCTGACACCCCGTCCCCTACCAATTAGGTGATCCCATATTTGTTACTTGGAGTGAACTAGTACTGGGGGCTGAGGCTGTGCTGAATTGTCATTGGGCCAGAGCTTCCGTGGAGTGACAATCACTCAGAGTCAGGTGATTGTGGTCGGGTGGTCAGGGGGAGGGGGTGTCGAGTGGTCAGGGGGAGGGGGTGTCAGGTGGTCAGGGGGAGGGGGTGTCGGGTGGTCAGGGGGATGGGGCGTCGGGTGGTCATGGGGAGGGGGTGTCGGGTGGTCAGGGGGAAGGTGTGTCGGGTGGTCAGGGGGAGGGTGTGTCGGGTGGTCAGGGGGAGGGTGTGTCGGATGGTCAGGGGGAGGGGTTGTTGGGTGGTCAGGGTGAGGGGGTGTTGGGTGGTCAGGGGAGGGGGTGTCGGGTGGTCAGGGGAGGGGTGTCGGGTGGTCAGGGGGAGGGGTTGTTGGGTGGTCAGGGGGAGGGTTTGTTGGGTGGTCAGGGGGAATGGGGTGTCGGGTGGTCAGGGGGAGGGTTTGTTGGGTGGTCAGGGGGAAGTGTGTCGGGTGGTCAGGGGGAGGGGGTGTCGGGTGGTCAGGGGGAAGGGTGTCGGGTGGTCATGGGGAGGGGGTGTCGGGTGGTCAGGGGAGGGGGTGTCGGGTGGTCAGGGGGAGGGGTTGTTGGGTGGTCAGGGGGAGGGTTTGTTGGGTGGTCAGGGGGAATGGGGTGTCGGGTGGTCAGGGGGAGGATTTGTTGGGTGGTCAGGGGGAAGTGTGTCGGGTGGTCAGGGGGAGGGGGTGTCGGGTGGTCAGGGGGAAGGGTGTCGGGTGGTCATGGGGAGGGGGTGTCGGGTGGTCAGGGGGAGGGGGTGTCAGGTGGTCATGGGGAGGGTGTGTTGGGTGGCCAGGAGGAGGGGGTGTCGGGTAGTCAGGGGGAGGGGGTGTTGGGTGGTCAGGTGGAGGGGGTGCCGGGTGGTCAGGGGGAGGGGGTGTTGGGTGGTCATGGGGAGGGGGTGTCGGGTGGTCAGGGGAGGGGGTGTCGGGTGGTCAGGGGGAGGGGGAGGGGGTGTCGGGTGGTCAGGGGCCATACTGGGGCCCAGCTGATTCTGTGGATTAGTTTCCAATTCAATATAGAAAAGAAGAGGTGAAAACTAGCCTCTGTACCTGTCATAAAATTCTTAAGCACACCTTGCAATCTAACATTTATGTTTGATATGAAGGTGAAGATTCGGCCAAGTATGTGAAGGCGTGAAGTGAAGTGTAGCCAGGTTTGCTCAGGATACAGAGGCTGAATTAAGTCTCCACAGAGTTGAGTGGCCACAACCTCACCCTTCACTTACTTTGACATCAAATCTACCAACAAAATAAGTGCGGAGAAAGTGTACAGTAAAGAGTGCACATTATGGTTCAAAAATGGGATGCCACCCTTGAAATAAGGGTCAGTTGAAATGTCTGCCTGAGGGAAGATGTTGTGGCTGTCTCCATATATGTGGGCATGAGTTAGTTTTAGAAGTATAAATCACATGTGGGTGTTCGATGTGGGTGTAGGTAAAATGGGTCATTGCTGGCAATGTGGCTGTGTACCAGGTATGTCCTGTAACAAAAGCAGGACAAATCCATCCCGGCCAATTACCGCCCAATCAGTTTATTCTCAATCATCAGTAAAGTGATGGCAGGGGCTATCAACCGTGCTGTCAAGAGACACTTGCTTAGCTATAATCTGCTCACTGACGCCACTCAGCTCCTGACCTCATTACAACCTTGGTTCAAATATGGACAAAAGAGCTGAACTCCAAAGGTGAGGTGAGAGTGACTGCCCTTGACATCAAGCCTGCATTTGACCGAGTGAGGTATCAAGGAGCCCTAGCAAAACTGTAGTCAATGGGAATCGGGGGAAAACTCTCCACTGGTTGGAGTCATACCTAGCACAAAGGAGGATGGTTGTGGTTGTTGGAGGTCAATCATCTCAGTTCCAGGACATCTCTGCAGGAGCTCCTCAGGGTAATGTCCTCGGCCCAACCATCTTCAGCTACTTCATCAATGACCTTCCTTCCATCATAAGGTCAGAAGTGGGGATGTTCACTGATGATTGCACAATGTTCAGCACCATTCGAGACTCCTCAGATACCGAAGCATTCCATGTCCAAATGCAGCAAGACCTGGACAATATCCAGGCTTGGGTTGACAAGTGGCAAGTAACATTCGTGCTACACAAGTGCCAGACAATGACCAGTTCCAAAAAGAGAGAATCTAACCATCGCCCCTTGATGTTCAATGGCATTACCATTACTGAATCCCCCACTATCAACATCCTGGGGGTTATCATTGACCAGAAACTGAACTGGACTAGCCATATAAACACTGTGGCTATACTGAGCAGGTCAGAGATTAGAAATCCTACAGTGAGTAACTGACCTCCTGACTCCCGAAAGCCTGTCTACCATCTACAAGGCACAAGTCAGGAGTGTAATGGAATATTCTCCACTTACCTGGATGAGTGCAGCTCCCACAACACTCAAGAAGCTTCCAGTACAAAGCAACCCATTTGATTGGCATCCCATCCACAAACATTCACTTCCTCCACCACCAACGCACAGTGGCAGCAGTGTGTACCATGTGCAAGATCTCACCAAGGCTCCTCAAACAGCACCTTCCAAACTCATGACCGCTACCATCTAGAAGGACAAGGTCTTCGGACACATGGGAACACCACCACCTAGAAATTCCCCTCCAAGCCACTCACCATCCTGACTTGGAAATATATCGCCGTTCCTCCACTCTCATTGGGTTAAAATTCTGGAACTCCCTCCCTAACAGCACTGTGGGTGTACCTACACCACATGGACTGCAGCAGTTCAAGAAGGCAGCTCACCACCACCTTCTCAAGGGCAATTACGGATGGGCAATAAATGATAGCCTAGCCAGCGATGACCACGTCGAATGAATGAGTAAAAAAAAACCATTCACGACTCCTCAGCTACAGAAGTCCATGCCCTAATGCAGGAAGGTATGGACAATGTTCTGGCTTGGTTTACATACGAACGTACAAATTAGGAGCAGGAGTAGGCCCCTGAGCTCCTCGAGGCTGCTCCACCATTCAATAAGATCATGGCTGATCAGAGTGTAACCTCAAACCCACATTCCTTCCGACCCCCGATAACCTTTCACCCCCTTGTTAATGAAGAATCTATCTAGCTCTGCCTTAAAAATAATTAAAGACTCTGCTTCCACTGCCTTTTGAGGAAGAGAGTTCCAAAGACTCACAACCCTCAAAGAAAAAAATTCTCCTCATCTCTGTCTTAAATGAGTGACCCTTTATTTTTAAACAGTGACCCCCTAGTTCCAGATTCTCCCACAAGAGGAAACACCCTCTCCACATCCACTCTGTCAAGACCCCTCAGGATCTTAAAAGTTTCAATTAAGTCGCCTCTTACTCTTCTAAATTTCAGTTGATACAAGCCGAACATGTCCAGCCTTTCCTCATAAGGCAACCCACCCATTCCTGGTATTAGTCTAGTAAACCTTCTCTGAACTGCTACTAACGCATTTACATCTTTCTTTAAATAAGGAAACCGGTACTGTACACAACACTCCAGATGTGGTCTCACCAATGCCCTGTACAACTGAAGCATAATCTCCCTACTTTTGTATCAATTCCCCTCACATTAAATTCCCCTCACATTCTATGACCTTTCCTAATTACCTGCTGTACCTGCATACTAACCTTTTGTGATTCATGCACAAGGACACCCAGATCCCTCTGAATCTCAGAGCTCTCCAATCTCTCAACATTTAGATAATAGGCTTCTTTTTTAATCTTCCTGCCAAAATGAACAATTTCACATTTGCCCACATTGAAATCCATTTTCCAGATCTTTGCCCATTCACTTAACCTATCCACGTCACTTTGTAGCCTCCTTATGTCCTCTTCACAATTTACTTTCCTACCTGTCTTTGTGTCATTAGCAAATTTAGCCACCATACCTTCAGTCCCTTCATCTAAGTCATTTATATAAATTGGTAAAAAGTTGAGGCCCCAGCACTGATCCCTGTGGCACACTACTCGTCACATCCTGCCAACCAGACAAAGATCCATTTATGCCAACTCTCTGCTTCCTGTTAGCTAGCTAATCTTCTATCCATGCCCCCTACACCATGAGCTTTTATTTTCTGCGATAACCTTTGATGTGGCACTTTATCAAATGCCTTCTGGAAATCTAAGTACAGTAAATCCACTGGTTCCCCTTTATCCACAGCACATGTGACTCCTTCAAAGAACTCCAATAAATTGGTTAAACATGATTTCCCTTTTACAAAACCATGTTGACTCTGCCTGATTGCCTTGAATTTTTCTAAGTGCCCTGCTGTAACATCTTTAATAATAGCTTCTAACATGTTCCCTATGATATGTTTAGGGGAACTGACCTAGTTTCCTGCTATCTGTCCCCCTTTTTGAATAAAGGAGTTACATTTGCTATTTGGAACCTTTCCTGAATCTAGGTAATTTTGGAAAATTAAAACCAGTGCATTAACTATCTCACTAGCCACTGCTTTCAAGACCTTAGGGTGAAGTCCATCTGGACCTGGGGATTTGTCAGCCCGCAGCCCCAACAATTTGCTCAATACCACTTCCCTGGTGATTGTCATTTTCCCAAATTCCTCCCTCCCTTCCATTTTCTGATTTGCAGCTATTTATGGGATGTTACTTGTGCCCTCAATAGTGAAGACCAATGCAAAATACTTGTTTAATTCATCTGCCATCTCCCTACTTTCCATTATCAACTCCCCAGACGCAGTCTCTATAGGACCAACGCTCACTTTGTTAACTGTTTAGTTATTTAAATATCTATGGAAACTCTTACTATCCATCTTTATATTACCAGCTGGCTTTCTCTCATACTCTAATTTTTTCCTCCTTATTAATCTTTTTGTCATTTTTTGCTGTTCTTTATATTTATTCAAATCTTCTGACCTGCCATCCATCTTTGCACAATTGTAGGCTTTTTCTTTAAGTTTGATGCTGTCTTTAACTTTTTTAGTTAACCACGGATGGAATTCTCCTTGGAATTTTTCTTTCTCATTGGACTGTATCTATTCTGTGTGTTCTGAAATATCCCTTTAAATGTCTGCCACTGAACGATATCTCTTAACCTCATTTGCCAGTTCACTTTAGCTAGCTTTGCTTTCATGCCCTCATAATTGCCCTCATTTAAATTTAAAATACTAGTCTTGGATACACTCATTTCTCCCTTAAAATGAATGTAAAATTCAATTATATTATGATTGCTACCCAGGGGTGCCTTCACACCGAGGTTATCAATTAATCCTATACCAGGTCTAGTTTAGCCTGCTCTCTGGTTGACTTCAGAACGTGCTGTTCTAAGAAACTATCCCGAAAACATTGCATGAACTCCTCACCTACGCTAGTTTTGCCCATCTGATTTTTCCAGCCTGTATGTAGATTAAAATCCCCCATGATTATTGCTGTACCTTTCTGGCAAGCTCCCATTGCCTCTTCTTTTATACTCTGTCCTACTGTGAAGTTACAATTCGGGGACCTGTACACCACTCCCCACAAGTGACTTCTTGCCTTTATTATTCCTCATCCCAACCCAAACCGCTTCTACATCCTGGTTTTCTGAACTTAAGCCATCCCTCTCTAATGTGCTAATACCATCATTAATTAGCAGAGCCACCCCGCCACCTTTTCCTAACTTCCTGTCCTTCCTAAGTGTCACGTACCCTTCAATATTCAGGTCCTAATCTATGTCATCCTGTAGCCACTTATTTATTTCTATTTGCTATTAGTTCATCTGTTTTATTTTGAATGCTACGTGCATTTATATACAGAGCCTTTAGTTTTATCTTTTTTTAATTTTTGTAACGTCTAGCCTTATCTGCTGATTTACTCTTAGATTTGTACTACTCTTTGTCCCTCCCTGTCACAGTCTGTTTATTATTTCCCATATTGATATCTGTCTCTCTTGCCTTCTCTCTACTCTTTGGTTTATCATCTTCCCAAATTTGATCGCTTGCTCCCACTATTCAGTGTAAAACCCTCTCTACTTCCCTAGTTAGGTGGCGTGTGAGGACACCAGCCCAAACATGGTTCAGGTGCACCGTTCCAACAGTACAGATCCCACTTTCCCCAGTACTGGTGCCAGTGCCCCACAAACCGGAACCCACTTCTCCCTCACCAGCCTTTGAGCCATGCATTCATTTCTCTAATCTTATTTGTTCTATGCCAATTTGCATGTGGCTTCAAACTCCAAGTCTTCACTCAGTTAGTCAGCTGCATTCTGTTTTCAAGTAACAATCACGCCACACAAGTGCCCGGCAATGACCATCTCCAACAAGAGAGAATCTAACCAATTTCCCTTGACATTCAATGGCATTACCACTGCTGAATCCCCCACTATCAACTCCTTGACCAGAAACTGAACTGGACTAGCTATAAAAATACTGTAGCTACAACACAGGTTACAGCCTGGGAATTCTGTGGAGGGTAACTCACCTCCTGACTTCCCAAAGCCTAGTAACAATCTACAAGACATAAGTTAAGATTGTGATGGACTACTCTCCACTTGCCTGGATAAGTCCAGCCCCAACAACTCTCAAGAAGCTCAATGCCATCCAGGACAAAGCAGCCCTCTTGATTGGCAATCCATTTACTACCTTAAACATTCACTCCCTCCACCACCGACGCATAGTGGCAGCAGTTTGTAAGATATACAAGATGCACTGCAGCAACATACCAAGGCTCCTTCGACAGCACCTTCCAAACCTGCGACCTTTATCACCTAGAGGAACTAAGGCAGCAGATGCATGGGAACACCACCAGCTGTAAGTTCCACTCCAAGTCACACAGCATCCTGACTTGGAATTATATTACCGTCATTCACTGTTGCTGGGTCTAAATCCTGGTACTCCCTTCCTAACAGCACAGTGGGTGTACCTAAACCACATGGACTACAGTGGTTCACAAGGTGGCTCATCACCGCCTTTTCAAGGGCAATTAGAGATGGGCAACAAACACTGGCGTAGAAAGTGATGCCCACACTGCGTGAACACATTAAAAAAGTTTCTTCATATTGAACCACGATTGTAAGGACCACCAGACTGTTCAACCAGGGGCACATCTCATCCAAGTTCAGTCATGAGTGCATTCAATGTCCAGAAGTAATCACTTGAATACAGCTAAGGGTGGCACTGCTGGCTGATTCACCACCATCATGCCACACTCCCAACCCCCACCACCCTCAATTCTGTAGTCCAGAAGTGCTAAAGTCAGTTTTAGCACCCGTATGGTGGTAATGCAATTAAGGTACTGGATTAGCAAACCGTAGATTGTGAATTTGAATCCCGCTATGACAAATAAATAATCCATGAAAAAAGCCACGAAGGCTGTGGCGGTGTTGCAAATATCCAACTTGACCCCAGGGAAGAGAACCTGCTATCCCTTGTGTTCTGGCCTATGTATGAATCTAAAGCAAAAACAGAAAGTGCTGGAAACACTCAGCAGACCAGGCAGCTTCTGTGGAGAGAGAAACAGAGTTAATGTTCCAGGTCAATTGCTGAGTATTTTCTGTTCCTATTTGAGATTTCCGGAATTTGCGGTATTTTGCTTTGGTAAAGGTGTGTCTAATTGTGTGCTCGACTCCGATCCGGCCTAGCAAGCTTTTCACACACGCAAACGGTTGTTAGAAGAAGGGCTACCTTCTCAGACCAACATTGCAGTGTCACCCAGATTCTGAGAACAAACGCTATCACCTGCTCAAAGCCACGATTCAACTCTGGACTGTATACCAGCCCATTTAATACTGAGGTTCTCTTCGATCCTGTGCTCCTTTTCATAGTCCCGTGTTGACCTTTGGTGGTTTGATTTGAGATGACAGCCACTAAAAGAATAAATGATTGTGGCATAAAGGCTATTTTTATCAAAAAACAGCCCGTAGTAAATTACCAGGAAAATTTTGTCTTAGATATGTCATCATAATTTAATTTAATTTAATTAACTTGTCTTTTGTACTTTAATTACCCATCATTAGGAATCTTATTTGGCCCATTTTGCAACCAACAAATCGTACAATTAAAAGCTCTTTTTATTGCTTTTGTTAGCACTTGTCTGTTTGTAAGATTTACAATGGGGATTTACAGTACTATTTGCAGGTCCCAAGGCAGTGATAGTCCAGCCCTTCAACTATCAATCACATTGACCCCTGCACCTCACTGCTTTTCAGGGGCCATGTTGCTACCCATCGGCACAAGTTTTCTAATATACCATCCGCTCTTTGAACTATGTAAAAGGGAAAATAATAGAGCAACCACTTCTCATGGCATTATTCCTGCTTAGGCTATCATACTTAATATGCACATAATTGCCAATTAGCCTGACTAAGTGGACTTGTGACCTCTTCCCCGCTGTGACACCCAATCCATTTAACAGGACAGTCGCTCTCAGATCACAGTGTGGTTCTGATGTAAGCTCTATTATCTTTCAGCAAAGAAACATGCCCAGTTATTCACTCCTGCGTTTCCACATTCTGTTCTTTTGTCCCCGGCTTCTGTTCCCTGCGCTGCTTAACCTGGTCGCAACTTTTTGACCTCATGTTCCTGCTCCTCTCGAGGGTGTTGTTAGATCACTTTGCAATTGAAAGTGCCTTTTGTTCTTTTCCTATAAAGTGGAGTCAGCAAAACTGTTTCAAGTGGTGGAACTGCTTTGTGTATGTGTGTGCATTCCTTGAATTGGGTGCACGTGTATCACTGATAACTTTACTGTACAGTGTAGCCCGTCACAATGTTTTAAACAGCGCTGTTAATATACTCTCTTCATTTAGACATCACCTATGGCTCAGTGGGAACACTCACGCCTCTGAGTGTGGGTTATTACTCCCACCCCAGGGACTTGAGCACGAAGCCTAGGCTGACGCTATAGTGCAGTGTTGAGGGAGAGCACTGCACTGACAGAAGTACCAACTTTGGGATGATGTGGATGTAAAAGATCCCATTGCACTATTTTGAAGAGGAGGGGAGTTGTTCTGGCCAATAATTATCCCTCAACCAACACCTAGGAAAAAGGTTATCTGGTCACTATCCTATTGCTGTTTGTGGAACTTTGCTGTGTGCAAATTGGCTGCCATCGGATTTAAATAAGTACGTGCTTCACTGCAAAGCGCTTTGGGACATCTTGAGATCACAAAAGCTGCTAAAACCATGCAAGCTCTTTCTTCTGAAGTACAGTTCCTTGAGCACCAGAGTCGTGTAGCACATCACCTGGATGGCCTTTCGTTATTTATGAGTCTTGGCAGTGGATGTGAGGGTGGGTGTTCTGTGCACGGTGCTCAACTGACAGTGAGCAGAGCACTTGTTTAGAGATTTCTGTCTCTGTCATTGTAGCAGTTGCGAGGAAGCACAAAGAACAGATAGAAATAACGACTAAATTTTGACCTGTATGGAAACAACAATTTCTGCAACATACCTTATCTATCAATCATGAAATTGCCTATTATCTGCTCCTATGTCCTATACTCGTAGGCTGTAACAGATCCCCTATATATCCCCGAAAACTAGCCCTGACTTAGCTATCTCTTTGGGATCTGCCAAAGTAAAAACTCACAATCTTAAGTATAAATTGTTTTCTTGTGGGTTTGAGACTTGTTTTTAAAAATAGTTTCCTCTTGTTCCCAGGTAGTGCTGGCAGCTTCCCTTAGCCTGAAGTACATGAGTAAACCATTTAGTTTTTGCAAAATATGTAGTAGGTCATTTACCTGTGCCAGATCACAAATTACCCAATTTATTGAATTCCATTATCAAAGCTTTCTAAGGCAGGAGTGAATTCACAACCTCAAGGTTATTAGTTTAGTACCATGTGCATTAAGCTACTGTACCCACTGATGAGATAAGGCATTATACTAAAGACCATGCAACCTTTGGGATATTTGTGAGACATGATCTGAGACCATAGAAAGAGAAATCTTTCATTTTTACTGGCACTGCAGAATGTTGAGTGTCCACAGGTGGGGGCAGTATAACCTGCAAGTTCATTATAAATGTACGGATGCACACTTCCTTGTTCTGCACAGCATGATTCACGTTTCAAGAATTCCCAGGTAAAACGTCTGTTGTGTACTTCAGCCACGCAAGTTCTTGCAGATTTTAATATTCAATTGCAGCCTCTCAGGAATGCAAGTTGTCCCAAACCATTCATAATTTTACAAATTATTCTAATGTCTCTGGGCCATCTGGACTGGAAACGTGGCCAAATATGGCAAACCCTTCATAGGATTAGCCAGACAGGATGAATGTAATAGAAATAAACACAAAGGTGTAGAAAGGCTCTAGTCTGGGATTTTCTTTATCTTTTCAAAAGGAAATATTCCTTTCTGAAACATTTATTTCCATGGAGCTTGTAGGAGGAGCATGTTTGCCTCATGGGTCCCCCATGCAAAGGTACAGTTTGGGGTCCTTACATTTTGCTAAACAATCATATGAAATATTCCATCCAGTGTCACAGCAGCATGTGCAGCATCATGGAGAGCCCTGTTTGCAATAGATATTATAGAAATAGTTGATAAATTGATCATTTTAAAAAAATATATTAATCCATGGGATGTGGGCATTGCTGGCTAGGCCAGCATTTATTGCCCATCCCTAATTGCCCTTGAGAAGTTGGTGGTCAGCGGCCTTCTTGAACCACTGCAGTCCATGTGGCGTAGACACGCCCGCAGTGCTGTTAGGGAGGGATCTGGGATCATGGACCTGGCATTAACTGCATTAATCGCCCTTTCTGTGGCTGCATTGTGGGCTCTTAGCAGACTCGGGTTCTCTGACACCCATCCTATCACTACCACTGTGTTCCTGTATGTAAGAACTAATATTAACCATTCAGTATTACTAGCATGAGAATTTAGTTTCATTTTCATTGTTTAAATGCTATACATATATCACACATACTTCCTCCAAAGGCCTATTGAATGAAGACACCACCCAGTGCCATACCAAATCATGGAGACTAGAAGATTTTGGATTCCAACCCTAGTCTGTATGGTTGGCTTGTCTTAGCCTGGTTTGCGCTATCACTAAACCTTAGCATTCCTGGATTAGGGAAAGGCGGTGGGAGGGAGAGAAATCAGTCGGGGCTCCCACCCCCAATTTTTCTGTGGTGACGCCTGCTGCTAAGTGTATGTATGTTGCTTCCAGCCCAACTTGTAATGGCATTCAGCGTTGAATTACCTGACACTGCTCACAATTTAGGTTCAAACATTGAAGACAGCCAGTTGGCTTGAGATACTTCAAGAGCCGCCAGATGTCAGAAAAAGAGAGGTGAAATTTGGAGGCACCTGTAAGTTTAAAATTTATGAATTATTGCATTTGTATAGTGCCTTTACAAACTCAGGAAGTTCCAAAGCACTTTTCAGCCAATTACATACTTTTGAAGTGAGGTCATTGTTCTCGTACAGGGAATGTGACACAGCAAGACCCCACAAATAGTAATGAGATCATGACCACTCAATCTGTGTTAGTGATGTTGGTTTGAGGGATAGGTATTGGCCATGATAGCGGGGAGAACTCCACTGCTCTTCAAATAGTGTGATGGGTCCTTTTATACCCAACTGTGAGGGTAAATAGGGCTTCAGTTTAATGTCTCATCCAAAAGACATGACAGTGCAGCACTCCCTTAGTTTTGTACTGGAGTTTCAGCTTGGATTTTGTGCTCAAGTCTCTGGAATGGCTTTTGAACACACAACCTGCTGACCCAGAGGCTAGAATGCAGCCAAGGCTGGCTCCCATAAGACAAAGTTGTTTTCTTTCCGTACATTTAGAAAAGTAGGTTAAGTCTATCAATTTATTCAAATATTCATACTATTTTTTTTTTTCTTAACCTCTCGAGGTCCCTTCCATGCAATGTGTTGTACCCAGTCTAACAGGGTAACCAGCCCCCAGGCCTCTGCTATTGTTGCTCCGTCACCGATCAACAGGAAATGTACAAGAGCAGTTTAGTTCACTCCCCCCATCCACCCACCATCTTCTCATGGGAAAGCACCTGGCCTTGAGGTGGAACTTCCTCATAATGATTTTATTTTGAAATGTATTGGAGTAAAGGGAGGAGTGAACTAGGCAGTGGCTCCAATAACCCAGTGTTTTGGACTCCCACATAGATGTCAACAAAGGCATTCTGTTCTCAAGGCATTCCATGTTGGGGCAGGCGGGGCTCCAGGTTATATGGCCTCATAAAAATAAATTGATTTTAAGGCAGCTGGAGATGGATTTTACAGGTATTAACAAATTAAACGAAACAGGATTCTGTCTAATGTTCTTAGCCACATAGCCACCAGCAATTCATGGTCAAAATTCATGGGGTGAGAAATGCAGCTGTACTGGGGGTTTGGGGTAGTTTGGAGGGGCTAATACTTTTTAGCCATAGTGCACAAACACAATAAGTTCCTACTTTTCTGGTACAGTTGGAACTCTAGACAGTAAGATGTAGATAAAACTGTAAGGAAATAACCGCCACTTCTTGTCTGGGTTAATATTCTTTCCAACCTTGGCGATGACCTTTACCGAGGATTCTCAGTTAAAATAAAATCACCCTGAGTTTAATTGAGTCTTGAGGTGGGCCCACCGTGACTTAATCTCATTGGGCAAATGTTGTGAGCTCTTGGCCAGGTCTTTAAATAGAAAGTTTATATAAATGCGAGGGTCTGGGAGGCAGGAACAGAATATCCCCAAGGGCCAGTTCTACTCTGTATGCAAACGCTTCATTGCCCCATTCTCGGGGTTGCAAGACAGGCCACACCACCAGATCAATGGGGCCTACTGCAAATTGTCATGGCCAACATTGCTTTGTGAAGTTCCCTCTAAACTGCCTGAAGCCAACAGGTAGAGCAGATATACAACTTACTCCGTTATCTGAAGGATTTTAAATGCTCCGTAGTTGGTATTGCCAGATAAAAACACAGCCAACATGTACTACACACACACACACAAACACACACACTAACACACATAAAAACACACACACATACAAAAACACACACACTAACACACACAAAAACACACACACATAGACACAGATATATAGATGCATTTAAGGGAAGGTTAGACAAGCATATGAGGGAGAAGGGAACAGACAGCTATGCTGATAGATTTAGATGAGGAAAGACAGGAGGAGTTTTGAATGGAGTATAAACACTGGCATGGACTAGAATGGGCCAAATGGCCTGTTTTGGTGCCATATACCTTATGTAATCCTATGAAATACTTTAAATTTTCTTCATCACTAAGCTGATTCCTTTCTAATGTCCCCGGTAGTGTCTCCCTGTTTGTGAAGAGTGAGTGGTTTCCTGCTGGAATCGGTTCCCTAACCATTTATTGTAATTTTCACTCGGTTCTATGAACGACATTTTGGGCGTGGATTTGTCTTCAGGAGAAACAGGCCTGTTGTCCATTGGTCGTGTCTTCGTGCAGTGAACACAATACCTGATTTTTGGGCTTGCTGGGGTGAGGGAACGCACCCTAGGAATTGGAGCAATTTTCCACCTTTTGCTCCCAGTGTCGGAGTCAAGCATGACAAATCTGTATGATAAAGCTCCTCCTCTGCTCTTTTCTCAATGTGACTTAGCCTAAGCCTCAGAAGAGCATCTCCGGTGCTGATGAGTGACAATTCTATCTGCCATACCAGCCAACCTTTGATTTCCCTGAATGTGACTGACATTTCACGGGATGGTTTTTTTCTCACAAGCCACAACAAATGTTGAGAACGCTCATTTCATGTAGGGACTTTAAAGCCAGCTGCTCAAAGAAACATTCATATCTTTCCTACAGGCTGATTCAACTGCAGATACCAGGGGTAAAAGCGTAATATTTTAATTCATCCTATTTTACTTTGCGGTGTGTCTGAAACACATTCCAAATCCCAGATGTGGGATTCTTTTTGAAACTGGGACCCTGTTTACTGCTGTAAAACATCTAAACTACCCAATCTTGTTTCAAAACTAGTGTATTTTGCATAGTTGGTCATTAGCACCCTGCGCCATGGGGAAGTCCGCAATCATCACAAGCTTGCTCACTCCACCTGCTACTCTCTGACAGGAGGGAATGAAATGTAAACAGTTCTCTTTGAATAGAGAGCGCTAGAATACTCCTCTTATTCAACAGCGGACAGCAAACTGTGAGATGCTGCAAATATCCCTATTAGGCCGTAAGGTGTAGGAGCAGAAGTAGGCCTTTCGGCCCATCGAGTCTGCTCCGCCATTCAATGAGATGATGACTGATCTGAAAATCCTCAACTCCACTTTCCTGCCTTTCCCCCATAACCCTTGATTCCCTTACTGATTAAAAATCTATCTATCTCAGCCTTGAATATACTTAGCGACCCAGCCTCTACAGCCCTCTCTAGTAAAGAATTCCACAGATTCACTACCCTCTGAGAGAAGAAATTCCTCTTCACCTCTGTCTTAAATGGGTGACCGCTTGCTGTGAGATTATGCCCTCTGGTCCTAGACTCTCCCACAAGAGGAAACAACCTCTCAGCATCTACCCTGTCAAGTCCCTTAAGAATCATATATGTTTCAATTAGGTCGCCTCTCATTCTTCTAAACTCCAATGAGTACAGGCGCAACCTACTCAACCTCTTCTCACAAGAAAATCCCTCCACACCCGGGATCAACCTAGTGAACCTTCTCTGGACTGCCTCCAATTCCAGTATATCATTTCTTAGATAAGGGGATCAAAACTGTTCACAGTATTCTAGTTGTGGTCTAACTAGTGCCTTGTATAGTTTTAGCAAGACTTCCCTATTTTTAGTGCCTTCGAAATAAAGGCCAACATTCCATTTGCCCTCCCTATTACCTGCTGAACTTGTATGCTAGCCTTTTGGTATTCATGCTCCGACTCCAGCCTGAAAGATTCCAGATACATTGAAGTTCATTGTCACATCACCTCCACAGCCACTGACAATGCGTTCCTTGCCTTGCTCTGAAGCTGCAGTAAGTGGCAGTTCTCAGGGGGGATGTCCTTACTGACACACAGATGTCGCAGACATTGTTCCTCACTAAGGTTCTAGTCGGAGAATTGCTCCCTGAACACTCTGGGCTGATATGGCTTCCTTCTGAAAACTCTTCTCTCCCTCCAGCTTCTCCATCTTCTAGCAACTTGTCCTGCCCTGTCACCTGTGCCCATTCTCCCTGTCATGCTATATTCCAAAGGGAATGTTGACTCATGCACCCATACCTGGGAGCTCATGATTTGTGCAGAGGACTTGAAGTCCTCCACACCACATCATGCAGACTTTAGCAACTTTAAGGAATTCTAGTAAGCACCAAACATTTGTAGAATCATAGCAATAACCAGAAGAAATCAAATTTATATGTCCTTCAATGCCTGTAATATAGGAATACTGTATTAGTTTGTAATTTTAATTCAACATTACCCTTCTTTTAAGATCCTGCCCACCATTTCCCTGTTACCTGCTAAATCATTTGTCTATTTTTGTTTCTACATGACTGTTTCATGCTTGCATGTTTTTAATCTGATTACCTAGTCCACATTTGAATTTTTAGCTGAGTTACATTGCAATTCAGGCCACTAACATGTTTCCTTAATAAAATACCATTATATTAACAGCAACTAACCTAAAGTAGTTGATGATCCCTTTAAATAATGCTGATGGAAGAGTCCTTCCTTCTGTGGAACCTGTGTTCAGATGTGCGAGGTTAAGAGAGGCTGATAGCTGGAGTGTTGAGCTCCAAAATAGCAGCTCTGGCATCAATTCAACATCTCATGCTAATTGACATCATGATGTGGTGACACTGCACATTTCTGGCGTCCGTGCTAATGACATTATCGATTATGGTGTCTGGCATGACTTGCACCACAGGAGTGTGTGTATACACTGCGGGGGTCATTTTAGACATCTAAGACCACTCATAGTGCCCAAACAAAAGGGCTTACACATCCAAATTTTGGGTCAATTATCTTTCATCTGCAGCCACACCTCTGACTTTGTTTTTCATATCAATTGGATCTGTACACATGTGTAACTTCTTTATATCTCAGAGGACAAGTTTTTCAAGGCTTCTGATGACCACAGAATGGAAAATCAAGAGAACATTCATCATGATTTTCCTTCCATTGCAGTCAATGAGCAGGAAAATTCCCTGGTATGCACTGCCTATTGGTGAGGCCCAGCTGGTGGGTAGTAGCCTCCCAAAATTTATTCTGACTGATCTAAAACTGCTTATCTCCTTTTGCCTTCACTACTTCTGTTATAGTTACTGGTGTCGACCTCAACCATACCCTTATAGTGTACACATTCGCGTTACCCCAGTTTTGCTTCTTGACAAGTATTTCTCCCCCTCAATCTTATTTAATGTCAACACACTTCTGTAAACCATAATTTATTGGCAAGTTGTGTCCTGCACCACCTGCAATTGTAGATTTCATCTATAGGGGCCGGGTGCCAAATGGTTACACCACTGCACTCTGCCCACTCTCTGGTGGCAATGTCCTCCTTTATGTCATGCCTGCGCTGGTTTGAGAAAGGTGGCTGTGTTAACCTTGTCCTGCTTTCACATTTTACACTAATCACATCAGGTTTAACTTTTTAATGGTTCACATCTTGCAGCAACTCATCTGTGTTTGGTAACCAGAGCGTTATGTAATTTGCTCTTGTTCAGTATCTATGAAAAAGCACCAAACTGGTAGTCCTTTCTTCTGTAAAGGTGGAACTCCATTAAATCTACCAGCATGGATTGAACCCTGAACTTGTAATCAAGCCATGAATAACTTCTTCCCCCAAGAGGAGAGTCATATTCACTTTGGTCGATAAAGTGGTTGATATTCAATTGGTTGTCCATTATACAATAGGCCTGTCCTTTCTTTCCATTGAAGTCAAAATTGGACTTGGCCCATAATGGGGCAATTCATCGTCCAAAGTTAAAATGATCCCCAGATAATCATTATATCTGGAATGGTAGAGGCAAAAACTGTGGAAATCATTCAAGATACAGTGAGCTGCTGTAATAAGGAACTAAAAGTTTCTAGGGTAGTAAAAGTATGATTGACAGAATTGATCCTTCATCTGTTCTTTGTGATCTGCTCTGTGTTAATCAAACAAGAAAGCTTTCAGAACGTTTTCTGATTATGCTGAAAAAAGAGACATTTTTGTCAAAACTTGTCAACAATTTATACCATATGAGAAGAGAGTACATTTGGTGGACTCTGATTGGTAGAGGCATTGCCATGGAGAAAATACCAGTTGATGGTGACCGACAGTTAACTGCCAAGCATTGTTCAAAATTTAAACTAGGCAGCTTGACTTTGATTGGTCAAGGCATTGATCTGAGGAATAAACCAGCGAATGGCTGTTACCTATTTTGTTTAGCTGAAACAAGTGCAATGTGTGTACATGTTCTTTCTGTCTGCAAAGAACAGGGCCCTGTGTATGAATGTATGTAGCTTCCAGTACACGTGAGTGTGCCACACTGCAAGTCCAACCGACAATCTTAAATTAGTATTCTTGTGAATTGTCCTGATGAGTGCAAGATGAAAAGCTTTAACAAAATTCTCTTTTTTTAGCTATCCTGAGGCTCTGTACTACCAAACGTCAACTTTTCCTGAGCTCCTGAGCAATCTCAGCAGTTAGCAACGATGTCAGGATTAACGCTAGGCAGCTTGTTTTTCACAAGATCAATGAAGCATATAAGCTATTGATTTTATTCATCAGCTGCTAATAGGCACAAATACCTCAGTTTGGAAATTTCTGGATTGGACCTCACCTACTATTGGAATGAATGGGAAACACATTTAAATCCTGATTATAAACGAAAGACTCAGCACCTTCTTCTTAGGCAGTCCTTTGGGATTGAGGATGACTTGGTTCCACTCCTGTTTTATGGGATCCGAGGTTGCTGATAAGTCCAATGCGCGACTTATTGTCATATGTGGGGCAGGTTGTGTTTGAAGGGCTCGATTGAAGGGCTGGAGTTTTGTGCGCTCTGTCTGATGCCTTGACTTCGCCTCTGCGTGTTCCCGACAAAGTCTCTCAATGTGCTTGGTAATGTCCCAAATAAACCTTCTCCACTTTGGTCATTCACAAGCCAGGGACTCCCATGAGTCAACAGGGATGTTTGACCTTTTCAGGACATCCTAAAGTGTTTCTGCTGTTCTCCTGGGGAGCCTCCTGCCACGCCTGACTTCAGAGTAGACCAGTCGCTTCGGGAGTCTGCTAACAGTCATACGAATGACGGTGTTAATCTGGCACAAATTTAAACCTGGTGTAAAAACCTGAGCAAAACCCTTGCCAAGATATTCACCATGGTTGATCTCGCTCACTTTTCTATTCACGCTGGTGTATCTTGCAAGTTCTAACACTGGGAACAGAGCAGAAGTCCATGTTTGGATGGAGGTTCGTTATTTCATGGTTGAAAGAAATAACTTGTTTCTCTGCATTACACTGTTTGAAAATAAACATATCTCCACATATTATGGAGGATTTATAATTGTCCTCATTCTTTGTAATGTGCCATGTTTTGCAGTATTGGTGTACCACTGCCTTGGAGTAACATTAGAGGCTACAGTTAATCTCTACCATCCTCTTCCATCCACGGGTTTGCAGAGCAGTTGATCTTACCCTTCGGTGAGTGTAGCCATTAATGTGCCGCCACACCATTCTCATCTCCCTGTTGAATTAACCTGCCTCTGTCATCCATTGTTAAGTCTTTTCCTTGAGTGAGCAATTCCAAAACGATGAATGACCCCACCACCTTTCTCCAGCACGGTGACCAATGGGCAGGAGATGGACAGGACAGGGTAGGTCAGAAGTAGCTCAGACCCAGCTCTACCCCAGAGCGAGCAGTCTCGCGTGACAACTCAGCTCAGGCTGGGCCCTCCTGCTGGTTGGGTTCAATTCGAATGACAGTGATCATCGGAAGTTGAGCTCAGGCTTTGTGAATGAGATTCCGGTACTGTGTTGCACTGGGTCACTCCCATGAGCAAGCCCTTGTGCTCAAAGCTCAGCGGTGTAGCAAAGAGAGAAATCTCAGAACCCAGAGCATAGCTGAGTGACCCCGAATCAAATGGAATGACTCTGCTTTGCTAGTGTAAGCAAGATCATCCAAATGCCAGCAAAGTAGTGATATAATGGCGTTAGTAACACACTAGAAACATTTTATGCAGCAGAGACAGGTCCATTGTGATATTCAGTGTAAATTTGATTTATTGTCCATTGTTAAACAATTTCACTCACATTCTTCAGAGCTCTCACCAACCATTTGTCATTGACGTTAAAGAAGGGCCGGTGAGTGAACTGGGGTTAATTACTTTAATCACAATGTCGGGAGTTCTGCTGATGTTCTTTTTATGTGGTTCAAAATGGTGTAGAAACTTCATACTCTATACAACAGCTGAACTTTGCTTTAGCGAAATATTGCAATGGCAATCTGAAATATGTTTTACAGTATTTGGTGACTGTATAGAATGCAAAGTGACAAACACGAAAATGCTCAGCTCTTGGCAATAATAGTATTAACCAGAATGCAAAATAGTTAACTTTCATTCGCAGGGGTTGCCAATCACTACCACTTGCGGACTGCGTGGTGCAGATTTCGTGTCTGCTATTGGAAATTTCTAAATTTGAGACCAGTTCCTCCAAGTGCTGATGAGTCCCGTTCTTCCCTTGTCCCTACCGCACCCCCCTCCCCAATCCACTCTGCACATCAGCAAGTTACAGGCACGCTGCCCATGATTTACTGCCCATTAAAATATTGAATGTAAAACCAGGCCTTCAGTTTCTGGCTTAGTGCGGGTGGCACGAAAAGCTTCTCACCAATGACGGCCCTCCAGCGATCGGCTTTTACAGCAGAAGCACAAACCAGGAGGAGCAGGAGTGCTCCCCAAATTCTATAGTGTCCAATTACCCACACCCCTACCCAAGCCCCACTGCTGCCTGACAGTCCTTCAAATGTGGGAGAGCAACAGACACTGGCAGCTCACATGATTAATATTGATAGGGCCGGGAGCCCAGTTTCAGGCTGGGGTCTCAGGCCTCCCTTTTTTGGGCGGACAATGCAATTGTCACCTTGGTTCTCTGAACTGGACGCCGACAAAATTTAACAATTATGATGGACTCGGAATGTCTGCGATATAGTGAGAGGTGGTTTAGAAGTGTAGGTTTTTCTTTACCAGCCCCTGTTTGATTTTGACTTGGGATAAAGTGACAACCCTGAACAGAAGAGTCCCATTTCCGTATGCGGCTTCGATTTTAAAAAACCTAGAAATACAATACATGTCAAAGTTTTAAGTTTTCTCCCCTGCAGAATTCCCCGGCAGTTATGGCGGGCAGATGATCAGTCTCTCTGCACCAGACTCGAGTGGGTGCTGGAGGATCGAACCACAGACATTCATCTACAAATTACTTTCTCTCTCTCATTTTCCGCAATGTAGCCTTGGTCTCTGATTTCAATGGCCAGAATCTTGCTGTCAGCGCTTGGGGATGGGCCCGACACGCCGCTGCGTAAAATCGCGCGAGATGGCGTCGGGCCTGCGTCCCGATGTCATCGCGCGTCATTTTGATCTTGTGTTCGGCGGGCGCGCGCTGGAGGTGGCTGCGCGTCCGCCGAACTGTCAAAGGCCTATTAAGGCCATTAAGAAAGTCATTAACGCCGCTGCCCGTCCAACCTTAAGGTCGGCGGGGGGGCAGGCGAAGAGCCCAAGTGGCCTTCACATTTTCCAGGAAACCTCATCCACGGGTGGGATAAGGCTTCCTGAAGGTTTAACAAAATAATTTTTGCAACAGACACAAACGTGTCCCCGCTCATGTGACACTGTCACATGAGGGGACATCTTTAAATCGTTTTTTTAGGTCATTTATTGAGAAGTTTCATTATCAACTTAATCTTCCTGAGGCACGTGTGCAAGAGTGCAGGCCCCGGCTCTCCCTCCTTCCCCCGCCCGCAAAGACAGCACTGAGCGCTACCGGCTGCATATTACACTGGATGGGTCTTAATTGGCCCTCCCTTGTAAAATGGCAGCGCGCAGCCAATTGCGGGTGGCGATTGGCTCCGCGCCCACCCCAGCCCGCCCGACATAGGTAAGATTTAGCCTTATCTGTTCCTGATGACCAAATTGTGGTTGCTCTGGCTCAGTTGTTGCCTCTCTTGCCTCCATGTCAGAAAGCTTTGGGTTCGAGTCCAAGTCCCACCCCCCGACTTGCACACAATAATCAAGGCTGACACTCCAATGCAGTATTTAGGGAGTGATCGTGCGAGTGGGCTTTGTTTTCAGTTCTCTTTTGGATGAAATGTTAAACTGAGGCCTCACCTTCCCTCTCAGGTGGATGTAAACAGAATCCCCTGGAACTATTTCAACCTTAGGGTTGGCGGGCAAGCGGCCTTTGTAGTTTTTAAGAAACCTCATCCACGGGCGGGATGAGGTCTCCAGCAACAATTAAAAATAAAATAAAAATTTTTAACATTTCGTTAAGAACATGTCCCTGCTCATGCGACAGAGTCACGCAAGGGGGAATGCTTTTTTTAAAATCATTTTATAATTCTTTATTTTTCATTTTTTACATCTGCAGCTCCCTGAAGCAGCTCCGTGCCTCAGGGAGCTTTTCCTCCGTGCACCTGCTCGCACGCGCGGACTTGTGTACTCACCCTTCTCCACCACCCCCCCACCACGCAGGCAGCGCTGAGTGCTACTGCGCGCATTTCACGCCGGGCGGGCCTATGAAATCGCGGTCCGGCCACGATCGCGGGTGGTGGGCGGCTTCCCGGCCGCACCCCGCCCGTCCCCGCTGAGCTCACCCGACGAGGGCAAAATTCTGCCCAAAGAAAAGCAAGGCGAGCTATCTCTGGTGTCCTGTCCAAAATTCGCCCCTCAGTCAACGTCGCAAAAACAGTTTGTCCGGTGAACATACATTGCTGTTTGTGGGAGCTTGCCGTGCGCAAATTTACTGCTGCACTTCCTCCATTACAATAGTGACTAACTTCAAAAGTACTTCATTGGCTGTAAAGCTCTTTGGAACTTCTTGTGGTTGAAAAAGATGCTATTGTTATGGTCCCAGTAGAGACCAAAACTTATAAGAAGAGATATGAATTTTCCAGTGGCCGACAGAAAAGCAACATATGACAAGATTTCACATTTTAAGACTTTTACTGTAACAAACAAACTAAAGTCAACATTACTTAATAGGCAACTAATACTCTAAACTACAGAAAAGGTACTTTCCCCATGAACTAATTACCACAGCTAGAAACCCCGTGCCACATTTATACATTATGCAGATATGTAGCCTTATAGGTGAAATCCAAATTCCTCTCAGTGTTGCCACAGTTAGAGTCTTCTGTTCATTCGCAAGTCCCTTCACTCAATCTCTTGAGTTTCATCGAACTGACTTCCAGTGCCAAGGCTGTGGTCCAGGATAAACGGTTGAAATATTCCCCTGTCTGCAAGGCTCTCATGTGAAATGAGTTGGGCCGTCTCAACCTAGTTCCTGGTGGGCACAGAACAGCCCAAGATTTGTCACAAAGGAAAAGGAAAGGAACAGTGGCCGGAATTTTACAGCCCCGTTGCTGTAAAATGCAGTGGGCCATTCTCAGCTCCATTGACTTTGGCCAGGCCATAAAATCCCGCTCTCATAAAATTCCACCCCGTATTACGGCAATGAGAGGATTTTCTGAGGGTGAAGCTGAGGCGTATGTTTGAACAGAGGAAGCTGTGCTTTGTATCTGGCTGCATTGTAACTGATTCAGGGGTACTCGCTGCTGACAGTGGGTGCCTGGATTGGGAAGAGTTCCATTTCACAGCACCAACATCCCTCGCCTCGATGAGCACGAACAGTGTGGCGAGGGAAGTCTGCTATCGAGCACATGCTGCAGAGATTTGTTTGAGGTACGTGTGTGTGTGTGTGTGTGTGTGTGGTTGGTTGAAGCCTGGATGTCTCTGGTATCTTCTCCCGCTGATAACCAAGGTTCACCACAGAGAAGGTGACTAGAGGCCGGGTCAATGTACCCCATCAAGAGTTAATGCATTCAGAAGAGGGGAGGAATGAACATTGGCAAAATAAAACTCCTCCTAAACGGCCTGTTAGATATCACTGAAGAGAAGGCAGAAAACATTCACCTCATTCTGAAAAAGGACAGCCTAAGAATGATAGGAATACTCACACCTTCCTCAGTGGGAACATTAATCTTTTCTCATACACACCCCCCCCGAGACCATTTTGATCTGCGCTGATATGTAGACTTTTTTTGCCTCCTTATTAATACTCCCACTCATTTTAGGCCCAGAGTAGGCTGACTCTCACGCTAAATATATTTCAACTGAGAGATCACACAGCCTTCTGTGTATCTTGACGATAATTCAAAACATAGGCTGTGTGTGGTAATTGCGCTCAATTGTCTTTACTTGAACTTTGATGTGTCAACAAAACGTACAACTTGATGCGCAGCCTCGTATTTCTGTGCAGCTTCCTTCTCTCAGCGCTCTTTCAGAGAGATTGAACATAAAAGCATTCATTAAATCCCAGTAAGAAAAATGGCTGGGTGATTTTTCTTTATGGCAGCTCTCAGGGAGTGTCCCGAGTCACTGGGAGGCCAGGATGGTTTCTAAGCATTGGCTGTTCCCTTGCACTGCCTCTGGCTGAAGTAAAACTGCAGGATCCTGGGCAGCCAGGTAAGCCTGAGAATGGAAAACAAAAGCCTTCTCACACGATCGCTCCAATTCTGGCCTCCTGCTCATCCCTGTTTCTCATTGTCCCACCATCGGCAGCCATACCTTCCGCTGCTAAAGCCTGAGCCCCTGGATTTCCTTCCTCCTCTAAGATGGTCCTTAAAATCAACATCTTTGACCAAGCTTTTGTTCACCCATCCTAATATCTCCTTATGTGGCTCAGTGTCAAAAATCTTTTTATTGGTAACAGCGACAACAGGGACACAGCAGCTAAACCGTGTGAGCTCCAAATTGGAATGACCTTGTATCAGTAATATAATCGGTAATATAATATATAAGATAATATTTCTGTCCTTTATTGACAAAGTGATAGGATCCCCTCACCCCCTACTTTAATACAGTACGTACAATGTCCCACCCAATAATGTCATGAATTCAATGGATAATATGGGGACTATGGCCGATGTTGAACTCATGACAACACAAGTTTATGAATAGTGAGGATGAACAACATTAATCTGACAATCAAACTGGACACAGATAGTTAGAACCTTAAATCTTTCAACGTTATAATGTTTAAATTAGGGATGACAGAATTTAGCAGCAATATTGGTAACAAATCAGATTTTATTTATGCAAAGCCTGATCAAGGCACACACCGTTGAGCTTAAGCTTCATATTTCAATTATAAAATGGAAGGTGGCACGATGGACTTGGAAAGCCATGAGCCTGCAATAAGGTGGCGTTCAAAATGTGCTCGGGAGCTGTGCTCCCCAAGAAACTGGATGCATTTAAGGGAAAGTTAGGTAAGGGAACATGGGAGAGAGGATTAGGAAGACATGCTGGTAGGGTTAGATGAAGTAAGGAGGGAGGGAGGTGGTGTTGAGCATAAACACTGGCACAGACCAGAAGTGCCAAATGGCCTTCAATTGTGCTGTAAATTATATGTAAAATTATATTCACAAGCAAGTGGTCGCTTGTTAGAGGGAGTGGATGCACATTTACTTGTTCATCAAATTCTGACTTTTAGCAAGATGTCAGTCGCATTAACCAAGAAAGTGCAAAGGAGTCCACGCCTGCTGTTAGCCCAACACCACACTCACCAGTGCCCTCCAATCCTGACCCTACTGGAGTTTGCGGATTCAAACGGAGGGCATCAAGTTTTCATTGAGTCAGCTGGTGCCCACACCATTGTGAGCTCATCTGCCAAAAATTCCACTGCCTATTTACCATTAGGTGCTGGGTGAACAGCCTAAGGGCCACCCTTCCAGGATCTCCTCAAATCTCTAGCCCCCTTGTGCAAGTGAACTGATCCTATAATCTTAAAACCAATTGCATGATTTTCAGGAATCCAGGCCGCCTACGTTGCCTGCACCTTCTGCCGCCAACCTCTCCACCCCCCGCCTCGCCCACCCCACCCTTGCTTCTGGAGGCTATTCCATTCCACTTCACCTAGCTGGGCACACGGATGGGTGGGAATTCCAAGCGCAGGGAATCTCTGCCCTGGCCCTGCACCTCCTGATGTGACGAGCCCTGTAAGGGGCAAGCAGAGGCATTGCTCCATATAAGGACAAACCAGGATTTCCTAACCAAAGTCAGGGCTAATTCTGTCTGAAACTTTTTCCAAGTTGATCCAAAGTAACAGCTGGAGGACAATGGATCCACTGAGGAAATTCTAGAATATTTAACTTACACTGTAAGGAGATGGATAGAAAGACACACTACAGAGCAATGTAATACATTCTGTATCATCCACATTTACCCTTAATGAATTCAATATCCTTGAGAAATTCCATTTAAAACCCCTGGAGTATTCTTGTAAACCTTTGCTGCAACTAAGGCCCTGGACTCTCATAGACATAGAAATTAGGAGCAGGAGTAGGCCATTCGGCCTTTTGAGCCTGCTCTGCCATTCTGTATGATAGTGGCTGATCCTTTACCTCAATGCCATATTCCTGCTTTCTCTCCCCATACCCCTTGATGCCCCTAATATCCAAAAAATTATCAGTTTCTTTCTTGAATATACTCAGTGACCTGGCCCCCACAGCCTTCTGTGGTAGAGAATTCCACATGTTGACCACCCTCTGAGTGAAGAAATTTTTCTTCATCTCAGTTCTAAATGGTAGGCCTCGTATCCTGAGACTGTGGCCCCTGATTCTAGACTCCCCAACCAGGGGAAACATCCTCCCTGCATCCTCTCGACCAGCCTCCCTAAACTCCTCTTCCATTCTTTGCATCTAGAAGTATAAATTTACCCAGTCGTAAACCTCCCTCTGTGGCGTAATGTCCAGTCATTCTTTTAAAGCACCTTGGGAATGCTTAGATATGCGATGAAGACATTGTTGCTGCCAGGTTTTAGTTTATAGGATCTCGTAACCGAGTCGCTAAGTCAAAATCTTCCCTGTCAGTGAGATGTAAGAGAGTCTATATATAAATGCAAGCCTTTTGTTCCTTTCTCACAAGGTTTCTCAAGAATGGTGTAAACAGGGAAGAAAACAGCTCTTTGATAGCAGAAAAGGAACAAATTCTAGTTGAGACACGTTGCTGGAGGCACAGGCCTCAAAGTGCTGATTCATTTGCATATTTGATGTACGAAATAAAATCGTCAGATAGGCTTGTGAATGAGAGTATTAATATTCATTAATTCATTTACAGGAATTACAAACCCAAATTCTGTCTGAGCACAGATGAGAAAATGACTTGACCTAGTGCAATAAAAATAATGGGCCCATTTATTCCTCGGTTGTCAGGGCAATGGGAAAAATAACCAGGCCAATAATACCATGCTATTGAGGCCACAGAGAACCCATTACATGGGATACATAGGCTAGATTTTTGGTGCTGTTATGTCCAGTGCAGAAGGACTAAGAGCTAGCACAGATCCAACTAGTAGTGCAATGTGCCAACTCCATACATTGGTTTTTGGTTACAGCCAATTTCCACAATTATTCACATCAACTCAACTTTGGGCAGGGATTTAGCCTAACAAGAGATGCAAAAGATTGTGGGTCAGTTAAAGAAAGAGGGGTCCAGCTGTGTAGAGCGAAGTGGCTGCAGAGGAGGGCTCTTAATACTTTTAGGCAAACTCAGAAGGCATTTCAACCGATTGAAAGTCTTTGCCTGGGCTGAAGAGGGAGAAGGGAAGGAAATTTCAGGCAAAAATACAATGAAAGGTAAACCTGAATGAATAAGTGGCAGAGCAACCTTGAGCCTAATCTTTTGTTTTATGGTTGGTGAGATGGGTATTATGATGTTGAAGTAGGATGTTTGATGCAAGGATAGTTGCTCTGTTTGGCACTCCAAGGCATCCTTCCTACAGACAGAGGGCAGATGGCACCTCCCCCACTCGAAGCTCCCGCCGGAAACCACATTAGCATGGAGCTGACAGGCTCCATGCCGACTTGCCCCACAGCCATAAAATGCTGCGGAGCAGACTAGCGAGGGCCGAGTGGGGCTTCTGCCCATCATTGGGGAGGAAGTCCTACCCTCTGGAGCTGCTAGCCAATCCGATTGGCCGGCAGCACCAGGAAAGTGTCAGTGGCCGCTGCTGGGGCTACTGGAGAAGCAGAAGACCAGGACCCATGGATCCTGGAGCAGGTAAGTCCGGGGTCTTAGGCCAAGAGGGTTTGGGTAGGTTAGGAGAGGGGCAGGAGTGATGGGTTTAAGGCAGGGAGCTGCTAGGAAGGAAGGGGGGTGTTCGACCCTGTGGGGGGCAGACCCGGAACAGCAACTGCTCCCCAATTCCTTCCCACCCTTTAACCATTTGAGACAGAAAAAAAATCGGGCTTCCTGCTCCCACCCGGCTACCCACACCAAACGTTTCATGGCATGGGCAGCATATTATCAGGCCCAATTGGCTTGATAACAAGCCTAATTGAGGGTCCAGAGGAGGTTCACGAGAATGATCCCAGGAATGAAAGGCTTAACATATGAGGAACGTTTGAGGACTCTGGGTCTATACTCGATGGAGTTTAGAAGGATGAGGGGGGATCTGATTGAAACTTACAGAATACTGAAAGGCCTGGATAGAGTGGACGTGGGGAAGATGTTTCCATTATTAGGAGAGACTAGGACCCGAGGGCACAGCCTCAGAGTAAAGGGAAGACCTTTTAGAACAGAGATGAGGAGAAACTTTTTTAGCCAGACAGTGGTGAATCTATGGAATTCATTGCCACAGAAGGCTGTGGAGGCCAGGTCATTGAGTGTATTTAAGACTGAGATAGATAGGTTCTTGATTGGTAAGGGGATCAAAGGTTACGGGGAGAAGGCGGGAGAATGGGGTTGAGAAACTTATCAGCCATGATTGAATGGCGGAGCAGACTTGATGGGCCGAATGGTCTAATTTCTGCTCCTATGTCTTATGGTATTATGGTCTAATTGATCCCTGATTATTCATTTAAATAAGCCGGGTGGGCTGCCAACCCCCCCATATTATGGGGGTGAGCTCGGGGGTGGGTGAGAAGGTGGAGGGGTGGGCGCCTGCCCTATTTTATGTGACCCCCCTCCCCCACACTGAAAACATGCCCACTGGGGTCACATAAAATTCAACTCTATGTTGCAGGTATCCCTGCAGCATTGACACCTGAACAGGAGACAGTTTGCTGTGGTCGTGAGTAGCTGCATATGTCAAAACCAGCAGATTTGGTTGGCAGCATAATGACAAGTGCAGACAGAGCAGCAAAGGTGCCCACTGACCTGCTTGGCAAGGTGTCTTTCATTTTACACCACTTTTCACTATGCAATATTGCACTTGGAGTGCATTCAAATAAGTTCCAATCGTAAAACTTTACCTTGTCATGACATTGCGTTCTGCATCCAATGTCTCAACTCCTGTGGGAGTTGGAACCAAAACTCCTTTTCATGCCTTTACTTTTTCTCTTGTTCATTTGCTGTTGAACAAATGTGCAAATCCTACTTTCCAGTGACTTATAGGGCAGTCACGGATGATGGCTTCTTTTGATGGAGCGTGGTGGGATGATGCATAATACCGTACTACCACAAGAAGAAATTGTTCCCTAAAGTACAATTTCCCTATTTCATATTTTCAGAAAAAAAAAATCAGGAATATTGAAAAGATCTCCAATCACAAGAGCTCAATGCTAAAAAGATGTTGCCAAGATTCTAACACAAAAATAAATCTCTTGAGTAATGCGGTCCATGGCCCTTGCATTCATCCAATGTGGGCTTTGGAGGGTAGGAATGGATGGAAGCACATTTTCAGGCACTCTGGGGCTTTGATAAGGCTGAAATGTGTGCACACACACACACACACACACACACCAGCATACAAGGTGCAGCCGGGCCAAAAATCAGGGGTGGAAGGAATAGGGCACAAAACATGTTTTATGCATGTTTGCCCTCTTTCCCAGTCCCCCTTTCAACCCATGTAAACGAGCTTAAAGCCCATTCTCATAAATTAAATAAAATACAAATAAAATCGCTCATTTGTCACAACTCAACATATGTGCATGACTCAGGGGTGGAGTTGGGTGTGGCACCAGCCACAGACAAAGTGGCCCCTGAAGTATGTCAAAGATTGGGGGGGGGGGCATTTCATTCGCAATGTCTCAGGGGTTTCCAATGTGAGGCACCAGGCTTATCAAATAGTGCAGTTAATAGAGGTTCGTTGAGGAGGAATTAATGTGCAGACATTGTTTGCACACTAACTAGGAACTGCTGCAATGAAGGACAAAACATCACATACTGACAGCAGAATGTTACTTACTGTGACTTCTTTGGATTTTCAGCATTTGAGCTTTCTTGACCCAGACAATCTGAACTATATTGAAACAATGGGCTATGGAGTGGAAGAACAGAAACTCACAACATGGGATTACCCCCAAATGACAGGAAGGAATTATTACCCCATGCAAGTCTCGTACACCCAGTGCAGCCATTGCAAGACATTGGTGGGTGTAAAATCGGGTGGGTTGGGAGTGTGAGATGAGTCATCAGCCTCCTGCCACCACTGGCATTTTACCAGTGACAAAGTAGGTGGTGGGTGGCTTGCCCGTTGTTAGGCCAATTGAGGCCCTTAAGTGGCCAATTAAGAGCCACTCAAGGGCCTCTTCTTGCTGTCACTGGTATTTTACCAACAGCGGGTGGGTACTTTGCTACATGAAGAGGGCCCCCTGATCTGGTATCCTGAGGCCCCCCTCCCCCCAAACAACAAGGACCATCCCAACTGAAAGGCCCTCCTCTGCCCTCATGATTGACACCCACCGCCCCTCACAGGGCCTGCCCATGACCCCAGCCAGCCCCACAAGCTCACTTAAATTCCAGGGCCTCCTCCAAGGGGCTGGTCCGGGCCTACTGCAGCCCCAGCAATGGCCACTGTTCCCGGGGCACTACTGTGACTGAAAAGCAGCTGGCCCTCTGATTGGCCCCGAGGCACTTGAGGGCAGGATCTGGTACCTTAATGCGCAAAAGCCCCAACAGCAGGGAATTAACTGCCTGTGGATCATAAATCCACTTGAGGCTTCCATGAACAGCCAAGGTAGGGTTACCCTCAAATTTCTGACCAGTGAACCAGTGAAATCCCGATCAATGAGTGCGAGAACAGCAAGAGGGGCACAAAAATGAGGACAAGTCAAAGAAAATTAATTGCTATTTTCCTAAGCAAGTATTATAATAATGTATCATTAAAGCTATCACGTAAATAAGTATGTTAAAAAAATTAGCACCCCCATTCCATCTGTACTGCAGGCAAAGAGCCACATTCTTAGAATGTCATGTGTGACGTGATATATTTCAGTCTACTTGTGTTCTGCTGGGAGCAATGTTGTTGATTTGTAGCATGGTGATTATGTCAAAATGAGGTAACTTCATTGTTCTGGCCATCAACTAAACCAATGTATCAATTCTTAGGATAAAGGAAAGCGCTGGTAAAAGTGAGTTCTGAACCTACCAGGTGCAGGCTAATTTATTTCACTGTGTCTTGATGCAACACTGCACTGCCATTTTGCCTCTCCGTTTTTCTCTTGTTTCTAAGCCTGTCATCATGCACTCCTCCTCCTGCTGCCAGAATGGGCCAATTTGGTGGGGGGGTGGGGGTGGGGGGTGAGGGATGTTTCGCGTGTTTTCTCCGTGACTGTTCACTCAAGGATATTAGCAATATATCTGTAAAAGAGGTATAATTGGCCTGTGCAGGCCATCCAAAGGGCATTATAACCAAGGCAATTCATCAGTCAAGAGTAAATCACTATTTAAAAAAAGTGCACTATTAAGAATATGTTCAGTACAGTTACAGCTGAGTTGCCAAGTTCAGAAATGTCAATTTTGCTGACATCAGACCCTTGCCTTTTTTCGTATTAAGGTACATTTCATGATTAATGGAGAATAGTTGCCATCAATCTAGAATCTCAGCTGCACTGAAACAATCTAGCTCTTGGGAAAGAGCAGCATCAAAGTTCTGCAACTGTATTGAGTCGCACGTTTTACTTTCAGGCCTCTGAGCTGTGGTGGGCAGGGTCTATAAGCGGGCTATAAGCACATGCCAAGCATCTGGCCTCTCCCCTCACAGTGTTAATCCGGTGAACATCCGCCTGGCAAAGGAAGAAACTGGGACCAGCCTGTCATCGACATAGATTTATTCACAAAACTCCATATAATATCGGTGCAGGCTAATTTTCCCTTCCACATAATCCCCCCACAAAGGTGGAAATTGGTTCCTATATATCTGCCCGAACCCTTTCTTAACTAGTATCATCTGCTCTTAATTACAAATACAGCATGCACTCAATTGGCATAACATATGCAACATTAACACACAGCACAATACAAGTAGCATGTGGGAGGCGAGACCAGGCTACCCAGACAAAGACAACAACGGGTCCGTCTTAGAAAGCCATGTATCTTTTCTATTACAATAACAGACAAACACCTCTTGTGTTACTGGTCCTCAGGTAACATCCAGGAGATGCACTAGAACAGGAAAAAGAAAAGAATATTTATTTTTTCTGTGTGGATATTATGAATAAGGAGTTGTTACAGTGCAGAAGGAGGCCATTCAGTCCATCGTGTCTACACCAGCTCTCTAAATAAGCATTATAACTCAGTGCCATTCTCTTGCCTTTTCCCCGTAACCCTGCACATTGTTTCTACTTAAATGATTGTCTAATGCCCTCTTGAATGCCTCGATTGAACCTGCCTCCACCATGCTTCCAGGCAATGAATTCCAGACCTGCACCACTCACCCTGTGAAAAAGTTTTTTCTCACATCGTGTTTGCTTCTTTTGCAAATCACTTTAAATCTGTGCCCTCTCATTCTCGATCCCTTTACTAGCAGGAACAGTTTCTCCCTATCTAACCTGTTCAGCCCCCTCGTGAAGAGTAGAATGGCTCCTGTTATTTTTTGTTACAGTGAGTCGATGTACTTTCATGCTCAATTATTCATGTAGCATGTTTGGATTTGCAGTTGGTCAGGGACAGAAAGGTCTGAGGTAACATGAGATTCCGAGATATATTTTGAATGGGAAGATTTTTGCTTGAATTGAATGGAGCAGTAACATTGGTGGCAAAGGGAGACAATTGCAAAGATACAATACGACATTAACTTTTTGAACTGTAATGCCTCACATCCATTACTGTGGGTACCTCTGTGAGTCCTGTTGATGCTCTCCTCCATGCTCCTCTGCCTCTATTGCAGCTGGGACCACCTCTTCTGGCATCTCCATGTTCAGGCCTTTTTGGACTGCCAAGGGCACAACATGCTACCACTATATGGGCTACCCACTTAAGGACATGTTGCAAAATTACTCCAGATCTAACCAGGTAGCCGGACCCCTTTGAGACCCCTACAGATCTCTCCATTGTGGCAGACTGCAGGTGGCCTGATGAAAGTGTGCCTGGACTGTACCCTGGATGATATTATACAGGTAGCTGGTTGAAATGAGCCAATGGCATAAAGGTTGAGTGTTGAGGTGACTTGTACTGCCACTGGCAGAACAATGCGGGCAACTGACCTGGGCTGCAGGTATCCATGCAGAAAGTAGTTGAACACTTCACCTACAGTTTCTTTGGTGAAGTGCACTATTCTCGATCTGAGCTCCTCATTCAGTTCTTCTTAAGACTGGTGTGGTCCAGGAGAGTAAAATCTTGGGCAGCGTACCCTCAACGACTGGAAGGAACAAAGCAGTTGCATTAGTAAGAATGCCTTTCATGACCTCAAGATACTTATAAGCACTTCAAAGCCAATGAAGTTTTTTTGAAGTTCAGTCACTGTCCTAATGTGGATAAACACGGCAGTCACATCGCACTCAGCAAGGTCCAACAAACAAATCAGATACAAAAACAGAAATACCTGGAAAAACTCAGCAGGTCTGGCAGCATCGGCGGAGAAGATTCTTCTCCGCCGATACTGCCAGGCCTGCTGAGATTTTCCAGGTATTTCTGTTTTTGTTTTGGATTTCCAGCATCCGCAGTTTTTTGTTTTTATAAACAAATCAGATAAATGACTCTTTCATTTTGGGAGATTGATAACTTTGGGCAGGACGTGACGAGAATTCTCACGCTCTTCTTCCTATCAGTAAGCTGGGCTTCAAACCTGGGATCTTGCTGACCCCTAAGCCGGGATTTTCCGCTCCGTTTGCGGCAGGCGGGAAAAATCGGGAGATCGCAAAAATCGGCTTTAGTAAAACCAGTTTGTGATCGTCTGCTCCACCCATCGATGGCAGTATACACTTCCCACTGCCGCACGTCAGGAGCCTAATTTCAATACTTTAGCCTCTCAGTATAATCCCTGCTTGCCGGGACCATCCCTTCACGCTGGGTAATGAGATCATGTTGATGTGATTCACAATGGGACATAGGCAACGTGCACCTGGCAACCAGCTCCTGACTCCGAGGTTTGTTTGCCTACCTTGCTTCGGGCAGCACACACGGTCATCAGCGCCAGGCTTCGCGGGCAGCACCGCATCACTTTTAAGGGGGCTCACGGGCAGGTCCCTACCTACCTACCAGAGCAGTGGTAAGGCGGGGTGGGGAGAGCTTTGCAACAGCTGCAGGGCTAGGGTTCGCTTGGGAAAAGGGGGTATCCCAAGGCGTGGGGGGACACATGTTGATCTGTGCAAATGGCCTCAAGATGGTGAGGGCTGAGGAGGCAGCCTCCAGAGGAGATGAGGCCAGATAGGAGATATGAGGGTGTGTGTGAGAGAGTGAGTGGTGATGCCCTTTGAGTTGGCAGTCAGTGAGATGCCAGTCAATGTGTGATGGACTTGTGAGTTTTTTTATTCATTCACGGGATGTGGGCATCACTCGCTGGGCCTGCATTTATTGCCCATCCCTAGTTGCCCTTGAGAGGGTGGTGGTGAGCTGCCTTCTTGAACCGCTGCAGTCCATGTGGTGTAGGTACACCTACAATGCTGTTAGGAAGGGAGTTCCAGGATTTTGACCCAGTGACAGTGAAGGAACGGCAATATATTTCCAAGTCAGGATGGTGAGTGACTTGGAGGGGTACTTCCAGTGGTGTTCCCATGTTTCTGCTGCCCTCCCCTTCTAGATGGTAGTGGTCATGGGATTGGAAGGTGCTGTCTATGGAGGCTGGTGAGTTCCTGCAGTGCATCTTGTAGATGGTACACACACTGCTGCTACTGTGCGTTGGTGGTGGAGTGGGGGAAAGTTTGTGGATGTGGTGCCAATCAAGCGGCTGCTTTGTCCTGGATGGTGTCAAGATTCTTGAGTGTTGTTGGAGCTGCACTCATCCAGGCAAGTGGAGAGTATTCCATCACACTCCTGACTTGTGCCCTGTAGATGGGGGACAGGGTTTGGAGACTCAGGAGGAGAGTTTTTTGCCAAGGATTCCTAGCCTCTGACCTGCTCTTGTAACTACAGTATTTATATGGCTAGTCAGTTTCTGGTCAATGGTAACCCCCAGGATGTTGATAGTGGGAGATTCAGTGATGGTAATGCCATTGAATGTCAAGGGGCAATGGTTAGATTCTCTCTTGTTGGGGATGGTCATTGCTTGACACTTAAGGAGTGAATGTTACTTGCCACTTGTCAGCCCAAGCCTGGATATTGTCCAGGTCTTGCTGCATTTGGACATGGACTGTTTCAGTACCTGAGGGGTTGCAAATGGTGCTGAACATTGTGCAATCATCAGTGAACATCCTCACTTCTGACCTCATGTTGGAAGGAAAGTCATTGATGAAGCAGCTGAAGATGGTTGAGCCCAGACTATTGCTAAGCAAGTGTTGCTTGATAGCACTGTTAATGACCCCTTCCATCACTTTCTTGTGTGTGAGTTTAGAGTGATGAGATGGTTGCCTTACCCTGGTGGCAGGGATGAGGTCATTCATCCTCTTTCTGCACTGGATGACCAACCTCTTCTGTGCAGCGTTGGCACTGACCACCACTGCCACCACCTCCAAAACCAGAGCGGTGAGATTGCTGGACTTCCTGCGGCCAGAGCTGGGGTGGAGGACATCAGGGCGGGTCTCAAAGGCATTCCAGTGATGGGTTACTGAACTCTTCCTGGCTTTCAGGGCTGTGTCTTCACTGGAGCAGTCCTGGGCTGCAAGCATTGAGAACTGTGTGCGTGGCTGCAGTTTAGATATGGCACCTAGAGAGAGGAAACGGTGAGGTAACGGCATGGTGGGTGATTCAGAGGGCGCCTGCCAGCGACACGGTGTGTTTCCTGTGGCTGCATAATTAATGAGGCGGGAAGCAGACGATATGGCGTGAAAACCCGTCATTGAGGCGGAAGGGAAAGACATCTTCTTGCACGCCCGCCACCACACTTACTGCAACTCAGGGAAAATTCTGGCCCTGAGATTTAGTATAGTACCATTGAGCACTGGGACAGCGTCCTGTTTACAGAGATGCTTGATGAGAACAGGTGGTTCTATTGAAATCAGTATTTTTTAGATAGTTAATATGAATCCATTCCCTTCAGGGATCAGTGAACAATGTATATTGGTAAACCCAATCAGCTACTGCAGACGTTATCTCCTTTGTGTACCAGCCGAGTTGTGACATTAGCTTTGTCTAATCTCCACGTGGATTTCAATGCCTGAGTATATTTGCTGCAAACTATCGGGATAACAATGCTTTCCCTTCTGAGCCAATTCACCAGAAAGTTTCTTTTTGTTGATAGCTGGCCCAGCCCTGCACCCCAGGCTTACAGGCACCTGGCCTGTTTACCATACAATACCTAAGAACAATGATGGGAATAGCTACACTGGCCTGCACTGCCTTTCCAATCAGTTTTTGATAGATTGTTAATCTCTGCAATTTTATACAAAATGCAAGAACAGATCCAACAGCAGAACACTGAATATCCACTCAGAGGACTCTTTTCAATCACTCCACCATTGGCGACCATATCTTCAGCTGCCTAGTCCCTAAACTCTGAAATCCCCTCCCTAAAGCTCCCCAGCTTTCTCTCCTCCTTAAGGACAGTCGTAAAGCTTATTTCCTAGGCCAAGCTTTACACCCGCGCTAATATCTCTATGTGGTTTGGTGTCAAATTTTGTTTGATAACATTCTTGTGAATGTTTGGAATGTTTCGCTACAATAAAAGTGCTAGTGCAATTACACTGGTCTATGAGACTGACTGGACATCTTTAGCTCAGTGATGATGTGCATTATGGCATTTGTTGGAACAAGTTAACTTTCAAATTTTGGGGGTGGGGAGGGGAATAACCCTTTCTGCTCCATCTCACAGTATAAAAAGGCAACTGTAGCTGCTTTATGCCTTACTGCATTCCTGTATATTAGAATGAAGTCAAACCAAATTATTTCTAAAAAACATCTGTGTACTTTGTTATGTTAAGCCTTACAATAAAATAAATAACACATAAACTCAACAGCACAGTATTTAATGTGAGTGACCCACCAGGGCAGTATGGTGTTTAACACTATTAACCCACCAGGGCAGTATGGTGTTTAACACTATTAACCCACCAGGGCAGTATGGTGTTTAACACTATTAACCCACCAAGGCAGTATGGTGTTTAACACTATTAACCCACCAGGGCAGTATGGTGTTTAACACTATTAACCCACCAGGACAGTATGGTGTTTAACACTATTAACCCACCAGGGCAGTATGGTGTTTAACACTATTAACCCACCAGGACAGTATGGTGTTTAACACTATTAACCCACCAGGGCAATATGGTGTTTAACACTATTAACCCACCAAGGCAGTATGGTGTTTAACACTGGGAACACACCAGGGCAAGAAGAAGAAGAGTCATACGGACTCGAAACTTTAACTCTGTCTTTCTCTCCACATATGCTGTCAGACCTGCTGAGTTTTTCCAGCAATTTTTGTTTTTGTCTTAGGGACAAAGCTTGCTACCAGGCAAGGATTGATTTACATAACTCATTGACCTTTTGTCAGAGTGCCTTTGACATTTGACCTCGCTGATCTAGTGATGCTCCAATACCAGTACTGATTGTAAGGGTAGTGACAAATGGATAAATCAGAGCTGGTCCCTTTCAGTCGATGTATCATGCTATTAAAAAATTACTAGAAAATATGTATATACAACCTTGATCATAAATACAAGGGAAGGTGGCTCATGGGCTCACCCATCTCTATGTTTTCAGTCTGTTTGCCTCCACTATCACCCAATACCCAGATTATAGTTCATGCTTATTTGAAAATTAACTAGTTAATTAGATTCTCTCCTAAAGGCAAGTACTGGTGATGTCAGTGCTGCTCTATTTTGGGGATGCTTACAAATGTTTCTGACATTGGAAACCCATTACACATGAGTTCATTCCTTTATCGGCTAAGATTACACTTCAGGGATTCAAGCAACAACAGTCCTGTGCTGTTCGCAGATAGGTCAGCGGGAGGGGGAGGACAAGATGAAGTTCTGACAGGCAATCTTCACTCTGGACGTTACTGTGCTCTTTCCTTTCACTTTCAACCACCTGACCATCCCCACGCCCAGCTGGCCCCATGCGTTGCTGTGAATGAAGGGCAAGAGCCATTCCCCTTTGAAATAGGTTGACTGCCTCGGAGTACAAGTGATGTTATTGTTTTTAATGGAGTGAAACAGTGATACTGCATTCCTGAGTGGCGGTGAGGCACAATCCACAATGTACACTATCCCGACAAACTTCCTGCAGCGCCTTCCTAATGATGGCAGAATCTGGGAATGACAATGATTATGTGAAGGATACACATCCCTGTTGCAAAACCAGATGCCCCTTGTACACAGCATGCAGCTCTCTTATCCCATGGGTCCAATGCTTGTGTGCTATAGTTATTAGTGTCAGAGGTTTAACACATTGCATAGGTTTTATTTGAATGCTTGCTGCATTATATTTGCTGAAATCAGGACTCTATTTCACCTCTAACTGCACTCCTGTGAGCTTTGGAGACTTAGGCAGCCTACAGCAGGCATGTCAAACCACAGGAGAGATAGCACCAAAATTCCCTTGCAAGATCTTCCAAATCCAGGGGAAGAAAGATGGTCCAACAGCAGCGTCCTCTCCCAAGCCAACATGTCCAGCATTGAGATGCTAATCGCTCAAAACCATCTCCGCTGGTCAGGACATGTCATTCGTATGCCTGACACCAGACTCCTGAAGCAACTGCTCTGCTCGGAACGTGGCTGTGGCAGGGGACTCCAAGGAGGGCAGTGGAAATGATTTGGCAAAGTCCTCAAAGCATCCTGAAGAGGACAAACGCTCCCGCCAATTCGTGGGAGTCCCTGGCTTGTGACCGACCAAAAATGGGGAAGTTCAATTTGGAGGGTGCCAAACACCAAGAGACTTCATTAGGAACGTGCAGACTTGAAGCCGAGACATTGGAGAGGGTGCACAAACCTCCCAACAACTCATCTGCCCGACCCTCCAAGCAGCACCACCGTGCATTTGGCAGAGTCTGCAGATCACGCATTGGATTTATCAGCCATCTCAGAACCCATCAAACCAGAGTGGAAGCAAGATCCCTGATCCCGATGGACGCCTAACACAGAACCGCAGCATCTATAGACATTTTTAAAAAAATCACCAGGTTATTTTTGAGATTTAAGGCACTCCAGTTATCTGTAATTCAACATATTATGCAACATGGGTTTGGAGCACTTCATCATTAACGGAAGGACTGCCAGCAACAGAGCAATCAGCTGTTTAATATGATCTGTCAGCTTGTGCCTTTAATGTGCTTTTATGGTTGACTTAGTGCAGGTTCTTATGGCCTACTTTCAAATTATCTCTGAAACTTTTCTGGAACATGCTGTAACAAGCAGAAACAGAAGTCACACAAACAAGATAATGTCCCTCAGCTCCTCCCCTTCTCCATACCAATCCACTTCCATTCTCCCCCTAGTCTTCCCCACTTGCGTTGCAGAAGGTTTGGAAGGGAACACATCCATCCTTTATGTAGCTGGTATTCCCCTTCAGATGCAATAAACTCATCTCTGAAGTTATCCTGGGCGAACCCAGGGGTCAGGAACTCCTGACTTGGGGAGTCCTCACCCCAATCTTTGCCACTCTGGCTTAAGTCAATGGTTGGAATTTTCCAGCCCGTTGGCGTCGGGCATCATGGCGGGCGGGGGTGCGGGTACAATATGGCGATAAGGCCAAAAATCGATTCCACGTCATCGTGAAACCAGTTTGCAATCATCCATTCTGCCCATCAATGGCGGGGCCGCGTTTCCTGCTGTCACACATCGGGAACCTAATTTCAATACTTTAGCATCTCATTATCAGCCCTGCTCACCGGGATCATCCCCCTACATCAAATTTACCCCCCCAACGTCGGCGTGACTTCAGAACGGCGTGATTCACGACTGCCTTTAACAGGCGTGCACCTGGCGAGCTGAACTTCCAGGGGAATTCGGCGAGCGCACACAACCTGGCGCGGTGCTTGTGAACATCGCCCGGGGGACATCAAGGAAGAGGCGGCACATTCACAGGGGGGCACAAGCAAGTCGTTTTTTCCCGGCTGGTTTTCAGTGCGGTGCCCGGGCAAGGGCTCCCGTGTGGGTCAGGCGGCATTGGGTGGGGGTGGGGGGGCAAGGCAGCACAGACTGACTGAAGGAATTACTCAAGCACACGCTTTGGGGGGGATGGAGGGTGAGGGAAGTGGCCACACACACGGAAAAACGTGTAAAAAGTGAGCATCCTTCTGCAGCTGAGATCATTCAGCTGCAGCTCCATTGACCTGCTTGGAGTTGGGCCTCTGAAGCTTTTCTGCCCACTCAAGCAATGCAAAAGCATGAAAGTGCCATTAAATACGCCAGAACTTTATCCCCCTCGGGCGCAGACTGCAAATTAATGTGTGTATTAGGGGGCAGCAGAGCAATTGGCGACTGGGCAGGTTGTAGAATCCCCTTGTGAAAGGGCCATGGCGCAGTCACTGGTGGAGATGCTCACAGCCCCTTGTAATGTCTTTATTAAGGTTTGGAACAGTATCCCTCATGGTTCAAGCTAACAGCTCAGCCTTGCAGGCGGGTTAGGAGAATGTCTGCACCTGAGCTGAGAGCACAGCATGTGGTCCAATGGGCAAAGCTGCTACCAATCGGTCCAGTGGAGTGGGGTGGAGGTGGGTGGGGTTTCAGACAGCCATGAATTGCACTACACACTGGCCATCCAAGTGGTGGCCAGCACTGTCCTGCATGCGCGAAGAGACCTTCAGACTTAACCAAGAGAGGTTCTTAGGACACGTATGCTAACCCACACGTCTCTCTCTTTGATCCTGCAGGAGGAGAACATCAGGATTATGGAGCCTGGTGATTTAGCGATACGCCTCATAGCTTACAGGGAGCAGAGAAGAAGAGGAAGCATGTGGCGGAGGAGCCTGGCTCAGCAAAGGGTGGAGCATGTCCCTCAAGATGAAGGTGGGGCAGGGCCTGCTGCACACACAGCTGGAGATCCACAGAGAGCCGTCGCTCATTGGCACCTCGCTAGATTCTAGCCGTGAAACTTTAAATGCACCTCATCCTTTGTCAGCCTTCAGCACCTGACCCCTTCAGGAGCACAGCGTCACTGGTCACAGGGGCTGAAGAGATGGGGGCCAGCCCCACCTTAAAGTTGCTGAGAGGACACAGAGAGAGAGAATGATGGAACTCTGTGATGCCTGCCCATGACATTCTGGCAGCAATGACCAGCACCGTCGAGGTGCAGGCATCAGTAATGTGTCCAGTGAGTGTGAGGCCGGACCCTCACTTTGGTCTGAAGGCTGCACAAAGCGCAGAGAAGAGGCCCTGGATTGAGACACCTGCCTTTATCTTGTGCAGGAACCAAGGTTCACATCTGAGTGACACGAACACTGCTCATCAGAACAAAGAGCCATAGGCAGGGAGACATTCTTGGGAGTTTATTTACAATAGTGAACATGCTGTACAAATAATTAACACCAGTACCCAGGCTGTGCAAGTGCATCTTCTTAACCTCCCTAACCCTGCCGCTACGTCTTGGTGCTCCCCTGACATCCACAGCAGAGGTGGAGGCAGCCTGCTGACTGCTACACCCTGTCTATGATGACCTTGGTGGGCATCCTCAGGAGGGCCGAGACCTGGAGGGCCCCGGCCTGCTTTCAGTGTCCTGCAGTGTGGCAGTGGCACCCTCCTCGGCCTGTGGATCTGGAGCTTCTGGGGTCACAGGAAGAGGGGATTCGGATGGGCCGGACTTTCCCGGAGTCACCTGGGTGCCAGAGGGTTGACTTCTTCAGGAAAAGGGGAAGCTGGAGTCAGATCGAGCTGCCCCACACCTGTCTTGCATTGTCACTGTTGGAGGCCAACTATGGCGACAGTGATGGAGTTGAGCCCGTGCAGCAGTGCAGGAGTGACGTCCTGGACCACGGTCTCCATTGCAGCCGCCATCCTACCGGTGTTGACCTCGGTGCGTTGCAATGCCAGCGCTATCACCTCAGACTGAAGGCAAACGGACTCCTCCATCATGCCTTGCAATCTGCGGAGTGCAGCGGACATCCCTTCCTTCCTGATGCTCCCGAGCTTACCTTTGCAGCTCCAGCAACTGAGGCATGACCGAGTCCACAGGCTCCTCATCTGATTCAGACTCAGCAGACTTCTAGTCTCCGGCAGTCCTCCGAGTGCCAGAAACCTGGGAGGTCCCTGCCTCTGCCTATTGAGAATCAGACAGTGTGATGTTTTCACCAGATTGTGACCTTGAGGCTACTCTAGAACTCGGTCCCACCGAGGTGTGTGTCTCTGCGCTGGTGGAGGGTGTGGGTGGGTGCTGTGACGGGTCTTCAATTAGGGAGTCATCAGATTCTTCTTCCGAGGTGTCTCCGGGTTTGGGTCAAGGACCTGGGTCGTGGACCCCTCGGCTGCTTCCCAGATGTGCCTGCGAAAGCAAGGAGAGATAATTAGTGCGTGGCAGGGGACTGCAGAACAGGGGAAGTGACTCACAGCATGGTTGTCTGATGGATGTTGCACTGCTGATCCTCACTTGGTTGAACACCACCGACCTCACCATCGGCACAGGAACGGTCCAGATCCTCACCGGCCAGTTGGATGACTCTATTCTCAAAGTCCGTGAGGACCTTGATTACGGACATTCCTCCATCGGTCTGCGACCTCTTCCTTTTGTTATGTGCCAGCTTGTCCTGCATGAAGACAGATGGAGAAAGTGTAAGCAGAATGCCTGCTGGGCTAGATGAGAAGGTGCCTGGCATTGTGGGTGATGAGTGGTGCCATGGATGGGATGAGGACACGATTCGCAGGGCAGGTGAAGGTGTGGGGGTGAGAGAGTGAATGGTGATGTCCCTTGAACTGGCAGTGAGTGAGGTCCCTGTGGACCTCCCTGTCGCTTGCCATTTCAACACTCCACCCTGCTCTCATGCCCACATGTCCATCCTTGGCCTGCTGTAATGTTCCAGGGAAGCTCAACGAAAACTGGAGGAACAGCACCTCATCTTCCGACTAGGCACTTTACAGTCTTCTGGACTTAATATTGAGTTTAACAATTTCAGATCATGAGCTCTCTCCTCCATCCCCACCCCCTTTTTCCAATAATTTATAAATTTTTTTACAACTATATTTTTTTCTTTTCCCTCCTATTTTTAAATTTATTTCGATCTATTGTTTCATCTCCACCTTTTAGCCCATTTCGATCCCTTCCCCCCCACCCCAGCCACACTAGGGCCATCTGCCACTAGCTTGCTTCCCTTAATGTCCCCATTAGCACATCCTTTAGATAATATCACCACCGTCAACACCCCTTTGTCCTTTTGTCTATGACATCTTTGGCAGTCTCTTCTTGGCCTCCACCTATCACCTATCGAGCTCTCCTGTCCCACCCCCTTCTACCAGCTTATATTTCATCTCATTTCTATATGTCTTAGTTCTGATGAAGGGTCATACGGACTCGAAATGTCAACTGTATCCCTCTCCGCAGATGCTGTCAGACCTGCTGAGTTTTCCCAGGTATTTTTGTTTTTGTTCTAGATTTCCAGCATCCGCAGTATTTTGCTTTTATCCCTGTGGACGTTTGTTGGGTTTGTGAGTGTGTGAGTTGAGAGTGATGAGAAGAGTGACTTACCCTGGCGGAACAGAGGAGACCATTCATCCACTTTTGACACTGGGTGGCTGTCCTCTTTTGCAGGGCGTTGGCGCTGACCATTGCTGCCATTGCCTTCCATGCTGGATTGGTGACCTTGCTTGCTGGTCTTCGCCCAGAGTGGGGATAGAGGACTTCACGGTGGGCCTCCACTGTGTCCAGTAGGTGCCTGAGGGAGACGCCGCTAAATCTGGGGTCAGCACATTTCCTCCCTTTGGCAGCCATGACTTTGCAGCAATTTCTGATCTCTTAGAGAGAGCTAGCTCTCTGTGCAGGGGCGCACTTTAAATATGGTGCCCAGATTACTGAAGGCCTGAGGTGATGGTGGGATGGGTGAAGCAGAGGCCGCTCTGCCAGTGATCCGGCATGTTTCCCAGGAATGCATTATTAATGAGGCGAGGCGTGCCAGGAATGGGACAATACAGCAAGAAATCCTGCCATTGCAGCTGACGGGTAAAACTACTTTTTTCACGCCCGCTACTGCACTTACAAAGAATCATCCCAGATTTGCACTAAGGGCAAATGGAGGTTATTTCTCCATGAGATTCAGCAAACTGGGACCCGTCTTTTCAATTATGCCTCCATGAAGTAACTTGGGATATTTTTCTACCATAAAAGTATTGTTGTTTTCCCACTCGAGTGGCCAAGGGATTTCAGTCCCAACATTTTCAACTTACAGCAGACAGTGACAAGAGTTGAGCACAAGATTTATCTTAGAAATCTTATGGATGTTCTTCCTCGCTGAGATCAAGACTCACTTGCATTGTCTCCTACTTTAACAGGACCTCCATACAATACTCTGAAGCCCCTTTACCTCCCTTCAGTTTTGCTCTCACACTGTGTGAACATTAGCATTTATAATGCTTAACAAATTCCTTTCTCCACTATTTTAATGGATGTGCTAATCCATTTAAATAGCAGAGAAAAGAATTACATCCCATGGTATGCTAATATTCACACAGCGTAATGTCAAAGCCAAAGTCTTCTTATCCACCTACGCCTCACAGGTTTTTAAAACCCAAGCAGGGAATCATGTAAATACTATTTATTGACTTATTTCATCATCTCTCCTGCTCTTTTCAACTTTGGCAATGTTCTACACTGTGGATCTTGGCACGTCCTTAGCTTCCTTTCTAAAAAGAATCTGAGAGACGTTTGTCGTGCTTGAAAACAAAGACGTTTGTGAACTCGCACCCACTGGTGCTGCAATTCATTCGTAAGGAATTTATGGAAGTCCCTGGTTTGCGACTGACCAAAAAATGGAGAAGGTGCTTCTGGGAAGGCATCAGACATGTCAAAAGACTTCGTCAGGAACACGCAGAGGCGAAGCTGAGGCATTGGAGCGAGCACACAAACATCCTAACATCTCACCTACCCAACCCTCCAAGCGCTACCTGCCCTGCAGATTGTGCATTGGACTTTACAGTCACCTCAAAACCCATTGAACTGGAGCGGGAAGCGAGTCATCCATCCTTAATCCTGAGTGTCTGCCTAAGAAGAAGGTTGGCAACCAAATCATTAAATTGTAGTGCGAGCAGAACTTCGGATCGAGACTGGAATTGAAGGTGCTGCCTGATACCTTTTTGGACTGAGGTAGTCACTCCAGAAACTGGTTTCAACATTTGTTAAACATGGCCAGGCAACAGCAGTGTCAGTGCGGGGATGTGAAATATACTTCACAATGAATCGTGTAGTTGGGAGCTGCTACGTCCAATGCATAACAGAGCTTGTGACTTCTGTTCACAGTAGGGAGACAGGACTACAGCCGCATTCAGTAGTGAGTGAAAAACCGTGAGTCTGGAGAAGTGTGAGGCGATGCATCTGGGGAAGGCTAACAAGGCACGAAAATACACAATAAATGGCGTGAGAATAAAGGAACAGAGTGACCTTGGAGTGCACGTCCACAGATCCCTGAAGGTGGCGGGATGTGTAGATAAGGTGGTCAAGAGACATACGGAATACTTGCCTTTATTAGCTGAGGGATAGAATATAGAGGGATAGAGCTGAGTAGTTATGTTGGAACTGTATAAAACACTAGTTAGGCCACAGTCAGAGTACTGGTCACTGGACCATTGGAAAGACATGATCGCACTAGAGAGGGTTCAGAGGAGATTTACAAGGATGTTGCCTGAACTGGAGAATTTTAGTCATGAGGAATGGTTAGGCTAGAATTGCTTTCTTTGGAACAGAGGGGGCTGAGGGGAGACCCAACTGAAGTGTATAAAATTATGAGGGATTTAGATAAAGGTGATGGAAAGGTATGTGTTTAGGGTAAGATGCAGGAGGATTTGTGAGGAAATCTTTTCAAGCAGAGGGTGGTGGGGATCTGGAACCCACGGCCTTAAAAGGGTGGAAGAGGCAGAAACCACCCCCCCTTAATATTTAAAAAATATTTGGACATGCATTTGAAACACCATAATCAACAAGGCTACAGATCAAGAATTGGAAAGCGGGATTAGGCTGGATGGCTTCTTGTCAATGGACCGAATGGACTCCTTTCATGCTGTAAATTTCTACGATAATTTCTGTGAAGAAATCTAGGTGGAGGTCCAAGCCAAGTTATCTGTGCCGTTCATAAGTTGGCCTTTTCACTGCAGGACTGTTAGTGCAATATTGTCATACAACTAGAGCCGAGAAAAGTGCGGAAAGGTCAACAACCAGAGGACACCGATTTAAGGTGGTTGGAAAAAGAACGAACTGTGACACGAGGGAAGTTCTTCTTACGCAGTGCGTGATTAGGAACTGGAACACACTACCTGAGAGTGTGGGAGAGGCAGATACCATCGGGACTTTCAGAATAGGATTAGGGAATTTGGAAAATTAGAACATAAGAACATAAGAAATAGGAACAGGAGTAGACCATTCGGCCCCTCGAGCCTGTTCCGCCCATTCAATAAGATCATGGCTGATCTTCTAGTGTTTCGATTTCCACATTCCCATCCAACCTCTGATTCCCTCGCCTAACAAGAATCTACCTCCCTCTTCCTTAAAAATATTCGATGACCCCCGCCCCCACCACCTTCTGAGGCAAAGAATCCCAAAGTCGCACGACTCTCTGAGAGAAAAAAATTCTCCTCATCTCTGTCCTAAAAGGGTGACCCCTAATTTCAAAACAGTGCCCCCCCCCCAGGATTGGATAATTGTCTTGAGAAAAAATAATTTGTAGGGCTACGGGGAAAGGGTGGGGGAGTGGGACTCACTGAGTCGCTCTTGCAGAGAGCTGACATGGACACAATGGGTCCAATGTAGCCATTCTAGTCCTATGATACTATGATAGCACCCAGTAAGTGTAGAAAATAATGGGAGCTGCCTTGGAACATTGCATCAAATTATTGCCCTACTCATGGCTCATAACATGTGAAAAGGGTAAAAGAAGGGTGTGGTAAATCAAGAGGGGAACACCAAGCGTGGGGTTTACAAGCCTGTAAATTGTACATCAAGACGCTCCATACAAATGATATAAGGATACCCTGAGAAAGAGCCTTACAAGCTTCTGCATTGCGCATCACCTTTCTTGTGAAACCACTGCAGCCGACCAGCCCGCTTGGAGGCAAGCACTGAAATTTGATCAGTGTGCTTCCAGGATTACCTACGCCAAACTCGCAACATCCGGTGTGCCCAGAGGAAGGCCCAGAGATGCACGGCTGCAGAAGATCCCCCCCCCACCCAAGCACCAACAATGACAATCTGAACTGGCAGTACTGCGGACGCCCATGCCAATCCCTCATGGGACGTTTCAGGACCCGCAGAGGACGATGAAATCGTTTGCAGCTTGGACATATTCGAACAATGAGAAGTCGACCGTGATGGTACTGGACCAGCGAACCCAAGAGGTGGTGGGTTCAAATCTCAGGACTGAAATTGAAATGAATAAATCCGGCAATGTGTAGGATGGTACCAGAGGAAACAAAGACGTGAAAGCTGTTGGAAAAATTCCACCAATTCATTAAAGGTGTTTCACGAAAAGGAGCCTCTGTCACTGGCCTGGCCTACACATGATTCCTGGGTTGACTCTTAAGCTTCTGAGATGGTTGCTTATTTTATAATAACGGTCAATAAATGTGACCTTGCCACCTTCACCCATGTTCCAGGAACAAATTTTTAAAAAACGTGCGAGGGCTGTTTTGACTGTCATCCCATCAATGGAGTAAAATGAGAAATTTTGCTAACCCAGCAAATAGCTGAGGGAAGTGTTCACAACTGTGCATTTCTTTTTGCCTATAGGGTCAAGTCAGGTCACAACCTCTTCTCATGGGTTAGTTGTCGGATTAAAAGGGACAACCGACGCAAGATAGTGCTGTAGCCAATCAGAAGTGTTGCATGAGAGGCACTCACCAGATCTGAATGAGTAAACACAGCCAAACTCGGGCCTGAAGAGTAGGCTGCAGAAACTCGGAGTCATGCCAAGTGATTCTGCATTGTTAATGTAAATCGAGCTATAGAAATAAGAGGTCATTATCTGATTCCAGCCCAGCCAGCACCTCACAAGGGCCAGCCTGCCTCTGTCCAAGCAAACATGCCTGTTCTCTATACAGTCAACAGGCTTCCCAGTGGGTTAGCACCTGTTAAATTAGCATCACTTTCATCTAGGAGTCAAAGGCAGGTCACAGCCTCTTCTGATTGTTTTCTAGCAGGCCTGACTATCAGATACAAGTGACAGCAATGTTAAGCAAACACCAAGTGTCACTCTAAATGCACTTGCACAAAGTACACACCTTTCCCGATATGTGGGTTAGGCACCTTAATCCTTCCTCAGGCTCTGCAAGTCTGAATCGTGTAAACGCCTCAGCGAAGGCAAATTCAGCATCGGTAGAGTTGGCTGTTCCTTGCTCGATTTGAAGGAAGGTGGTGGACCCACCTGGGCTGCATGTTACACAGTAACTGGAACACTCGGCGCACCGTGTTTGAACTGAATTTAACAATCCCGGGGGATTGGAAGGAAACCTGGAGTCCATTGCGATTTACAGCTAGGGTCTGCACAGGCCTGTGGTTCCACGAAATGAGCTGCACCGCTCAGCTGGACCGAGATGCTAAGCAACTTACCTGGGAGTCATCACCTTAAACCCACCAGCCGCCATTTATATAACACCTTTAAAGCTGCAAATACGTCACAAGGTGTTTCGCGGGAACGTTATCGAGCAGAATTTGACACTGAGCCACACTGGGAGATATGAGAATAGGCGGAGGTGGGTTTAAGGAGTGTCTTAAAGGTGCAGCAAGGCGGGGAGGATTGTTGGAGAGTGGGTATTCAAAGAGGTAGATTTTAAGGAGTGTCTTAAGGGAGGACATTCAGCTTCATCCGTCGGAGCAGATACCCGAGGGCTCAGCCATTAAACATGGTCAGAAAGTTAAGGGTGGCATAGATCCAACATGGACTGCTGAAGGTGTGGGGGAGGGGAGGGGGTGTGGAGGAGGGGAGGGGCTGTGGGGGAGGGGAGGGGGTGTGGGTGAGACTTCTGAGGGTGTGGGGGAGGGGAGGGGGTGTGGGTGAGACTGCTGAGGGTGCGGGGGAGGGGAGGGGGTGTGGAGGAGGGAGGAAGTGAGGCTGCTAGGGGTGTGGGTGAGGGGAGGGGGTGTGGGTGAGGGGAAGGGGTGCGGGTGAGACTGCTGAGGGTGTGGGGGAGGGGAGGGGGTGTGGGGGAGGGGAGGGGGTGTGGGTGAGACTGCTGAGGGTGTGGGGGAGGGGAAGGGGTGTGGGTGAGACTGCTGAGGGTGTGGGGGAGGGGAGGGGGTGTGGGTGAGACTGCTGAGGGTGTGGGGGAGGGGAAGGGGTGTGGGGGAGGGGAGGGGGTGCGGGTGAGGGGAGGGGGTGCGGGTGAGGGGAGGGGGTGTGGGGGAGGGAAGGGGGTGTGGGGGAGGGGAGGGGGTGTGGGGGAGGGGATGGGGTGAGGGGGAGGGGAGGAGGTGTGGGTGAGACTGCTGAGGGTGTGGGGGAGGGGAGGGGAGGGGGTGTGGGTGAGACTGCTGAGGGTGTGGGGGAGGGGAAGGGGTGTGGGGGAGGGGAGGGGGTGCGGGTGAGGGGAGGGGGTGCGGGTGAGGGGAGGGGGTGTGGGGAGGGGGTGTGGGGGAGGGAAGGGGGTGTGGGGGAGGGGAGGGGGTGAGGGGGAGGGGAGGAGGTGTGGGGGAGGAGAGGGGGTGTGGGGGAGGGGAGAGGGTGAGGGTGAGACTGCTGAGGGTGTGGGTGAGGGGAGGGGGTGCGGGGGAGGGGAGGGGGTGTGGGGGAGGGGAGGAGGTGTGGGGGAGGAGAGGGGGTGTGGGGGAGGGGAGAGGGTGAGGGTGAGACTGCTGAGGGTGTGGGTGAGGGGAGGGGGTGCGGGGGAGGGGAGGGGGTGTGGGGGAGGGGATGGGGTGAGGGGGAGGGGAGGAGGTGTGGGGGAGGAGAGGGGGTGTGGGGGAGGGGAGAGGGTGAGGGTGAGACTGCTGAGGGTGTGGGTGAGGGGAGGGGGTGCGGGGGAGGGGAGGGGGTGTGGGGGAGGGGAGGGGGTGTGGGGGAGGGGAAGGGGTGTGGGGGAGGGGAGAGGGTGAGGGTGAGACTGCTGAGGGTGTGGGGGAGGGGAGGGGGTGCGGGGGAGGGGAGGGGGTGCGGGGGAGGGGAGGGGGTGTGGGAGAGGGGAGGGGGTGCGGGGGAGGGGAGGGGGTGCGGGGGAGGGGAGGGGGTGTGGGAGAGGGGAGGGGGTGCTGGGGAGGGGAGGGTGTGCGACTGTCTATCCACCAGTTGGAATCCTAAGATGACCCCCACTTTATGCTTAGCTGTTTACTTCTTTCCTCATTCTCGCTCTCGTGATAACAAGGAGACGACAATTACAAGGACAGGGTCCGCACAAGTGCGCCCCTGGTGATCACCGGGAGCACAGCAAGACTTGGTGATGCAATTTCTAACAAATCCTAACTATTGACTTGTAGCGTTATCTTTTTACTTTTGTAGTCTATACCTTTACCAATAACATCTAGGATCTTATTCGCTTTTAAAAGCTTTATCAATTTATCCTCCCACTTTTACAGATTTATGTAATTGCAAGTCCAAAGCCTCTCTACTCCAGCTTTCACTACTCCGTGTGAATGTCCTCTCTTTATTCTTCCTCCCAAATTTTATCACCACATGGGAAAATTAGGAGTAGCAGTCAGCCATTCAGCCTCGGGCCTGCTCCACAATTACATTCACCTTACCTCCCTCCACACTGAAATTTATCTGCATCTCTCTGCCCAGTCTACTAACTTCTTATCTCCTTGTTGACCCTTCTGTTGAAGGGTCATGAGGACTCGAAACGTCAACTGTGCTCTTCTCCACCGATGCTGCCAGACCTGCTGAGTTTTTACATGTATTTCCGTTTCTGTTTTTGTTACTAATTTCTTACGTCTTCCTGAAGTCACACAGTCCTCTTTGCAATGAGTCGCACTCCCTATTTGTGTGTGTCTGCAAATTGTGGCACCCCCTTCTCTAAATCCTCCAGATAACACTGATACACCACATTTATCAATACACTCCATTACTTGCTCGAAGAACTCTATTAAATGTTCCAGGCATGACTTGCTGTTTAGGATAGAGCGTTACTGACTGTCTTAAATGACTCCACGGGTGGAATTTTATGCCGGCGGAATTTTACGGTCCTGCTGAAGTCAATAGGCTTTTAAATGGCTCGCCGCGTTTTATGGCCCCACCCCTGCCGAAACGGGCCTGTAAAATTCAGCCCCCCTGTTTTTCTAGCTCAGTACTAATTCCATTTTATATTATGACTTCTAGAAGCTTAATCACTACTGATGTTAGACATCATTTCCTCTCTGGATAAGAGCTCCCTTTCAGACAACGTCACCACCTGGAACCCCGGCCCTTGTTCAGTTTTATTAACTATAATTTCCCTGGGCTGAAACCCATATTGGAAGCAATGGGAACCCACGACTTCATCGTTGGCACGCCAACGCAAACCCTCGGATTCTTTCCATCGGCCCAACCGCTATCTCGGCCCTTTTCTAAGATGTCCGTCCTTCTCACAGTTGTCATTGACGGCACCAATATACAAAAGGAAAAGAAAAGGCCTCAGGATGTGAACCAATACACGAAATATGTCCTGCCTGGGCCCAAATCAACCCTACGTTTTTTGACTGGCAAATGGGATGCTGGTCTGAGGTGGATCTTCCTGCAGGAGGCAATTCCATTTGGGCCTAGTTACGGGGCCAAGACTTGCACTTGACAATCCTTTCGCGATGTGACATAAAAGCTGCCTGGGTGTCGAGCAACTGGCAGTCAACCAGGCCAACAGGCTTAATGTCGAGAACTCTCGGGGGATCAGAGGTTTTGTCCAGTGATAAACCTGGTTGGGGGGGGGTGCATCAGCTACACAAAGCCTTTAATGACCGTGGAATAATGTACAACAAACACAGGCTTGGTGATTTGTTTTTGCTTATTGGAATGACCAATTAGGATAATGACTTGTTTTTTCTGATGATACTTGATAGATCAGCAAAGCAGGGGAACCATGAATATTATTTCTTCCCCCCCCCCAGCCCCACACCCTGCCCCCTACCAACCAATGCCGTCAAAGGACTTGAAAGATGATGCTTTTCAAATTTTGGGAGGTTGGCATCCATGCATGGTATAGCGGGCACTTCCATCACCACCCTGGCACCCTGTTTCCTTGCCACCTCCCCAGACATAAGGATCATTTCATGAATCTCAGAACAATAAATGGACCCCAACAGGATGAAAGCGAACAGCATTAGGGCAGCTCAGCTGCCTGACCTTAAAAATTGGTTTTAGGGGGGTGGTGGGGGTGGTGGGGGAGGCAGGTGAAGAATGAGGGGTTCAGAACGAGAGGAACTAAAGGAATAGCAATCTTTAACCGGCTCAAACGGACTTATTTTGAATCCTTCCATCTTCCCATTGTTGGTATTTAGCTATTTTGTTCCATCAAATTTGTTTTTGTTGCTGGTGGGGAGAGAGTGGGGGATTGGATCGTACAAGGTATCGCGGGATGGGACTCGAAGGGTTAAAAAGGCTAATGTGAGCATGGCTGTGTACACATTGTACACAGAGTCTGCAGGTAAATTCAGAACAGAATTGGCGCAAGAATACACTTACGCCTCCACTCCAGCTGAAGCAAACAGGCGCCATGTGATGTTATTGTCCTTCTACATAATCTAGCTTTACTCAGCCTATTATTCGATACTGATTGTGCAAATACAAAAAAAGTTTATTTAAGGTGAACCACAATCGATAAATTGGGCAGCCGGAGCTTTGTGCATCATTTCACCAACCCACGCAACTATTCTTTTGAGTGTGAATGACACTAACGTGATTCGAATAGGTCTGCGAGCGTTCTTTGCAGCAATTTCCCAGCCCAAAAGAAAATGCTTAGGTTTTGGACAAAGGAACCCTCCATTCCTGCTGGTTAAGCAAGGGTTAACAAGCCCATGCACTGCGCAGTCGGCAGTTTTACATGAGTTGGGTGTCCTTCCCCTTGTAACGTGCCACATTTATTACAAGATTCACAAACAGAAGCAAGCAGCACCGTGATTGGTGATGGTTCTGTGTCACCAGCGCATACATCTGACCACCAACTATCCCCCAAGTGGCTGAATCGCTTAATGCATAACAACAGCCGCACTTGCATTTGCGTAGCGCCTTTAACATGGTTACACTGTCCTGACGCACTTCACAGCAGTGAAGATGTACCGAGTGCCTCATCAAAGAAGTAGGTTTTAAGCAAGGGCCTTAAAGGAGATGGGGAAGGCGGAGAGATTTGGGGAGGGAATTCCTGAACGTAGGGCTTAGGTGGCTGAAGGCGCAGCCTGCAATGGTGGGGGCTAAGGAAACCGGGGATTCAAACTGGAGCCAAAGTTATAGAAGGGTTGAGTTCTCGGAGGGGAGGGGTTGTAGGACTGGAGGTGGCGACACTGATTATGGAAGGGGCCAAGGCCACGGGAGCGTTCGTTCAACTGGGGAAGTATTTATCAGCAGCGATTTGTTCAGGTCATCAGGTGTTTTGTCGATCAGAACTTAAGATTTATGGCAACATGTATCGCCATCTGGTGTTCATAAAATACCCCGTGCTGAATTTTATGTCTTGTGGGGGGAGGGTGGCGCAAGTCAGACCCGATCGGGCATAAAATCGGGTAAGAAGACGTCAGGTGAGCGCCCCGACGCGCACTTGAGCGATATTTCGCTCAGCGGGTGCGCGCAAAGGTCGGGAGCGCGCCCGCTAACAGCAAAGCCCATCGACGGCGCAGTCGTTTCCGATTTTCCGTGGCCCGTTTCCAACCTTACGGCGGGCGGGCGGGCGTATCGGCCAGGCGGCCTTTACATTTTTCACCGATCCTCACCCAAGGGCCGGGATGAGATTCCTGTTACGCGTTAAAATAACGGTAAGAACCCGCGGACGGCATTTCCACCTGCTTTATATTTACAGGTGCCCGGTTGTGATGCATGGACGTTTTCTTGCAGCTTTTCAAAGCTTTATTTTTAAGATTTTCAGGCCCTGCAGCTCCCCGAGGCGGGTGCCTGCCTTCAGGGAAGCTCTCTCCCTCTCTCTCTCTCTCTCTCTCTCTCTCAGCGCTCACCCGTGCCCGCGGTGACATCATCGCCCGCCCTCTACCCACTCCCCCGCACCCCAGCGGCGCCGAGCTTTTCAGAGCATGTTCCGCGGGCTTCTGCCCGTTAATTGGCCAGCCAGCGTGGGATCGCGGCCGGGGGGGGCCGATGGGGGCCGGCGGTCTGTTTCCTGACCGTTCCCAGGCCCGCCAAAGCTAAAATTCAGGCCCATGTACAGTAGGAGGCGACAACTATTGGGTGTTGGCACCAGGAGGAAAGAAAGGGCAATGCCTAAGTACGCCACTAGGTGGAGTGAAGCATACGGTCTCAAAAATCAAACTCTGTGTTTGCACATTCTGTACACAATTTCCCTGTCTGGCATAAGAATTTGATACAAACATATGAAATAAGAAAGAAAGTTCATGCGCTTTTAATAACCTCAGGATGTCCCAAAGTGCTTTAGGTACTTTTTAAGTCAGTGTTGTAATGAAGGAAATGCAGCAACCAATTTGTGCACAGCAAACTCCGACCAACACCAATGGGATAATGGTCAGGTGATCTGCTTCAACGATTTCAGTTGAGGGATAACTATTAACCTCTCCCCTGCTCTTCCTCAGGATATTGAGGGGTCTGGACAGGGTAGATAGGGAGAAAATGTTCCCGCCCGTAAACAGATCGAGAACCAGAGGGCACAGTTTTAAAGTGTTTTGCAAAAGAAGCAGATGCGAGGTGAGAATAAATTTTTTCACACAGCAAGTAGTTAGGGTTTGAAATGCACTGCCTGGAATTGTGGTGGAGGCAGGTTCAATTGAGGCATTCAAGAGGGCGTTGGATGATTATTTAAATAGAAAGAACGCGCAGGGTTACGGGGAAAAGGCAGGAGATTGGCACCAAGTTAAAATGCTCAGGGAGCTGGTGCAGACACAATGGGCCGAATAGCCTCCTTCTACACCGTAGCAATTCTGCAGTCCTGTGATATCGCCACCGGATCTCTTAGAACCACTCGAGGGAGCAAGTGGGGTCCCAGTTTAACATCTCATCCAAAAGACAACACCCCCAGCTTTGCAGAGCTCCGACAATACTGAACTTAATTATCACGCTAGATTATGTGCTCAAATCATGGAGTGGGTCGAGCGGGGATTAGGGGGGGCGGGCATTGAACCTATAACGTTCAGTTCAGAGGTGAGAGTGCTACAAGCCAACTGAGCCAAGGCTGACATCTTGAGCACAGAATAATATTGCACAGTAAAATCTTCAGGCTCATAGTAGGCTACCTGGCATGTGATATGTGTTCCGGTTTAGGTAAGTAATTGCGCTTAGCTGAGTCGTGCAGGAACTTAGCGCGTTTCTCTGTCCACTATTTTGACAAGAGGCCTTCTGGCCTGTGCCAGCTCCATACAAAAGCAGCTCACCTGGTCCAACTCCCTGTAGTCCTGCAATATTTTTCTCTTCAGATAACATCATAAAATAGTTACAGGAAAGAAGGCCATTCAGAATCTGTGGAGACGCCAGGGATTGAACCTGGGACCTCAAACACACACACTGCCACTGAACTATATCCCTTGCCATTTCACTTGACAAAATTGCTGTTAATGTGAAATCCTTCTTTGAACAAAATATTCTTCTTTTTTCTCTGTAAAGATGACCCGGCAGATAGATTCAAGGGAAAGGGGAGTATTGAAATGTGCAATTTTTCAGAATAGGGTGTTGCTGGCAAGCGATTAAACGACAGACAAAAACAGGTACTCGCCTTCTTTTTTTATTAAAAGAGGAACTTTAATGCATTAGTCTTTAGTCAATCTTCCAGGAAACCTATAAAAGGACTTTACAGCCACATACCGGTTACACGTCTGTTTTTACGTGGGGCATTCTTTAATTCAGATCGCGGGAAAGTGAGCCACAGAAGTGCCACACATGAAAAATCGACTCTACCTCAATGAATTATGTGAGGAATAACTCACCTCGGTGCATCCACATCTTCAAAAGGTCGTCACCTACGAAATTATTGCGACACAACCTGTCTGCTCACTTACTGATGCACACAGGAACTTAAAAGAGAGATTTCATAAAAAGTGTTCAAAATTACGAGGAGCTCCTGATAGACCGGATAAGAGGAAACCGTGTGGGTGAGGAGTGGAAGGAGCATCCTTATTCTATTTTCGTTCACCAACGCCTATGTCTTAATGTGAAATAGGAGCAGCAAAACGCGAAAGGGGAGGCAGATGGCCCAGTTGTCGTTGTTAAAACTGCAAATATACTTTTCATTTAGCGCCAGCAGTGCCACTGTTCGAATCTCTTCCCCGGCACGGAAGCATCATTCATCATTTTGGGTTTTTTTTGGGTCTGTGTTATAGGTTAATACTGTTAAGCTAGCTTTATTGCAGCAGCAGCGCCCCTTTTACCAAATGACCTCGGCGCGAGTGGGTCTGAGTCAAGTATCAGCAGGAAAAAAGCTTGTTCTAGGCTTTTAGTGCCTAAGGTAATTTTTTCTAGCTCAGCAGCTGGCAGCAGCGCTCCCTTATCTCCAAGCCTCGGGACTCTCAGGGTGTTAAAAAGTTTTCTAGACTGATGGTATGTGGTATGAATTTTCCAGTCAGTTGAAAGTTCGGTTGCCCTTGCAGCAGAGCTGGCTCCTGGTTTTCCCTCCTTCTCAGTCCTCTCGGTTTCTCCCCGGTGTCGAGGCTCAGCGCCAGCAGGAAACAGGCAGCACAGCGACTTTCATCAGCTCAGTACGTGGGTTTTGTGTTTCATGTCATCATACTATAGGCCGCAAGGCTGCAAATACAGTCAGATCACCCGACTGGCCACCCAAAGATCTTCTGAATGAATGAATGAGCATTATTTGCTTGAAATATTGTTTTAAAATCTCCTGGATTGATTTTAATAACGGCCAGGAGATTGATGGTGAATGTGGTAGACTCCCGGCCATTATGACAGGATTGGCAGCTGTTGTGAGAGGTGGCCGGGTTGGTACTATGGTAGAGTTGATCAGCAGACACTTCTTAGGTGGAAACATTAAGTTTATTTACAATATACTCAGCAGCAACTACACGTGTGCTTTCAGCTCCAACTCTATCTCTACACTACTAACTGCTAACTACAGAGGTAGCCCACGCTACTCTCCTATTGGGTACTAAAGATCATGTATCTTCCTTAACAAGCATTATTCTTAAAGGTACATTAGACATTAAATAAAACCATAATAACCACATCCCCTCCCCCTTTACTTGGATATACATTTTGTATTTACAAGTACAATTTTCTCAAGACAGCAAAATATTTACACTGGCAAGTAAGTTACAAATTCACTTTTTCTTTTGGTCCTTCTCCAAAGTTCTTCACGTATACCGTCTCTCCCAGGTTAAATTCTCTCTTGTGACTATGCCAGTCATGTCTCGTTTTCTGGCTTCCCTGACTCCTTTCCACCTTCCCCTCTAAATTCAGCGTTATTAAGCTCAATCTCGTCCTGAGATGCCATTTCATCAAAAACTCCGCAGGTGTGATACCTGTTGTTGTGTGAGGGGTGGTCCTGTAAATGAAAAAGAAAGCGTGCTAGCTTGGTTGCCAAGGAATCACCAGTTAGCTTTTTCATGCCTGCCTTGAACATTTGAACCACCCTTTCAGCCAGTTCATTTGAGGAAGGGTGGTACGGTGCAGTTTTCACATGAGTGATACCGTTGAGGCTGATAAACCGTTGAAACTCAACACTCGTAAATACCGTGCTGTTATCAGAAACGACTACTTCTGGTAGTCCATGAATGGCAAAACTCTTACGTAGTTTCTCAATTGTAGCGGCCGACATCGGTGACTTCATCTCATATATGTCCAACCATTTTGAATGGGCATTGACAATGAGCAGAAACATTATTCCCATGAAAGGTCCCAAATAGTCAACGTGTAACCACACCCATGGCCTTCCTGGCTACTCCCAAGGGTGTAACGGAGCTGTAGAAAGCAACTTTTGCAGTTGCTGACATTGCACACAATTCTTCACTAAACTCTTTATTTCGCCATCCATCCCAGGCCACCATAGGTAGCTGCATGCTATGGTCTTCATTCGGGAAATTCCTGGATGGGCACTGTGTAGTTCAATTAAAAGTGGCTCCCTTCCCTTTGGAGGAACTATCACTCATGCTCCCCACAATAAGATACCATCCTGGCTGGTTATTTCATGTCTTCTGTTGAAGTACAGTTTCATTTTGTCAGATACGAGCTCCTGTGACCAACCATGCAGCACTTGTTCTCGTACTTGAGATAGGACTGGGTCCCTACTTATCCTGTGTCTGATCTGTTGAGCACATACCAGTGAGGAATCTAAGAAATTTAACAGTAAAACAAGTTTCTGTGGAACTGGGACATGCTCATCATTTTCTTGTGAAGGCAAACGACTAAGTGCATCGGCGTTTGCGATTTGATTGCCAGGCCTATGTATGAAAGTGTATTTGTATGATGCCAGGATTAAAGCCCTATTAGTATTTCTGTATCTTCTTTCCACATGCCTTCTTCTTTCTAGCGCAGACTTTAATCTCAGCTTTCTCTTTGACTTCACTATTGGCCAGACTTCTCTCAGATGCAAGCTCAACTTGTCTGAGCTCAGTGGTTAAGTCTCCCAAACTTTCATCATTTGCCTGCTTCTTAGAAAATTCTGTGACTTTTGCCTCCAAAGCCTCTTTGGCTTCATTTAGCTGATTCTTCAGCTCTTCCATCTCTTTTTTGTATTTGTTTGCTGCCTTCTGGAAAATTGACCATTGTTGTGTCTTCTCTGCCAACTCGTTCTTCAGTTTAGTCCGAGAGGTGTTGAATTCTTTCTCTTTCTCTTCATACTTTTCCAGAGGTACAAACTTTGACCTGAGGGAATCTTGCAGCGTGTGAAGGTCTTTCAACAGGTTTTCTTTTTCTCTGCGAAGGTTGATCACCTTGTCTCGAACTCTGTCATCAAGTAGGGTCTCTTCGAGTTCCTTCAGCTGTACTACCAGGTTTTGGCTTAAGAGAGTCTGCAAATCTTCAGGTTGTTGAGTCCTTACACACTCCTTTTCCAAAACAGGAATGCTTCCAGCTTCCTTTTGGAATCCCAGTGGCCCATCAAGGTTGATTTCCCTTAACCAACTTCACCCTAGAAGGCTTGGTCCTCTGCCCCTCAATACTAACACTGGTAGTTTTGCTAATTGGCTTCCATAATGGACAGTTACTCTGTTTATGCCCCTGACTTGAGTGTCTTCACCATGTATGTTTTTAATTGGGCAGTTGTTTCTTCTAAACTTAATTGATGTTCGCCATTATTCAGATATCTGAAGGTATGTTCCCCAATTACTGTAGTGGAAGCTCCCGTGTCCACTTCCATTCTAACAGGTTTGCCATTTACTTTCACTGTGACAAGTATTGGTTCTGTCTTTCCAACTTTCAGATTAAACAATGAGTAAATGTCTGAATTTGTTGTTTCAGGCTCTTCTACATTGTAGATTTCATTGGGTTTCTTCTTTTGTTTAAAAGCCTGCTTGAATCTTTCCTTACACTGTCTCATTATATGTCCATTTCTGTGACAATAATAACATTTGATTTTTTTAAACTGCCAATCGTTAAAAGACTGCTTGTTTCCACCTCTATTAAAATTATTCTTTGTTTTTGCTGCTAAGTCATTTTTTTCTCATTTTCCGCTTCTTGGCACAGCCTTGCTTTTTTGCATCCTTTTTGGCTGGGGCTTCCCGCCCGATGTGGAGGACGGAGCCATTTTGCATGCCCTGTTTGGCTTTTGAATCTTTTACTATACTTTCCATGGCCAGTGATATCTCTAGCGCCTTCTTGAAATCCAAATTCGCTTTGGGCAATAATCTCTTCTGAATCATGTCCTCATTCACACTGCACACTAAACCATCTCTGAGCATGTCATTTAGAGATGTACCAAACTCACAATGTTCTGTTAACTGCTTCAAACTTGCCACATAGCCTGCAGCTGTCTCACCCGGGGCTCTAATTCTCGAATTAAGCTTTAACCTTTCCATCGTTATTGAGGGCTTTGGTTGAAAGTGACCCTTCACGAGGTCCACCAATTCATCGACAATTTTCGGATCTGGGGCACTGGATGCCGTCAAACTATGAATCAAGCCGTAGGCTTTACTCCCACATGTCCTTTCGAGGATTGCTCGTCTCTTCTCTTCCCCCGTAATCTCGTTCGCTTGGAAGAAGAACACCAGGCGTTCAATGTAATGAGATCAATCGTCCATGGCTGGATTGAAAGGAGCAATTTTTGTTAATTGCGGCATTCTGAGAGGGAATTACTTCTTCCATTTGAACGGAACTTCTACTTACAATTACTGGGCGAGATACAGCGCCGATTTCTTTTCTCTTGATTTTTTCCTGTTAAACTTGTTTTATCCTCGTCGCTGAGGTGGCCAAGTTGGTTCTATTGATAGAGTTGATCAGCAGACACTTCTTAGGTGGAAACTTAAAGTTTGTTTACAATATACTCAGCAGCAACTACACGCGTGCTTTCACTTCAAACTCTATCTTTACACTATTAACCGCTAACTACAGAGGTAGCCCGCGTTACTCTCCTATTGGGCACTAAAGATCGTGGGCAGAATTTTCCGCAAGTCAGGTGGGTATGCGCCCGACCCGAACGAACGTAAAATGACGCGCGATGATGTCGGACGAGGGTCCTGACATCATCGCGCACTTGAGCGATACTTCAGTCGACGGGCACGCCCAGGAGTCGGCAGCACGCCCGCCGACCATTAACAGGCCTATTAAGACCATTAAAGTACCAACTGAATTAAATTTCTTGCTGCCCGTCCGACCTTATGGTTGGGTGGGCAGGCGAAAAGGCCAAGCGGCCTTTGGGTTTTTTCTGAAACATCATCCACGGGCGGGACGAGGTTTCGCTCGGTGTTTTTAAAAAAAAAATAAAAGATTCTCAAACTAATTTCTAACATGGTCCCTGCTCATGTCACACGAGGGGCTTTCGCACTCACCCTCCTCCTCCCCCTCCACCCCCCTCCCCCCCCGCCACACTGGCAGCGCTGCCACAAGCATTTCACGCTGGGCGGGCTCCAATTGGCCGGCCAGCGTGAAATCGCGGTCGGGCCCCAATCGTGGGCGGCGGGCGGTCAGCTTCCAGACCGCCCCCCCCGCCCACCTCTGCCAAGCCCGCCCGACGAGGGCAAAATTCTGCCCCATGTGATCTTCCTTAAACAAGCATTATTCTTAATGGTATATATCACACACTAAACAAAACCATAATGACCACAGCAACCTTAATCTGCCCCCCGGTATCTGCCCCCTTAAACCCAGCCAGGTTAAGGCTAATATTAATATTATCGGAGGGTTTCTTGCCTCAATCGGGTGAGGGAGGGAAATTATTATGGAAAATAGGTCTGTAGCCAGAGGGCACAGATTAAAGAAAAGTCAGTTGGCAAAATCTTACTGAGTTACATTGTTGTTTCTGTGGACGTGCTCTCTGCCACATTTCCCTACACTACAACAGGAAACACCACTACTTAGAAGTGCCTTGCCTTATCCCGAAAAATGCTATGTAAATGCAAGTTCCTTCTTTCTTCATCTCAACAGGAGCCGTTAAAGAGGGGGTTAAAGATCCCTATGACACAAATCAAAGTAAAACAAGTTCTGCTTGTGCACAAGGGAATATTCCTCTTGCCACAGATTAACTGGTCGTGCACTCATTTCATTGCTATTTGTGGGACTTTGCTGTGTGTACGTTCCCTATCATATTTACTAGCAATAACAACAGTGGCTACACGTCAAAGTTAAATAATTAATTGGCTGTGAAGCACTTTGAGGTGTCCTAAGTGTTAATGGTATGTTAATTATATTGTTAAGATACACAATGAAAGGCATTGTTTAATTAAGTACTCAGAGCTCATACACATAAGGAACAGCTGGAACACGGTGTGTGTGGGGAGAGTTGAGACTGAACAAAGTCAATAAGGTCCCCAAGCCAGTTCAACAACAACTGTCTTGGATCCTGTTACACTAAGGGCATGAAAGGTGCTTTATGAATTCAAGCTTTTTAAAATGTAATTGTCTTAAAAGTCCATGGTTTTCATCTGAGCCAAATTATAATGCTAAAAGCATTAAATTGTTGAAAAGAAACATTTGCATTTATATAGCACCTTTCACAATCTCAGGATGTTGCAAAGTGCTTTACAGCCAATTAAGTTCTTTAAAAGTGTAGTCACTATTGTAATGTAGGAAACATGGAAGCCAATTTACACACAGTAAAGTCCCACAAACAGCAATGTGATAATGACCAAACGATCTGCTTTAATGGCGTTGATTGAGGGATAAATGCTGGACAAGCCATCGGAAGTACCTCCCCTGCTTTTCTTCGAAACCTTTTACGTCCACCTGAGAGAGCAGATGATTTGGATGTCGGATTTCTCAAACTTGGCTGTCCTATTTTCTTAGAGCTGTCCTCCATCATGGAGCAACTTTGAATAATAGGGTGAGCTCATTATTGGCACAGTGTCAGCCCACAGTCCTAATGCAAATAGCGTCATAAATTAAAGAAATTGGAAAAATATTCCAGACCATCGGAAAGACTGACAACATACTTCACAAATGAAAATGATAAAAGGCACATTAGGTGTTTGAATCAAAAACAGAATTACCTGGAAAAACTCAGCAGGTCTGGCAGCATCGGTGGAGAAGAAAAGAGTCGACATTTCGAGTCCACATGACCCCTTCAGGGTCAGAGTTTGGTATCTCGCTGAATTTGGTGTCTCGCTGAATTTGGTGTCTCACTGAGTTTGGTGTCTCGCTGAATTTGGTGTCTCGCTGAATTTGGTGTCTCGCTGAGTTTGGTATCTCGCTGAATTTGGTGTCTCGCTGAGTTTGGTGTCTCGCTGAGTTTGGTGTCTCGCTGAATTTGGTGTCTCGCTGAATTTGGTGTCTCGCTGAGTTTGGTGTCTCGCTGAGTTTGGTATCTCGCTGAATTTGGTGTCTCGCTGAGTTTGGTGTCTCGCTGAGTTTGGTGTCTCGCTGAGTTTGGTGTCTCACTGAGTTTGGTGTCTCGCTGAATTTGGTGTCTCGCTGAGTTTGGTGTCTCGCTGAATTTGGTGTCTCGCTGAGTTTGGTATCTCGCTGAGTTTGGTGTCTCGCTGAATTTGGTGTCTCGCTGAGTTTGGTGTCTCACTGAATTTGGTGTCTTGCTGAGTTTGTTATCTTGCTGAGTTTGGTGTTTTGCTGAGTTTGGTGTCTCGCTGAATTTGGTGTCTCGCTGAGTTTGGTATCTTGCTGAGTTTGGTGTCTTGCTGAGTTTGGTGTCTCGCTGAATTTGGTGTCTCGCTGAGTTTGGTATCTCGCTGAATTTGGTGTCTCGCTGAGTTTGGTGTCTCGCTGAGTTTGGTATCTCGCTGAATTTGGTGTCTCGCTGAGTTTGGTGTCTCGCTGAGTTTGGTGTCTCACTGAGTTTGGTGTCTCGCTGAGTTTGGTGTCTCGCTGAGTTTGCTGTCTCGCTGAATTTGGTGTCTCGCTGAGTTTGGTGTCTCGCTGAATTTGGTGTCTCGCTGAGTTTGGTATCTCGCTGAGTTTGGTGTCTCGCTGAATTTGGTGTCTCGCTGAGTTTGGTGTCTCACTGAATTTGGTGTCTTGCTGAGTTTGGTATCTTGCTGAGTTTGGTGTCTTGCTGAGTTTGGTGTCTTGCTGAATTTGGTGTCTCGCTGAGTTTGGTATCTTGCTGAGTTTGGTGTCTTGCTGAGTTTGGTGTCTCGCTGAATTTGGTGTCTCGCTGAGTTTGGTATCTCGCTGAATTTGGTGTCTCGCTGAGTTTGGTATCTCGCTGAGTTTGGTGTCTCGCTGAGTTTGGTGTCTTGCTGAATTTGGTATCTCGCTGAGTTTGGTGTCTCGCTGAATTTGGTGTCTCGCTGAATTTGGTGTCTCACTGAGTTTGGTGTCTCGCTGAATTTGGTGACTCGCTGAGTTTGGTGACTCTCACTGTTCACTCTTTGTGCCTTTGATGGTTCACTGATTTCGACGAGTTTCCCTATTTTAAAGAGCCTTATCACTCTGGTGGCTCCTGCTGTTTTTGGCGAATTATCCATTGCTTTTGGCTGACTTCATTGCTTGGTGAATTTGACCAATTTGGTGAGTCTCCGTTTCGGTGAGTTTCACTTATTTCGGTGTGTTTCACTGTTGTGGTGAATTTTTCTCCTTACGAGGGAGTACTGCACTGTCAGAGGTGCTGCCTTTCAACTGAGACGATCAACCCAGGCCCTAACTGCCATCTCACGTGGATGTAAAAGTTTCCATGGCACTGTTTGAAGAAGAGCAGGAGAGTCCTTCTCGATGTCCTGGCCAATATTTATTCCTCAATCAACATCTTAAACACGCTATCTGACCAAAATGCCACATTGTTGTTTGTGGGAGTTTGCTGTGAGCAAATTGGCTGCCATGTTTCCTATATTGTAAGAGTGACTACACTTCACAAGCGCTTGATTGCAGTAAAGCATTTTGGGATGTCCTGAGGTGCTGCAAGGTTCAATACTAATGCAAGCCCTGCTTTGATCTTTTTCTTTAAAACTGCATCTGTACTTAAATAAATAATTACCACCAAACGTAATGCAGAGAAACATTTCAACCTGTGCCAGCGCTTAACAACACAAGGGCGCATCATTTAAAATTGAGCACATGCAGTTAGTTACTGTTCAATGCTTCTAGCTTTTCAAGCTATAAGGGGAAACTTTTAAAGAGGGATTGATTTTGTTCAGATGAGCTTGTCAGCCACTTCTTCTGAACTGGGGATAAAGGAAAGCTGGGCACCGTTTTCATTCTGGTGAAATGGTGAACAAGCGACAGGTGTTATCATTCTGGCGCGAGCAAATGAAGAGAGGTCTGGTGAATACTTTTGCATGTGAACATGCTGCCCCTTTAAGAAAGTTGCACGCTTAAAATTAGCTAGATTAACGCTTTATTTATCCTGAACTTTGGCACCAGATTTCAGTATGCAGGTGCCAAGTTGCCACTGTCATGAGGGAGGCTGCGTCCAATGGGTTGCCTGACTTTCAGGTGCAGAGCTCTTCCCATGATAAAAACCATTCACTCCGCAAGCACTGTCGCTCAGATTCTGTCCCCATCAGCTCCCCTCAATCGAGCAGTTACCTGCCTGGACTTCATAATGGTGTGAGCGGACACTATACCCGTGGGCCTCCTGTATCGCTCTTCAAATGCGGTTGGTACTTTGCTAGCAGATGCAGTGACCCAGCAGCATGGGACATTTTCAACTCAGGGTTTACCTGGTATGCTTACCCATAGGGGTAGATTTTAAACTTTGCACGATAGCGTAAAATAGGGGGTAACTCTCTTTACGAATCTCCTTATTGACGACAATGGAGTTAAAAATCAGGGGGAAGATGGGAGAACGAGACCCTGACTCACTGTCATCAGTTTGACACTATCTCACAAAGATTACCTCATAATGTTTTATAGTACCAACTGCCATTCATTTTCAACAAAGTTATAAATACGAGGATTGAAAATGCTCTGTGCGACATCAGTGCCAAGTGCATTAACATGTCACAGCTTTCAAAAGGGAATTGGATAAATACTTGAAAAGGAAAAAAATTGCATGGCTAATGGGGAAAGAATTGAGGCATCTGGTGTTTGTGAAAGGCACTATATAAATGCAAGTCTTTCTTTTTTTTTAAAAAAAGAGCTGGGTAGTGGGGCTAAAAGAAGGAGTTGCATTTATATGGCGCCTTTCACAACTTCAGGACATCCAAAAGTGCCTTACAGGCAATATAGTACTTTTGAAGTGCAGTCATTGTTGTAATGTAGGAATTGGGTAGCTTTTCCAAAGAGACAGCACACTGAGTTAAACAGCTTTTTTCTATGCTGTATTGGTCCTAAGAATCTATGATTGAACGTTTATATGACATTCCTCTGTGTGCTATTTTGAGAGAAGCGCTAATCTACATAATTCAAATAGGTGAAAGCCTTTTCTTAAAAAAATGAATGGATTAATATTTTCATTACTACTATTTATTATAATCCCCAGCTGAGGTTACCACTGGACAAGCCTAATCCCAGGGTGGAACCCAGTTTGATAGATCCTAACTTTTATTTGTTTGTTTAGAGAGGTGGTGAGTAGCTACTGAACAGAGTCACCAGAGTCAGCTAATGAACTTTTAACAAAAGCATAAAACATTTATTAAACAAGAAAAGATGAACTATGTTACAATACTCCTTCACCCACAACTATCCTTTACAGATATATACAAATTTGTAAGGATAACACAAGTTACAAAAACTATCTTATACTTTAATGTTCACAGTAAGTACACAGTCCATGTAAATCTATGGCTGTACACATATATATATTATATATATATTTTTTTGTGGGCATTCTAGTCTTTTGCAGGCTGTTCTTGCTTTCTGCAGCTTTTGTCTCTTTAAATCTGAAGCTTGGAGCCTTTCTCTCTGCACCTCACTTTTAACTTCATTAACAGGACTTTTCCAGGTTCCTGTCCATCCTTTGACTTGAAGGTCTGCTTGGGACTTTCCCCTGTTTCTGTCTCGCTCCTTTGGCCTTGGGACCTTTTGGTTGTTTTGGGAAATCTGCTCTCACTCTGCAGTTCCCTCTCCCAGTGTCCAGTCTCTCTGGAGTCCTGGCTACAAGTTGAACTCCAAACTGCTGTTTCTAGTTTCTTCTGTGTATGTCTGTGGGAGGGACCCACCTCTCTGGACCCCTGTTGCTAGACAACAGCCCAGTTTCTCTACTTTCGTTTATTTAACTTAGCTGCAACAGTCGTAAAACTCTCATTAGAAATGCAGGCACCTTTTAAAGTGAAACGAAAACTTAATTTGACCTTTTCTTGACACATAAATACAGAAATACAAATCAAACTTAAACTTTGAAACTAAAACTCATTCCTAACACCTACAAATATAAATATAACTTACTTAAACTTTCTATATTTCCTAACATATTGCACAGATCAATTTCAACCAATTCTTAAAGCAACAATGGTGTGAAGTACAGCCAAGAGAAATATTTAATCAACCTTACTTACCCTTTCACAGAAACATACAACCCCTGTACCACCAGGGGCTAACTGCTTCCTAAATAATCCCAAGGTTTATTTTTGCCTCTATGACCTCACCCCCAAAACCACGCCAGGGAATATTTCTTAACATCAGCTCCTATGTCCCCTTGTCCTGCAGAGATTTAACTTAAAGCGGTGCTGTGGATTTACCTTTTCAATTCCACTTCATATCTTATATATTCCATAGGCCGCTCTGTCGTGCAGTCAACATTCCTAACTGGCAGTTCAGCAATGTCAGTGAAAATCACATCAATAAGATATCTTGTTTTTGAAAATCTGTGAGTAAATGGGTTACTTTAATGCAGAGTGCTGCGGAAGAGCAAAAGACCTAAAGCTTTCAAGGTCGTAATTCAGGCGTACCACCTTCCAATTTATATTCTCCTCTGCTAGGACAGGAGTCAACGGGGGGAAAGGCATGAATTTTCAAAGGTTGATAACATGCGAGTTCCCCTAGCACATTCATTCCATAGACCTTATCTGTACATTGTTTTAAAGCTTTGTGAACAGTTTTATTACAGCTGCAAGTCTGCTCCAGGCTGTTGTGTAATGCCTCTCTGCATTGCTGTGCCACTAATTTCTACAGAGTGGGGAGGGCAGTTATCACATAAGTCCAGCTCCTTTCTTTTTGTTTCTCAGCTGGGAGCAAATGCTAACTTCCCTTCAAGACCCATAAAGAGTCTTGCACTCATATAGGACATCCTGAAGTGTTGTACAGCCGTGCACGTGTGGACTGCGGTGCTGTGGAGATGCACCCATGACGTATCCAAACATGGGCCGTAGGGTTAAACAGTGTGTCTTCATACTTCTGCATACACCACACCCTAACTCCACTCCATTCAAAAGGGATGGATCGAGGTTCAGTTACTCGCTCTGCACAAAGGCACCTGTTGTGTAGAGGCATTCATCATTCTCAAGAGTAAAAAATAAACATCTCCTTTTAAGATCCTCAGCATGAAGCAACTTGCTCTGGAGATAATACATAAAAACAACATTTAAAGAAAGAAATTGCTACAAACTTTCCAAAGCCCAAATATTTACTCAGCCCTTAAATTACCGCAGTAAAATAACATGTCCTTGATCCCACTTACAAATCCGTCAACTTTGCTTCAAGATGTTTTAGTGATGGAGTTAAAATACAATTGGCAATATTTTCACAATCATTAATGCAAAAGATGACAGTCTTGGAGAATGGAGTGTTGTTTAAACTGATCCCTTTACTCCTCTGATGGGGACAGAAGGGAAGCTAAATTGCATGATACGATCATCCGAGAGTCAATCATGCGAATGCCTTCACCTGATATCTCAGCAATAAAGGAGTGTATGGACTGAGGGAATTCGCAGTTCACAATATTGCTCTGTGATACTTCATGGTAACGTCACACAGTGCGAATTCATCCCAAAAGGGAAAGAATTTTGGACAGTTTTTTAACCCAAGGTCCACTCGCGCAGCACAAAGCTGTCACAATCTCGGAGAGGGTGGTGGTGCAGAAAACAGGAGCAATTTTACTCCCTTGCTCTTCTACTGAAAGTGTTGGTCCTACTGTGGTTTGGGTCCGTGGAAACCCTTTATTAACTCACGTCAAACTGACAGGAGATTCTCTTTCTGAATCTCCGATGATCCGCGGAACCCTGTTTAAAAACAGGGCGATGTGGGAGCATAAGATCTTGGCCTTTATTGCAAGCGAGATGGATTATAAAAGTAGGGAAGTCTTGCTACAATTGTACTGGGTATTAGTGAGGCCCCCACACCTAGAGCACTGTGTGCAGTTTTGTTCACCTTACTTAAGGAGAGCCATACTTGCATTGGAGGCAGTTCAGAGAAGATTCACTAGGCTGATTCCTGGGATGAAGGGATTGTCTTATAAGGAAAGGTTGAGCAGGTTGGGCCTATACTCATTGGAGTTTAGAAGAATGAGAGATGACCTTATTGAAACATATAAGATTCAGTCAGGGCTTGACAGGGTAGATAAGAACATAAGAAATAGGAGCAGGAGTAGGCCATTCGGCCCCTCCAGCCTGCCCCACCATTCAATAAGATCATGTTTGATCTGCCACAGGCCTCAGGCTCCTCATAGCCCTCAACTCACCGATATTTCAAAAATCTATCTACCTCCTCCTTAAATACTTTCAGTGATCTAGCCTCCACAACTCTCTGACGTAGAGAATTCCAGACATTCACTGCCCTCTGAGAGAAGAAATTCCTTTACATCTCAGTTTTAAATGAGTGTCACCTTATTCTGTAACTATGTCCCCTAGTTCGAGATTCTCCAAGATGCTAAGAGGAAGCTTCCCCTTGTGGAGGCATCTAGAATTAAGAGGGCACAGTTTCAGAATAAGGGGTCTCCCATTTAAGATTGGGATAAGGAGGAATTTCTTCTCTGAGGGTCATTAGTGTTTGGAATTCTCTTCCCAGGGAGCAGTGGAGGCTGGGTCATTGAAAATACTCAAGGCCGAGTTAGACAGATTTTTGGTTGACAAGGGAGTCAAGAGATATGGGGCGGTATGCAAGAAAGTAGAGTTAAGGCCACAGACAGACCAACCATGATTTTACTGACTAGCAGAGCAGGTTCGATGGGTTGAATTACCTGCTCCTGCTCCTATTTCTTATGCTTTTTTAAACATTGGCATTGATTGTAGGGCTGTATGGCCTGATTCTGTGTTGGTATTCTATGCAATATTCCTAGCCCATAGTGTAGTATAAGGGTCTGGCACATATAGGGTTAACATGGGACTGTGTACAGTACCGCCCACGCAATGATAAAGAGAACACATGGCCTGCACCTGGGGCTCAGTCTAGTGTTGGACAGAGCTGTGTGCACAAGCAAGCATGGAGACAGGTCCTAGCTTGAATTTTTTACTATGTATATGTACATTGCTCTTGTAGTTAATGGGCAGGATCTTCCCCCTGTCAGAGGGGAAGTTAAGGAGCGGGCGCGTGGAGGCGTGCCTCTGATCGGCACCCTAATTGGGGGCACGCCGCCATTTTACGTGGGCGGGCCAATTAAGGCCTGCCCAGCATGATGTCCGCAAGGAAGTACTGTCTGCTCCCTGTGCGGGCAGGGAGGGGGGGATTCCCTCAGCTGAGAGTGCGCCCTTTCATGCATGTGCGTGACAGAGCGCACCCATCTCCCTGAGGCTAAGTGCTGGCTCAGGGAATGTGCGTGACAGAGCGCACCCATCTCCCTGAGGCTAAGTGCTGGCTCAGGGAGATTGGCTCCTGTCTGAAAAAATTTTAAAAACAGAAGAAATAAATTTCCCTGACATATCCCCTCATGTGACACTGTCACATGAGTTGGGACATGTCCATCACTTTCGTTGACAATTCTATTAAAAATTTAAAAACCTACATGAAACCTCATCCCGCCCGTGGATGAGGTTTGATGCTTTTCCTTAAGCTCGTCAGGGCTCCCGCCTGCCCGCCAACATTAAGGCTGGACAGACAGGTCCATTAATTACTTTAACTACTTTGTCAATGGCCTCAATTGGCCATTGACAGGTCGGCGGGCAGACAGCTGATTCTGCTGAGCCCCCGCCTACCTGAAAATTTAAATGACACGGGGTGACGTTGGGAGTTCCGTCAGACGTCACCGTGTGTCATTTTACACATCGGTGAGCGGGCTCCACCCCCCCACCACCCCCCGCCCCCCGCTCACCGACCGGGAAATCCTGGCCAATAAGTACATAGAGTTAACTTACTTAAGACTACGAAGACTTTATTGAGACTTACCAACACCCTACAACATGGCAGCAGCGATCGGAAAGACCCAAAACCTCGCAACAAAAAAAAACGTGGAGGAAAACTAAAATCCTGCAAGGCTGAAGAAAAATTCAAAGAATCGTTCCGAGCTGAAGAAAAGCCCGAGAAGCAGATGGGCAGAGGAAAGTTGCCAAGAGTTCCAAAGAAAGGCTTGGAAGCTGAAGGCAGAAATTTAACAATCCTCACTGCAGCAGAAGATTCTGGAAGTCCAGCTTCAATTCCCAGCAGGCTTAGCAGGGGCAAGCTGAAACCTTTATATTCCAGGATATAGCAAGTTCTGAGAAACCTTTAAATAGTTCAGTGGTCAGAAATTGCCACTTAAAAACTGTTGGCGAAACCTGATTGACGAGTCGCCCAGAGGAGAAAAGATATTAATTAATTAATTAATTAATTTGGAAGAATTGTGACGAAAGAACCAGCTGGAAGATGAGTAAAGGCCAGGATCTGATGCTTTCGTGTCCCTGAGGCGCAGCCCCCAAAACTGAGACGTCCGCAGCTGGTTGATCCAAGCAGCCATTGGTTAAAAAACTTACAGGGCTGAGCGTGAGCGCCACTGCCGAAACCAGGCAAGACGCGGGTAAGCCCTTTGTCTTCAAACAAACAGCACCGCACTCTTGAATTTCAGCAACTTCTTAAAGCTAAACGTACATTTAAAACAAATTTTAACCATGGACAGGAAATCCACTCCTCCAGACCAATTCGGACTTATCCAACACCCAATTCTCTCCTGTAATTGGGGTCTTTGGAGAAAAAGATTCCTTAGATACATAATTGCTTCAGGTCTGGATAAAAAGACAGAAGCTGAACAAGTTAATACACTGCTTTAAAACAAAAAACTACTGCGGATGCTGGAAATCCAAAACAGAAACAGAATTACCTGGAAAAACTCAGCAGGTCTGGCAGCATCGGCAGAGAAGAAAAGAGTTGACGTTTCGAGTCCCCACGACCCTTCAACAGAACTGAGTAAAGTCATCACTCAGTTCTGTTGAAGGGTCGTGAGGACTCGAAACGTCAACTCTTTTCTTCTCCGCCGATGCTGCCAATACACTGCTTCATTCGATCGGCCTGCTAATGGACAACATTATTGCTAGACAAGGAATCGATGAATCAGCTGCCAAATTTGAAGCACTGCTAAAATCGTTCAATGTCTAGTTTAACCGAAGGAGCGACAAAATCCTCAAAAGGGCTAAAATGAACAAGCGAGTCCAGCAGCCAGGAGAACCTGTCAGAGCTCATTTGTTAATGATCTGTATGGGGTAGCTGAAGGCTGCGAATGTGGAGACTTAAAATCTGAACTTATCAGGGATAGAAGAGTTGTCAGAGTAGCGGACGATGCACTCTCAGAGATTGCTGCAAGTGAAGGAAGATTAACCCTTGAGAAAGCTATCCAGATTGTTAAGCAGTCTCAACTCCATGTGCAGCATAGGTTCATTATAAGAGGAAAAAGTAAACTGTGGTACAAAGGAAACTCCACAGTCCAATTGTTAAACAGCACAGAAACAGGGACACTCTAGGACAAGGGAAGCAATATCCTAACCAGCCAATAGAGCGACCATGCCAGCTCAGTGGAGCAAAGCGCCCCCCACAGGTCCATTGCTGACAACACACCACACAGCCACACGTAAAGGTGAACAAACCACATCCTCATAACAGGGATGGCCACCTTCCATCACAAAGGGCACCACGACACACACGACGAAGGAAGACACGGAAAAAATGACACGGAGGCGAGCATAATGTTCGTCCGCCCTGCAAGAAATGGGAGAAAACAACAACCACCCTATCCCCGGAACTGCTGAATCGACAATGAGCGGTTCGATACCAAGGAGTGGAAAACGAGGGTAAAGTGATACCCAGATGCCAGAGTAACCTCAAAATCAACAGTGTTTACCTGCAACAACAGAGCTTACCACTCCTCTGACGGTAGTGCGAACGAGACATGGGAGGGTTATAAGGCCTCCAGACCGCCTGAACCTATGAACTCAGAGACTTGAAGGGGGGAGGTGGGGTAGTAATAATGTACATAGGTGGGGTAAACTAGAATAACTTGAAATACATTGGTTAAAGCCTTGGGGGAGGTGTAGTATAAGCATGTGCCACATATAGGGACTGAGTACAGCACCACCCCACACAGTGATGTAAGAGACCACATGACCTGCACCTAGGGGTCAGTCGAGTGTTGGATAGAGCCGTGTGCACAGGGAAGCACGGAGACAGCTCCTGACTTGAACCCTTTACTGTGTATATGTACATAGCTCTTGTAGTTAATAATAAATACAGTTAACCTACTTAAGACAACAAAGATGTCATTAAGACCTCCTGAATGATATCCAACATCCTGCAACACGTGGAGGAGTGGTTCCTCCTGGGGAGTTTGATGTTGGACTCTAGCCGTTGAAAATAAACTTGATGAGACGCACTTATGTGATTGACCACAAGTTATATTTTTTAGTGTCTATTTTTTAAGCATGTCTCCTTAGAGTTATTTTAACAATTTTTACTCATCACCGTTGGTGCATAGCACTGTACTGTGGTGATCAGATCAAAGTGGCCTCTCTGTGTGAGAGGCAGTTAAGTGAGATTCCAAGACACCCATTCCAAATATTTATTGACCTGTGCGTAACCCCATTATTTTCAATGGCAGCCTGTTTAAGACTCTGTTTTTTTAAAAAAAAAATAGATACAGAACAGAATAATTTAATGGGTCAGTAAATGTCTCTCATTTGGTCAAGGGCAGATGCTTCATTTTTTTTTTTGAAAAACTGATTTATATTTTTCTCATTTTTCTCCCTCTGCACAGGCTTTTGTCTTCAAGAATCCTCCTTCGGCTATGAGGTCGAGTGGGCGAGCGATCGGCCGACTTCTCCCTGGCTGCCATGCTGAGTTGCCGAGTTCCAAAAACAGAGCGATAATTTTTGTGTGATTATTAAGCTTGATGAATGAAGCAAACAGCTTGACGATGTTGGGGACCAAAAGATCACTGGGACCGAATTAAAGCGATATTGCTAAGTGTTATATAAAACATTTAAAAATGGAATTCAGTATAGAAAACGCAATGTTACAGCATAAAACCAAATGCTGCAATGATACTGCCTCGACTGTGGATTTACAACTTATCATTGACAGCTGCTTTCAATGAGATTGAAAAGAAGGTCTTATCACACATTAATTAAAGTGGAGTGAAAGCAAAATACTGCGGATGCTGGAGATGTGAAATAGAAACAGAAAATGCTGGAAAAACTTAAGCGGTCTGGCAGCATCTGTGGAGAGAGAAACAGAGTTAATGTTTCAAGTCCAATATGACTCTCCTTCGGAGCCTGGGTTCCAAAGAATATTAGACTTGCCACAGATGCTGCCAGGACCTGATGAGTTTCTCCAGCACTTTCTGTCATAAATCAAACCTTGCAAACTTTACCTCAAGAACTTGCAGAGGAATTTCCCCTATTTTATTGTAAAATTCACCAGGTTTTTCTTCCGTCCTGGGTTTTGGTGCCTCTTCCAGGAATGAATGAGGTTAGTGCTTGGAATGGGTTGCGGACAGAGTCATACCACTGAACACACAAGGTTAATGTTGGTGATTGTGATGGGCGTTTCTTGTCCTATACCATTCTGATACAAGGCTATTGTGGTACGAGGGAGCCGGAGAGGCTTTTGCTGCTGAATAGGAACCTTTACTCTTCTCACAAAAAGAAGACTCTTCGTTCGGGAGCTCAATGGGTAAATCACAGATGGGGAAAAAGGTAAATCTGCTCTGAAGAAGGGTCATACGGTCTTGAAAAGTCAACTCTGTTTCTCTCTCTGCCGATGCTGCTGAGTTTTTCCAGCATTTTCCTATTTCCTTTCGGGTAAATCACAGTGCATGTCCAGAACAGAGCGTTTCAGATTAAGTTCCTGATTCATGCTGATGTCAAGAGGCGGGCTCATTTTCATTCACGGGATGTGGGTTTCGCTGGCTAGGCCAGCATTTATTGCCCATCACTATTTGCCCTTGAGGAGGCAGTGGCGAGCTGCAGCCGGTGGGGTGCTGTCACCGTGCTGCGAGGTAGGTGGGCGGTAGAGTTGCTACCACTGTCATGCTGGGAAGTGCGCGCATGGGCATGGCAGTGAGAACGGGAATGGAACCGGGCATGATGCCCCCCAGGGTTCAGCAGCCTTTCCAAGCTTGCTGTTTAACCTCAATCCTTGGGCAAGATACTTCATTCAAGGATGGGTCGCTACCCTAAGGAAATGAAAGGAGAAAAAAATCGTGAACAAAGAAATGAACAGAAGTATTCAATGAACGATCTGAAATCTGGTTTGAACAGAATTGTATATTGAACAACTTAGAACCGACATCGTTGTGCGAAGTAAAGTTTGTGCATTGTGGCAGCTACTGATTGAACATGTTATAGATAGAATATTCCAGACTATGAAACAGCATATAAAATACAGCGACTTGTTTTGAAAGCTTGCTGGGTGTATCATGCTCAGTCAGTGTGAAGATGCACTGTGTCCTTAGTGAGTGAGAGTTGCCAGGAGTGTGATTGAATGATGCACTCGGCTCATGAGTCAAGAACACAACGGTTCTTCACACTGACTGATCAGAGCAATTTGCTTCCCCCCACCCCCCCATCCACCCGCCCCCACCAACCCACCACCCCCCCCTCCCCTCCTCCCCCACACACACAACTCTCCCATGGAGCTATAACACCAAATGTCAACTCAACAAAATAAGAGGCAGTGCACGACGAGACTAACCTCAATTGTCACGTGTCAGTGGCACCATTGTGCCTGTGAAAAAAAATCGCACAGTCTGCTCTAGAATGCATTGATCAGGGGTTTGGGGAGGGAGTGCGGGGTGGGGGGTGGGGGGTGGTGGGGGGGTCCATAATGTGAACCATCTTTGTTCTTACAAGGAGGCTCCTTTTATTGCCAAGAATGAGGCTGGCATATTTAATCGGAACTGCAGAAAAATTGTTCCACGTTTCACTCCAGGATTTGGGAAACGGGCAGCAGCAACTGAGGCTCGAGAGATTCTGGTTCTTCCTCCATCCCCGTTCAGGAAGAACCGCTAAGTCCTGAAACCGTTCTCGTTCAAGTGCCACTGTCCATGAAAAATTCTCGTCTTGTGTCTATTTTGGGAGGCGAGATCCACCTGGGCTCCAGGAAGTTTACTAAGTGTCAGCTTGGCTCGGTTGGCGCCAGATAACAAGGTTGTAGGTTCAAGCTCCATCACAGACTTGAGGATGTATTTTCAGCAAATACCTCAGTGCAGCGCTGAGAGAGTGCTGCGTTGTCAGAGGTGACCTAGATTGGATATTATACTAAGGTGGTATCTCCTTACGGATGAAACACAAGAGACCCCATGGCATGATTTGAAGCAGGAATGTGTCCAGCTCAATAGTCCTCCTTCAGCTAATCCCGCCAAAACAGTACATTGGAGTTCTGATGAAGAGTCATACGGACTCGAAACGTTAACTCTTGTCTTCCTCCCCACCGATGCTGTCAGACCCGCTGAGTTTTCCCAACAATTTTTGTTTTTGTTTCAGTACATTTGGTTATTTTTTTAAATTCCTGTTTGTGGGACTTTGCTGTGTGCAGATTGACTCCTGTGTTTGCCTGTATAAAAACATGGGCTGCATTTCAGAACGCTCCTAAATGGATTTGGAGTATCCACTGATAAGACGTTAGATAAATGCGAGTTAATGAGAGAATTTATATTTCTATGGCATTTTCATGACCTCAGGACATCACAACGCACTTTGCAGCAGATGATGTCCTTCAGAAATGGGGTTGTGATGTAGGAAGCGTGGCAGCCAATTTGTACAGGGTAAGATGCACAAACGTGAGATAATGAGCACACAATTTGTTTCACTGATCTTGGTTGAGAAATAAGTATTGTCCAGGAAACCAGGGCGAACTCCCTCACTCTTCTTCAAGAGTGATATCTTTTCTTTCAGGTGGGAAGGCTAACAGCCGAAAGATACCAGCTCTGACAGTGTAGCACTCCATAATTACTGCACTGAAGTATCAGCCTGGATTACATGTGTGAAGCTCTGGAGTGGGACTTACCCACAATCTTCTCACACAAAGAGAAGTGTGTTACTCACTTTCCACTATTTTATGGTGCTCTATCACGGTTCAAGTGCTTGAGAATGCCATGGTTCTTTCCACTGGGAAGGACTACATACTGTATTCTTTATTCTATATCTCTGGCTGTATCATTGAGACTGGCCATCTAGATCAGATGCTTTTGCAATAGCTGTTCTTCATTATTTTCTACAGATTTGGTGCTGCCCAATTAAGTACTCATTGTACAGAGAGGGTGAAAGATACTTGGGCCAAGATTTTCCATTTGGCGGGCAGGCCGTGGACCCAATCACTGCCCGCAATCGGGGCCGTGCCACCATTTTGCGCGGGCAGGCCAATTAAGGCCCGCCCAGCGCATTTCCGACTCCTGTGGAGAGCGGGAGTCTGAAGTTTGCGGTGGGCGTCTACAGACCACCGGGTCCAATGGCGACCCGGCAGTCTGTTTAAAAAAAAGGCCTGGCAGCCTCCTTTAGGCTGTTCGCTATGGCTAGCTGCAGGTGGTACCGCAGGCGGTGTGCACAGCAGGCCAATGTTGAGGGAAGGCCAGAGGAGCAGGGCAGGCTGCAGGGTGTGGTGAGATCCCACAGCCTGGTGTGGCACACCTGGATCCAGTGCCATAAGCGCTTCAACGATTTGTTGTGCTGTGGAAGGGTGAGTACCATGTTGGTATAGGGCATTTAACCCAGCAAGGTCCCTCTGATCTTCCTTACTTTCCACGGTCCTACCATTCCTCGTGTATTCCCATACCTTGTTTGTTCTGCCCAAGTGCATCACCTCATACTTATCCACATAGCATTCCATTTGGCATTCCTTAGGCCATTACAGCCTGCCTGTAATGTTTGGGCCTCCTCCTGACTATTTGCCACCCCACCAATGTGCGTCTCCTTAGGTTCTGGAAGGTTGAGTGCATAATGAGCCTGGGGGAAAGGGATGAAGTGTGTCACTGTATGGACGCTAACTGATCCACTGTCTTTGTTGTTATTTTCAGCATCAGAGGCTGGCGACCAGACTCCATTACAGATGCCCCCCTCACACCTGAGAGCTGTGAACTGTCACCTGAGTCACACCATTTCTGCCAGGCAGGCACCAGCGCAGATACTAGCACATCGATGGGAACTGCAACATCGGCTAGTGTCCCAGGGCACGGTGGAGAGGGCACTTCACAATCGCTGCAGGAGATGGCAGAGACAGAGTGCCGATGGTGCCAGCAGCCGGAGGGCTGCAGGGGGACCAGGTACATGCTGAGTCGGGGCGTGACAATGTGCCTCTGGAGTCATCCGCGACGCAGCAGCTGCAGGAAATGTGGCCGGGTGTGCGGGAGCATCTGGGAGTGTTGCATGAGACCATGCTTCGCTTGGTGTCCGTGGTGGAGTCATCCACTCGAAACATCACTGATGCAATGAGCCTCATGTCAGAGCGTCATGCTTCCTCCATGGAGAGAGTGGCAACTCTCCTGGAGAGGGGCTTCCAGGAGAACAAGCAGCTTCTCCTGGGGTTACACTTGGACCTGCAAGCCCTCACAGCACCAGTGGCCACAGCTGGTTATTGGCAATGTGGGAGATGGTCTGGGCACCAAGTTTCCCAGCTCGGTGCCCATCCATCTATGGTAAGCAGGGAGGTCCGAAGCAACCTCACATCGGTGTAGCGGCTGCCTGTCGCCTCTGCAGGCTCCTCTCAGGGCGCTCCAGATGAGGGCAGCAGCTCCTCCATCCCTCTGCCAGTGACCGTTGCATCCATTGAGGCTGCGACACCTAGGGAGATGCCAGTTCTGGAACTGGCCGCTCCCTCCCAGGCGGGGCCAGCACAGGCTCCATGGGCCAGAGGACGTCCGCCAAGGTCATCAAGGCCACCAGGACAGCAGAGTGAGCAGGCTGTCTCACAAGCCACTCCGAGCGATGGGGCGGCACCCATAAACATATGCATAAGGCACCTTAGGTACACCACGGGTTTCTCACTGGTGCTTCTGTGTTGGCCCTAGATTAGGGAATTATTATTTAATCACTGTTGTAAAAACGTTTTGCTTTCATTTTGTTGCACCATATCATGGATGAAATTAAATCTAGATGTGTTACCATGGCTGAGGGTGGCTCCTTTGTGTTGCATTTGTATGTTTTACAGACATGTCCTGAGTGTTTGAGTGGACATTGAGGTTTATGTCCAAAGCCCTTAGTTGCAGCTGATGAAGTGGCAGATGTAGCACTTAAGTGTCGCGTATGGAAGCGCCAGGCAAGATTGGTCCTCCTGATCCATTTGTGTGGAGCTAGCTGAAGGTTCGTTGGATTAAAGTCTCCCGAGTGTCCCTGCCTCCTTGGTGTAGTGCAAGGTCAGCATTCAGCCCCTCATCATTGCCTTGTGCTTCCTCATCCTCCGAATCAGTGCTGGACTCATTGTGTGCAGCCGCATCCACTGTGTCAACATCTTCATTGTCCACTGCATCCCCCCTTTCCAGCGCAAGATTGTGGAGAGTGCAGCATGCAACCACTATCACCGAGGCATGATCTGGGGGGTACTGGTGTGCATCCCCTGAGTGGTCCAGGTATCGGAAGTGCATCTTGAGAAGACCGATGGTTCTCTCCACCACAGCCCTTGTGGAGCCGTGGCTCCTATTGTAGCGCTGCTCAGCTTCTGTTCTTGGATGGCAGAGAGGTGTCATGAGCCACCTTCTGAGGGGATAGCCCTTGTTACCCAGCAGCCATCCATCCAGCCGGGCTGGAGCACTGAAGAGCCTCGGCACCTGGGAGTGTTTGAGGATGTAGGTGTCGTGGGAGCTGCCTGGGTACCTTGCACAGACTTGTAGAATCAGCATCCTGTGATCACACACTATCTGCACGTTCATGGAGTGGAAGCCCTTCCTGTTGACGAAGGCACCGGGCTCACCTGCTGGCGCCTTGATAGCCACATGTGTACAGTCTATAGCACCCTAGACGCGGGGGAAGCCAGCAATGGCCTCAAAGCCTCTGGCTCACTGTGCCTGACTTGCCCGGTCGCAGCGGAAGTGGATGAAGGTCAATACCCGTCTGAACAGAGCGCCTGTAACCTGCTTGACACAAGTGTGGACAGCTGATTGGGAGACACCGCAAAGATCACCCACCGAGCACTGGAAAGAGCCAGAGGCATAGAAGTTGATGGCAGCTGTGACCTTCAGAGCCGCTGGCATGGGGTGTCCACCCATGCAGTTAGCGGAGATCTCAGGGCCAATCATCTGACAGATGTAGTTGACTGTCTCCCTTGACAGTCGGAGCCTCCTTCAGCACTGCACCTCAGTCATATTGAGGTAGCTGCTTCGCCGCCTGTAAACCCTGGCAGCAGGATAGTGGCGTCTTCTGCGGCTCCTTCCACCTTGGACAACCTCTTGGCCCTGCGCCCCTTGTGCCTGCGCCTGGCCTCCCAAAGGTGGCTCCCCTGGAGGCTGATTGTGCACTCCTGGCCTCCTCCTCATTCTAGCCCTCCCTTCCTCCTCAGAGGAGCTGCCTCCAATAGACACGTCAGAACCCATACCCAGGCTAAAGGGAGGCCTCCTGAAAACTGCAGGCCCGATAAAGATTACTGATTGCAGGGTGCTGACCTGAAGGTTAAAAGTACAGAGAAAGCTGCTGGAATTCGTTCTGAACTGCTACAGATCACACAGGCAAGATTAAAAAACTTTCTGCAATAAATACTTCACAGACCAGATTGACAACCCCACTGAGCCCTCTTATCCCGCCCGTGGATGAATTTTATTACCCGTTGCGCCGAGCTGAAGATCGCACGGGTGCCTGAAAATCAGCGTCGATTGACGAGTCAAGGGCCTTAACTAGCCCGTTAATTAATGCCAGGCACGCGTCACACTTCATCGCGCCCCCGCCCAACGAAATATCGTGATGGCACGCGGTGACATTGGGACGCTCGCCAACGTCACCGTGCATCATTTTACGCGCTGACCTGTGGGGCCCGGCCCACCCCCCCCCCCCCCCCCGCCCCCCCCCCCCCACCCGCACGTCACCCTGAAAATTCTGCCCTTGGAAATGTTTTACAAGTGTTCTGATACAATTGAAGGTTATGATTGTTAAGTTCCAATAGCTGCTTGACAGAGACCGAGGGTGGAATTTTCTGTGCCCGCTGGCATCGGGCATCATAGTGTCACAAGCAGACAATATGGCGGGGAGGCCAAAAACAGTTTCACGACGTTGTGAAACCGGTTTGCGATCGTCCGCTCCGGCCATCAGTGGTGGACCGTGTTTCCCTCCGCTGCATGTCAGGAACTTCATCGTAATACATGTGTATCCTTATAAGTCCAGCTCGCCGGAATCATCCCCCCACGCTGGAGCATCCAGGCACATTGGTGTGATTGCTCATTGACATGTCTCACAGCTGAACATAAGCGACGTGCGCCCAGTGAGCTGCACTTCACTCGGGACTTTGAGGTTTGTTTGCCCACCTTGCTTCGGGCAGCACTCGTGGCCATCAGCGCCAGGCTTCACAGGCAGCACCACATCACTTATAGGAGGGGCCGACAGGCAGGAGTCTACTTATGAGACCTGCTGCAAGGTGGGGGTGGCTTTTCAATAGCTGCAGGGCTGGGGTTTTCTTGGGGAAAGGGGAGAAGTGACCTCAGGCAAGGCTAAGCCATTACTGAGGATGGGAAGAGGGGTATCCCTGGGTGTGTGTGGGGGCACATGTTGATCTGTGAAGTGGCCTCAAGAGGGTGAGGGATGAGGAGGCAGTCTCCAGAGGAGATGAGGCCAGATGGAGATGTGAGGGTGAGTGTGAGAGAGTGAGTGGTGATGTCCCTTGAGCTGGCAGTGAGTGAGATACCAGTGAATGTGTGATGGGCTTGTGAGTGTGTGAGTTTAGAGTGATGAGATGGTTGCCTTACCCTGGTGGCACGGATGAGATCATTCATCCTCTTTCTGCACTGGATGACCGACTTCTTCTGTGCAGCATTGGCACTGACCACCACTGCCACTGCCTCCCAAGCCGGAGTGGTGACACTGATGGGCCTCCTGCAGCCAGAGCATGGGTAGAGGACATCACTGCGGCTCCAATGGTGTTCAGAAGGCGTCCCAGGGATGCGTTACTGAATCGGGGGGCTGCAGACTTCTTAGCTTTCGGGACCGTGTCTTCTGTGCGCAGTCCTGGGCTGGAAGCGCTGAGAGATGTGCGCGTGGCTGTGCTTTAGATATGGTGTCCGGCATGAGGAAGCGGCAAGGTGATGGTGTGGCAAGCGAATTGGAGGCCACCCTCCAGCAAAATGGCGTGTTTCCTGGGAATGCCTGATTAATGAGACGGGACCGGGACAAAACAGCCCAAAAACCAACCACTGCGGCCAGCGGGTAAAATGTTCTTTTTCCCGCCGGCTACTGCATTTCTGGGACCATTCTGCCCCATGTCTTTACTTCTCAAAGCAGAGTTTTATTCTGATGACATAAAACTCCATAGACAGTTTGTTCCCCTTTATATACACAGCCTACCTTGAAGAAGTATTGCTCTTCTCTCCGACAGGATTTCCGTATTTCTCTTTTGCCTTGTTACCCCCACCCCCCTCCCCCCAACCTTAAACCAGCTTATATTTCACCCCTCTCCTATTTTTACTTAGTTCTGTTGAAGGGTCATGAGGACTCGAAACGTCAACTTTGTTCTTCTCCGCCAATGCTGCCAGACCTGCTGAGTTTTTCCAGGTAATTCTGTTTTTGCAGTGACGTACTTAGCTTGTTGACGTACAATTACCCACTTAGACACTCCTTGACAGTTAACTGTTTCCTTCCCTTACAGTTACGACATCCATGAACCACAAGTCCAAGGCTTGAGCAGTTGATAACTTCATCTGAAGAAAATTCAAGCAGAATTGGTTGCGTCATGTCCGAATCCTACCTCCGACTTGTGCTGCTGTCTAGCAAGGCTCCTTGACAGGGTCAGAGACACCTTGTATGGCATTTTATACAAATGAATGTTTCCAAACATGGTCATATGTAGAGCCTTACGTTTTCCCCAGTGGCGTAGTATTCTTGATCAGGCTTTGATGTTCAATTCACATCTGGGAATCGCAGTTGCAATTTTTCCCTTAGTGCTGGTTCCAACCTTATTACCAAATAAATAGTCTGTGGTCTGCTAGAAGGAAGGAGAGTTTTGCTGAGAATGGCGCACTGAAGGAGTGGCAAGTTGGCATGACCGCGGTGAACACTCGATTTTTATCACACACGTGCCACGCAGGGATTATCCTTGGCTAGTTTCAAACATGTCATCATAGCCAGGAGTCAAGAAGAGGTCAGGAAAAGAGGAAAAATTTGAGGGCAATCTGTGTCCTTGCATGTCTCCCAGATGCTGGTTATTAAATAGTATTGGCAGGTGTGGAGGAGCAATCCATCTGTTCGCTCTCTTGCCTGAGAGTGACATGTGACATTGGAGGACCAAAGTAATAAAAACAGCTGGGTTTTTTTTCTTTTTAAATAATTCACAGGATGAACCAGGATTTTCATTATCCAGCATGAATTTTAAATGGACGCTTTATTGTTTGTTCTGGATCGTGCCCTGTCAAGGCATGATGAAATGTCGAGCATAAGGGACTTTTGTCTCTGTGACTCATGTTATGTTGCAAAATACAGAAGGAGCCTCTGACAAAGGCCCAGGAAACTGAAAAATCAATGTTTGCAAAATGCGAGATTAGTAAAGGTCAAGGAATTGAAACTGCCATAAAACGTAAGGTAGGAAGGAAGAATGTACTGCACACTCTGTACATATTCCTGGCACAGGTGAAGGTACAGAATTTCTCTCGCCCTGCCTACCAGCATTCCAGGTTGCAGAGTGCTATTCAAATAGTGAAACAAAGCGTATGGAACTGCTGGTGTGCTCCCTGTGTAATAGCCCTCAGTCACAAGGGCCACGGGCACGTCTGATCTGAATCAAGACGTTGAAAGAACTTGGTGTGTACAATGTTGCTGGTTTTATTTCTGAATCACAAGGTTCCGGGTACAAGTCCAACTCAAGGGCTTATAAAATCAAGGCTGACACTCCAGTGCAGTACTAAAGTAGTAATGCACTTTTGGACCTGGGGTGGGGGTCGTGGGGTGGGTGGTGGGGGTGGTGAAGAGGGGGTAAACATTTATTCTGTATCAATGCTCACAGAACCCCCTCAGCTTGGTTCCGTTGGTAGAACTCCAGCATGTGAGTTCCAAGGGTTATAGGTTCAATCCCCTCTAGAAGCTTTAGCACGCAATCTAAGTTGGCACACCAGCGCAGGAGCAAGAGAATGCTGCATTGTCAGAGGCGCCACTTTTCGGGTGCTATGTGAAACTGTGAGTCTGTCTTGCTTATTCCAGTAAGTTATTAAAGGGCGTGGTGAACTACTTTGAAAGATGTTTCTAAGCGGATAAATGCAAACTCTTTCTTTCCCACTCAAAAGGATTGCACCTCGAATGGGCTTTATATTCAGGACAAATTCATCTCTCATAATTTATTTGTTAATATGTGGGCCAAGAATTTCTAATTCATCTACATTCCATCCTGGGATCTTGCTGCCCATAAAATAAATGGGACTAGTAAGAATACAAGTGAAAACCTCCAACCTGGTTCTAAAATATACTGGAATATATTGTGTAGTATCAATGAGGGAGTTAGGCGCTTTAACTGTTATGGCAAAATTCCAGCATTAAAGCAATATAAAAGCCATGGTTAGCCAAGGAAGAATCTTTAATAAAGACAGAGGTGGGCAGTATGACAGTAATGTTTATTTTAAGGAGGCTTAAATTCGTTCCCAATCTGTATCTCTGCTAGAGACAAATAGTTCAGAAAAATCTCACGGGGAAAAATTGGAACAAAGTCAGGGAGTGGTGCAATGAGATGAACTGCAAGCTCAATTGTTACCTGATCAACCATACATTTATTTTAGTTCATTAAAACCCAGCTAACTATAAACACATCATTCATCTCCCTCTTTCTCTCTGGGGGAGATTTTATGCAGTAATATAAAATGGCAGATAATGATAATGGTCGATGTTACATCTTGCCTGATTTTTATATTCCAGGGAAAAATCTGGAGAGGTATAAAATGAGCTGGCGGGTCACCATCGCCTGTTTGACGCTATTGCACAAAATCAAAACCTACTCCTTTCTCTCTGCAAGAATTGGAGTTGCACAATTGAAAGAATGGCAAACATATTATGTCTGTTGTGTGGAATGTTTAAAGTTCGACAAAGGCTCCAAAACGAGATTCAGCAGTAGACAAGGTCCCTGCACTGCCTTAGATAAGGCAGGCCAGTACTCTTCTCAGACCATAGCTGGAAAATAACCAACACTGGGGCTTGGGATCCTCCTCACCCATAACTGTAGGCATCAGGCATAACCTGTCCATTGTGAGGGATGATTGAGGCTGTGATGGGCTCTGGTCAGCTATCTGTCAAAACCAGCTTTGTATCACATCAAGTTAAGTCATGTCCTGTAATAATTCCAATCACAAGTAAGAATTTTTGAAATATTATTACAAAGCTTGCATTACACCTCAGGTGTCTGTCACACCTCAAGTATTTTGTCTGTCATCCAGCAAAAAATAATGATTAATTAATTAATAATGGCTTAATTAATATTAATTTAAAAAGTAACAAGTCACAAAGAATTATTTGTTAAGTACACTCTTCTAATTTATTAAATTATTAAATTATCAATTTATTAAACATATAGTGACCAGCGCAAGTCAGACAGCAAAATCTTAAATTGATAGATGATAAATAATGGAACTACAAAACCAAACCATCAAAGTGCTCAATATTCTTCAGGAACTTTAAGGGGTCCTGTTTCTCATGTCCCTCACTACATACATCTACAAGCTCCAATTATATATATTTAATACATAAAAATCATACAATTCTGAAAAAAGCACTGAAGTTAGGCACTGTATTTTACTTTTGTCTCCATAATGTTCCCTCTCCAGAGCTGGGGACTTGAGTGCTGTGCTGTTCCTAAAGTTTGGTTCTTCAAATTGCCCAGGGACTTCTACACCCTGTTACCAAATTCCGCGTGTTCTGTGAGAGTTATTCAGTTATTGGAGTTGTAGTTTTCATCACTTCCCCTCTTTCCTGTGTAACTACAGTACCCAGGCTGCACTGTGCCCAGATCATTTGACAATTAATGCGCATGTTTGTGAATTTTCATTCCTTTCCTATTCAATTACAACGGGCGATGCAATACATAAAAAAATAAATAGTACTTACCCTGTGCTATTTAACAACAGGAGCTCCCAAAACACTTTCGAGCCAATTGAAGGGCACTCTGTCGTGAAGTGGGAAAAAGCAGCAACCAGTGCGCAGCAATCTCCCACAAACAACAATGTGAGAGTGGCCAGGTAGTCTGATTTTATTAGGTATCGTTTGAGGGATAAATATTGGCCAGGACGCTGAAGGGAACTTCCCTGCTTTTCTTCAAAATAGCGCCGTGGGATCTTTTAAGTCCACCTGAGAGGGCAGACCGGGGCTCATCTGGGAGACGGCACCTCCAACAGATCAGCACCCTGTCAGACAGACTCGAAATATTAACTCTGATTCTCTCCCCGCGGACGCTGTCAGACCTGCTGAGCTTTTCCGGCATTTCCTGTTTTCATTTCAAATTTCCAGCACCCGCCGTGTTTTGCTTTTATATTAGATCAACGCCCTCTCAGTACTGCACTGAAGTGTCGGCCTCGATTGTACACCCTGGAATGGGACTCGAACCCACATCCTTCAGGGTCAGAGGGCTGCCAGTAAATGTCGTAGCCAATTATGCACAGCAGGATCTCAAAAGAGCAAATGAATTACCAGATAATCTCTTTTCGGCACTCTTGATTAGCAAGGACACTGTGGTAACTCTCTGTTTCTCTTCTAGTAATGCCACGGAATTTTTTTTGAACAGTCAACCAGAGCCTTAGGTTTGACATTGCATCTGAAAGATACCTCCAACAATCTAGCATTCTCTTGGCATTGCACAAAGATATCATCCTAGATCATGTGCTCAAACCTGCACTGGGTCTTGAACCCACAGCTATCTCACTGAGACAACCAACTTCAAAACAGAAAGGGCTGGAAATACTCAGCAGGTCAGGCAGCAGCTGTGGAGAGAGAAACAGAGTTAACGCTGCGAGTGGAAAATGACTCTTCTTCAGCTGATCTGTCGGAGGTGCCATTTATCAAGGTGAGACGTTAAACTGAGGCTCCATCTGCCCTCTCAGGTGGTCATAAAAGACCCCATGGCAATATTATGAAGAAAAGCAGGGAGGTTCTCTCCAGTGTCCTGAAGAAGAGTCATAGTCGACTCCAAACATTAACCCTTGCTTCTCTCTCCAAAGACGCTGCCAGATCTGCTGAGTGCTTCCAGCATTTTCTGTTTTTATTTCAGATTTGCAGCATCTGCTATTTTAGGCAAGCTGGTGTTTGACTGACAGATACCTGGTATTAAAGCACAGCTTTAATCCAGTCAGCCCTGCCTACTTTACAGCTCCCTACATAACAATGTTCACTGCACTCTGAAGGTAATTCTTGATTGGAAGCAATTTTGAGATATTTTGATAATGTGAGAAAATACTTTATAAATTCAAGGGGAGAATTTTCTCTCCGTCGGGTGGGCCGGTTGAGAGCGGGCGGGGGCGTGGGCGTGGACAGAGCCGATCGCTGCCCGTGATTGGCTGCGCGCCGCCATTTTACGTCGGTGGGCCAATTAAAGCCCGTCTAGTGTGAAGTGTGCCCGGTAGTGCCCAGCGCTATTTGTGCGGGCGGGGTGGGGGAGTGGGGAGGGGGAGGGAGAGTTGGGGCCTGTGCTCTTTTGCGTATGCGTGTGAAAGAGTGCAGAAATCTCCCTGAGGCACGGAGCTGCCTCAGGAAGGTTAAACTCATAATAAAACGCTGAAAAAAATAAAATTATTGAGCCATGTCCCCTCATATGGCAGTGTCACATGTTAATGAATTTTCATGAAAATTTTTATTGAATGAATGAAACCTTCATGAAACCTCATCCGCCCGTGGATGAGGTTCCATGAAAAATGCGAAGGCCGCCTGGGCTCTTCGCCTGCCCCCCCGCCAACCTTAAGGTCGGACGGGCAGCCCTGACAATGACTCTAATTAGTTTATTAACGGCCTTAACAGGCCTTTGACAGTTCGGCAGGCGCACAGACGACTCCAGTGCGCGCCCACCGAACTGAAGACCGGAATGACGTGTGGCGACGTCAGGACGCACGCCTGATGTCACTGCGCGTCATTTTACGTGGGCCCCGCACGCCGAACAGAAAATTCTGCCCCAAGTGTTTCTTTCTTTCTCCTTGTGTTGTCTCAGGGTCAAGTCCAGGGCCAACTGAACAACTCTCCAGCTTGTAATTGGAATTGTGTATTTTGATTTTCTCAGCCTGCGAGGGTTGAAAGTGGCTGTTAATCATGCTCCTATTTCACTTTATAAACAAACACTGGGATAGAAATAAAATGGAAAATTAAAAGTGCTAGTGTCCATTTGGTTGCTGTAAAGTTCTGTCTGAAAGCCAAGTCCTTTTCTGGCGACTCTGTGCTTATCGAGGTGAGGACAGTGCATGCTAGGAAAGGGCAGAATTTTCCATTGCATTTAACGACAGTGATTTGCAAAAGAAGCAAAGGCGATGTGAGGAAAAGCTTTTTCACATAGCTGGTGGTTCAGGTCTGGAATGCACTGCCTGGAAGTGTGGCGGAAGCGAGTTCGATTGAAGCATCCAATAGGATATTAGATTATTATTTGAATAGAAGCAATGCACAGGTTTATGGGGAAAAGGCAGGAGAATGGCACTATGCCATAATGCTCATTCGGAGAGCTGGGGCAGACACGATGGGCCAAATGGCCTCCTTCTGCACCATAACAAGTCTGTGATGCACTCCTAGCTCATGTTAGATAGGTAATTAGCCACAGTCCACAAGGGACCATAGGCATTTTCTCCATTAGAGAGAGACAATCGGTTATATAGCTTGAGAGGCACCACTTCACATCAAGTGTGGGGCAAGGCAAGGAGGCAGGCTACCATGAACTACCATGGTCAGTATGCGGGTTGAACCCACACTGTTGGCATCATTCTGCACTACACTCTAGCCATCTAGCCAACTGAGCTAATTAACCTCCACAGCACCGGTTAGATAGATAGTCAGATTCCCCCTTACCATCAATTTAACAATAATGTACCAGAGCCCCACCTCAAGAAAGGAAACTTAACTGTGCCAAAGTGACATGTGCGTTGCCCGTTCTTGTGAGAGGATTACCAGTTCATGTGTAACTGGGGTAAATTTTATGTTGTAGGTTTGCAACCACTAGGAATTGGCCTGCAGCTGCCAAACCCATTTTATATTAGATTTTCAGGGGGCAATTTTAACATTACTTGCCATGGGATCAGGTGGGACCATTGGTTTTACACCCTGCCCAAAATTCACTCTTGGTTGGTTGACGTGAAATCAAGCGGGGGCAGGGGGGTGGGTGGTAAAGCTAAGTTGCCCGCAATTTCACCAGCTTCCTGCCGGGTGGACTAGGCACAGCCAACAGAGAGAGAAATTGTTCTGCCTGAATATTGGCCATGCGCCAAAGTTGTTATGCTGGAAGGTAGTTTACTGACCCGTTGTGCCATCCAGTCCCTTACTGACTCCATGCAAACTTTAGGAGAAGGACACTTACCATCAGGTCCTATGGCTGTGTGTTCGTGTCCTGTATTTTCATAGTGCATGTGTTTGAGAGTCAAGCTGCTGTTTTGTGGAGTGAGTGACACAGCTTTAAGGAGGAAATGATGTGCATAAATTAAGCGGGGGTTGGTGGGGGGGTGCGGGGGAAGAAAAAAAAATGAAGGCTTAATTTTATTGTTTGTGCATCAGTGCATGTGCACTATGTCCTTCAGGATCTCAAGGCACAGATCTACTTGTTTTACTCAGTGATGTGAAATGGCATTTCGAGGCACGTAATGAATATTCACACAGCCCTTACGACCAGATTCCAGTGGACCTTTGTGTTAACGTCCCGGAGTCTCGTGGTGTGTGTCGAATTTCCAGCCCATTTCAAGCCCAGAATTGAAGAGAAAATGGCCCAAGTTGTGCAAATGGAAAAGCACTGAGGCCATTTCGGACAAATAACCCACCACCTTCAGTTTAGTTAATTAAAACAATGGGCTGTTTCCCTGCTTCTTTCACTATGTGCTCATTAGTTTTTTTTTTAACCAAACCAGGGAATATGTGAAGAAATGCAAAGTGAATTCCGAATCTTTATTTAACTTCACGAAGTAACAAAAGCAAGGTGCTCCCTCACGGTAACCTCTGCAGTTCCATTTTATTGCACCATCAATATAACCTACTCATCTGTTAAACCTGTTCCTTTGACGATTACTTTGAATCCAGGAGTGGTCAGTTAATTTTAATATTTCACATGTTCATTCCCCAGCGAGGGATGTTTATGACATGTCTATCAAGGCCTATGAATCTCCTTTGTCAGAACTTCTGTAAGATCAAATGACTCTATTATCTTATGACAACTTTCCCACATTCGCCAGAGATGGGATTAAGTTAAGACCAATGGGCAGGGTTTTAATTTAGCTACTAGGTATGGGGGTGTTGGTAAGGTAGGGTGAACCTGGAGGTAAGGGCTTGGTAACTCCTCATTGTCAGAAGTCAGCCTGATTGATAGCTCTGGCTTCCTCTCCAGTAGAGCCATGGTGAATACTGCAGGAGAAGGTGGGCAGGTACATGCCCCTGGAGGAGGTATTCAGGGAGGGGTAATGATCCCAGATCCCAGGGTGTGAGGAGGTTATTTTTGGAGGGGTACATCCTTGGATGGACGATCCCGTGAGGAAATGGGTGAATCTGGGGTTGGGGGTGGGAGGGGGATGACTGATAGTGGGGTGGGGGGGTGGAGGGGGGTGGTGTATCTTGGGATGGGGTGGGGTTAATCCCAAACAGGCTGACACTGGAGTCTCACGGGGAGCTGCAGTTGGATCCTGGGAATGGAGGTGGAGGGGCGGTCAGGGGCTTGGAGGAGGATCATAGACCTTGGGGACTCGGGATCAGGGGCTTGACAAGGGGCAACAGAGAGCTGGGACATGAAACGAAGGCTTCGGAGGGAAGCTCAGAGGCCTTGTGGTCAAGGTTGGTGGGGAAATCAGAAGGATGTGCCTGATCGCATGGGTTGTCTCGGTGGGTACACTGCATTCAGTAATAAGTGGAAAGGCACTTACCTCCTGGGTTTAGCCTGAGCCACTCGTGTGACCTGGGAAATCCAGTCAGCCACAGTTAAATTTCAAATGGGGAGTAACAATGTGGCTTGCAATCTCTCATAAAATTTAAAGAGCCAACCCATCTCCTTGGAGATGTTGGTCACCTGCCCACTCTCCTGGCTTTGCTAAAACCTGAATTGAGCAGGTTGGAGGAAGGTTTGGGTCAGAATTCAAGTTTTTTAACACTTTATCCTCCCGCCCAATCCAAACCCAACTGTTCTTTGACATTAAAACTCCCCCCCCAGCGCATTTTGGATGTTTCCATTCTGAAAAGCCTTGTGGTTGATGTAGTTGACCAGGTGTAGTGACGGAGATCTGAGCACCATATGAGTGCAGTCGATGGCACCCTGCACCTGTGGGAAACGTGAGATCTGGGCAAAGCGCTTTTGCATCCTGGCTGTCCTGGTCCTGGGCAAAAGGCACACAGTTGTCATGCCCTCGGAAAGATCACATCTGAGACCTCATGGATCTATTTATGGGTGGAGGCTTGTGAAATCCCACAGAGGTCACCTGTGGAGCCCTGAAAGGAGCCACTGGCATAGAAATTGAGCGCTGCGGTCACTTTCATGGCCACTGACAGCGGATGCCCTCCATGTCCCTGTAGTGCCAATGCAGCAGCTGGCAGATGTGACTGATCAGTTCCCTAGACATGCGCAATCTTCAGCGACACTGGTTTTCGGTCATCTGCAGGAATGAAAGACGGCGTCTATAGACCCTGGGTGTTGCTAGGCACTGACCAGCGACGGCTCGCTGTGGCTCCTGGGCAGTGTGTGCGGGAGCCCCAGCCGCCCCTTCTTCCTGTGGGGGCTGCTCCTGCCTCTGTGCAGCCAGGAGCCTCAGTCGCTCTCTTCTCCCTTGTCTCCGCTCTCTGCCGGCCATCAGGCATACAGCTAGTTCACCAGGCTCCATGATACTGATGTACTCCTCCTGCAGGATAAAAGAGAGAGAGACATGTGGTTAGTGTAGGTGTACCAGGAACCTGTCCTGGTTAAGTGTGAAGGTCCCTTAATGCGTCCCGGAGAGTGCTGGCCACCACTTGGATTAGTGCGCTGCATGGCTGCCCGAAACCCCACCCACCTCCGCCCCACTCCACCCGACCGATTGGCGGTAGCTTTACCCACTGGACTCCATGCTGTGCTCTCAGCTCAGGCACAGGTATTCTCCTAACCTGCACTGCAAGGCTGCACTGTTAGCTTGAACCATGAGGGAGACTGGTCCAAACTGGGATGATGAGATTGCAAGAGTTTGTGAGTACCCCCAGCAGTGACTGCTCCACATCCAGCTTTAGCAAGGAGATTGTACAATGTGTGCAGTCGTCCAGCTTTTCTGCCGTCCACTAAAACGCTCATGACCTTACAGTCTGTGCCGGGGGATGGGGCGGGTGTTGAAAAGCTCTGGAGCACTTGGTGGCACTCTGATGCTTCTGCTTTGCTGAGTGGGCAGAGAAGCTAGAAGCCCAACTCCAATTGTATCAATGTGGCTGTGCCTGAACTGTCTCGGCTGCAGAGGAATGGTCACTTTATACAGGTGTCCCTAATACATGGCCGCTTCCCTCGCCCACCCTACCCCCCACCCCGAATGCTTGTGTGCTATGTTCAATGGCAGGGCTGTCCTTGCCCCCCCCAACCGCCCCCCAAACAAGTCGCCTCAATGGCAGGGCTGCAGCTGCCCCTCCCCAACAAGTCACCTCAACCACAAGGCAGCCCTTGCTCCTCCCCAAACGCGCCTCAAGCTTGGAGTCCAACAGCTGATGCTGGTGAGTGTTGCCCAGCGTTGCTGTGCGCTCACCTCCGAGTTCCCCTCAAAGTGCAGGCCGCCCATGCACGCCGCGTATGCGCTGTTGTGAAACACGTCGGCGTGTTTGTGTGGATGGACAATCCAGCGGTTGGGAGGGAGGGATTCTGGCAGGCTGGCCTGATAATGAAATGCTGATGTGTTACAGTGAGGTCCCCGATGTCCGTTGGTAAGAAACGTGGCCTGTCATTGGCTGGGCTGAGCGGGCGATCGCAAACCGCTTTCCCGCCATTGTAAAACCGATCGCGCCATATTGTCCACTCATGCCCGAGTCCGACGCACACGGAAAATCCCGGCCTAAGTCTCGTGTTCCCCGGCTACAGCTGAGCTTGTGGTTCCCTCCATTGTAAATGGAGTGTTAAAGGCAGCTGGGATTCGCCATCAAGAAGGACGAAAATTCCAGACATTTTTGGGTGGGGAAAGGGTTAAAGACGACTTGACGCACGGCTTGATTTACTGGACCAATTCCACTCCTGGATAAAGCAGCAGCTTGTGTAAGCACAGCCCAGGAGCTCACGCCCCCTACATTCAATGCAGCTGCAGTTGACTCTGAGTGTTGTTGTTTGGCTCTACCTGAGCTCAAAGGGCAGACGTTTCCATTTATGAGGCTGAGCAAGGTGCCAGGCAGATTCAGTGTCGACCACTGTGCTGACTGGAATGGTGGGATCTCGCACCCGATTCTGCGCTCGGATGGTCATTAATTATGCACAGGCGAGTATCGGGCGGGTGGGGAGCTGATTCGTCTGCCCAACATCAGCTGGCGGGGTCAAAGGTCTGGGCACCACATTCAAAGGCCAGTCCAACACTCTCTCCAGCCCACCTGTCTTCCAGGCGTGGGCAGAGATGTTTTCTAGCCACAAGGAGAAGGCCGAGAACCTCAGTAAGGAGGCAGCAACCCGCTTCACCCACCAGGCCCTCCACAGGCCTTGATCAGAGGAATGCAGGCCCACAGGCAGGTCCTGTATCCCAGGGATGGCTGTAGGAAGCACAGCAGCCTCACATCTCCAACCAGGGAGGCCGTCGCAGAACAGGTCAGCATGGCTGGCAACCAAGCCCAAAATGCCATCCAGTGCAGGAAGAGGATGAATGATCTCATCCACCCCGCCAGGATAAGTCATCCTTCAGCTCCCTCCAATATCAAACACTCATCATGGCATCGTGCACTCAAATGGCTACTCTCTTCAGGGAGCTCACATCACCATTAGCAGGGGATAAATATCAACACTCATTCTCTCACTGAGACTTTCACACCACCACCATCCCATCTATCATGTTACTCACACTCCATCCTCTGGCTCTTCTGGGGAGGGCTCACCACACACAGGGGACAAGCAACTCACCCAAACTCTGCTCCATCCCTTCTCATCACCTGCCTTTCTTTCTTCTTCATACAGGCCAAGCTGGCACACAACAGGTGTGAGAAAGGCAGACTGAGGGAGGGACGGCCGACATCATCGCCCTCAGTGAGTTTGAGGAGGCTGCAGCTGAGCTGGCTGGAGAGGGCAGGGATTGCTCCTATGGGGAAGGGGAGATCGGCCTCTCTCACCAACCCAGTACGGAGCACACCTCCACCACTTCACCAGATCCTGACAACCACTCACATGCAGTCCTATGTAGCTCATGCTCATTAACTGAAACTCTCTTTTCTATTTCCTATGCACCAGCAGATCGAGACCCCCAAGCCAGTCCAGCACCACCAGTGCGAGCCCCCAGACCATGCCCGAAGAGGAAGCTGTGGGAGAACCATCACGACACTCACACCAGCTCAGAGACACACACGTCGGTGGGGCACAGGTGTAGATTAGGCTCGGGCTCGCTTTCTGGAGAACACCTCACTGACATGTCCCCACAGCAGTCGGAGGCAGGGACAGCCCAGGTCTCTGGCACTTGGAGGGCTGCTGGAGACCAGCCACCCACTCGGTCTGAGTCAGATGATGAGTCTCTGGAAGCGGCCACCAACTGGGGATGCAGCGACAGGCAGTGGAATGTCAGACAGAGATTCAGCAGCCACTCAGCAGACTAGAGCAAACGATGGGGGAATCCATCCAGCCTGATGTTGTGGCTCCGACATGACAGCGCCTCGAGGTCACCATGGGAAGACTGGCGACCACCATGGAGACCTTGGTCCAGCAGGTCTTGCCGGATTTGTGCTCGGCCCTGTACTCCATGGCCATGCACCCTGGTGGGCATCATCAGGATGGAGGCGACATGGGGACGAGTCACCTTGATCTCCCTCCAGGTGCACCATCTCCTGCAGGAGTCAGGGTGGGGCCCTCGGGCACCCACAGGGAGGGTGAGCATCATCCAGACACCCTGGGGGCCTCCTCTCTGGATGCTGCAAGGGTGTGCAGCTGCTCACAGCCCCATCTGCCTGTGACCCCACTGTAGCTTCTCAGGTCGCCAAGGGCGCTTCTGCCCCTGAGCGGGTGACCCTTATCAGGCCGGGGCCCTCCAGACCTCGGGCCACCGGAGGACGTCCGCCATGGTCATCACAGAGATCAGGATGTAGCAGTCAGCAGGCCACCTCCTCCTCTGCTGAGGATGTCAGGGCTGCACCTGGCGTAGTGATAGAGTTAGGAAAGTGAAGAAAAATTGATGTCACATTTGGGTCATGGGTGTGCTATACATGTAAAGAAATTACACTTTTGTGAATACATTTGATGGTTATGTGAATGTTTTGGGCAACTGAAGGTGTTGTGATTTTGTACATTGAACACGTGACAGGCCTTCATTGAAGAAATGCCATATAAGATGCAGCTGTGTCTCCCTCACTGTTGCCTGCATTCCCAAATTCTACATTCCTATGTGTTACTCTTGAGGTGCAGAGACTATGATGTGAAACCACTGAGCTCTGAGTAGCCCTTTAACAGTGTTAACGAAGCCATTGGCTTCCAATGGCTTTCATCGCAAGGAAATCTTCCTCCTTTCTTTCTAAGCAGAGTCCTGTTCACTCCTGCGGCAACAAGAAGTTAGAGGACAACCCCAGAAAGGCCCCACTTGTGTTAACCCTTCCCCCTCCCGACCCTTCCACACCCTACCCTGCCCGTTGCCCCCCTTGTGTCCATCAACCCCACCCTCGCCACACAGCCCACCCCCAGTTGAAGTGCTAGTTTCTGAAAGTGGGGTTTCTGCCTGACTACCACTGCACAGTGGTGTCCTTGTGGACAACGGGGTTAACCATTGGCAGTAGAAGACCCCTGCACTCCCCAACGCTGGCCGCAGTACCGGTCACTGTCTGAAAGTGGAGGCCTACATGAGTACCGCAGCACAGTGGTGTTCTTCGGGACAATGTAGGCAAAGAGCAGGAGCAGACCCAACTCTACAACCCCAGCAGTGTGGTGTTCATCGCAGCAAGATCAGTGCAGCGCTATGGCAGGTAGGCTTTGTCTGTTGCTCTCGCCTCGAAGTTACCAGCGAACTGAGGCCTGACTTGTGCAGGCCGCCCCTTTTCAAAGGGGTTTGAGGCTGATGTGATTTCCCACGGGCGTGACACAAAGGTTGGGAGGCCTGAGAAGATTCTGGCGAGCAATTCTGTTTTAATGAGCGTTCATGAGATGTTAACGAATGCAAATGGCGTCCAGGCCGCTTGTCGGCGGGAGAAGCGAGCCGCCATGAATCCACCATCGGGAGGAGTGCCAGCTGCCTTTACAGTGGCTGATTTTTGCCAGCCACTGGAGTTTATTGCTCCCTCCCACCATGCAACCTGCCATGGGCAGGATGGCAAAATAACACCCTATAGGTGTGCATGTGGCTTAGACACTCTGTGTGACTCAGACATTTCCGTCCCTTGGCACTCTACAATAATCTCCCACTCACGTGCTCCAAGGAGTATCTTGCTCTGATTTCTTTATCTTCTCTGTGAAAAAAACACCCACTCTCTGTTATTGGCCGGTCAGTAGCTTGACCCCGGGATTGGCAAATGGCTTTGTGGGGGAAATTGCACCCCATCTTTTCCGTGTTGCACGGTTTTCATTACACTATATTGATCCCTGGACAGCACCAACCCCTGTAGTGAGATAGACCTTGGAGCTACTGGACCTGTTATTGTACAGATGGAGCAGGGAGACTACAGTGCCTCCTTTTAATAAATGTACACTAACCCTGTTTGAAATGATGCCACTAGATGGAAGATAATAGATTTCTTGGGAGTGGTTGTAAGGTAGTAATCTAATCAAGGGGCTGAGGTGATATCATAAATTGCATGAGAAAAGTTCGAGTGAGTTTATTATTGTTATCTGAACACTGGGGTTAGATTACAGCTTTGAAATAATTGTTTGGAATGTCAATTGGTTATAATAGATAACTTCAATTTTTTGTGAAGGGCTTGTTCAATATTGCTTGCTCGAACTTCGGGGAACTCTCAATGGCTCCATGTCATTGTTGTACAGTTGTATCCAAACATAGGGTAACATCACCGCCTTAAAAGTTATCAAGGAATAATCTGTGGGATTAATTTTCCAAATCTCCTCAGGCATGGGGTTGGCAACTTTAACAACAACCATGGTTTAAATGCAGTCAAAAAGGCAATACATTAAGAGCCTCAATGTTGTTACTCAAATGCCAACAATAATGACAAATGAGACAGATATGTTTCAACAACATTGTAAAGGCCGTTACAATAAACTGTTAATTGAAACGATGAAGAGTCGTACGGACTCGAAACGTTAACTGTGTTCCTCTCCGCAGATGCTGTCAGACCTGCTGAGTTTTTCCAGCTATTTTTGTTTCTGTTTCAGATTTCCAGCATCCGCAGTATTTTGCTTTTATGTTAATTGAAATTATACTTTTTCACAAGTACAATGTTAAAAAAAAGTTTAAATAAACAAAACAAGCCATTTAATTACCATCAAAGTTGGCTCGATTCAATCAAGGTTGAGAGCAGCACATGAATCCTTAATGAATTGCATGTGACTCTGGAGCCACAGGTTTCTGACCCCTGATATAATGAGTTGGCCCCATAGAGTTTTATAGTTCTGTCTCTTGTCTGCTAAACTCCTCAATGAGAGCAACACCTTGTATAATTATCCCATATAACCCACGATCGGTAAACCCTCAGCCCCATGTTTAGAGATTATATATATACGTTGTCCGTTATAACTTTACGCAATGCATTAATTTAATCCATTTATTTCATTTATTTTAAAGGGCCATTGTCTTTATGAGGGAGTGAAGAAGCTTGAAATGATGGAGTGTCTCTTTTTTTACAATCTCACGTGCCAGTGAAATAATGATATCTGGTTGATACAATGAGTTATTTTGATGTGAACCGCTCCAACAGGCTGTTGAGCAAAATGGATTCTTAGGCAGCTTTGGAAGAACTTATGTACGCCATTTGAAAATATGGGTCGTCGGTTCCTTATCCCACCCTGAATATTCAGCAGGTAGATGGATTATGTGGCTATAGGCCTGAGCTGGATTGTGAAAGTCACTGGTCTGATGCCTTGTGAACTCCATCTCAGTCGCCATGGCAACCAGGGCAGAATAGTTGACCCCAGTATGCCTGGCTAGAAGATTGCAAACGGAGTCAGGGAGTTCCCACTGTGATCATTATCAAATACACTTCAGGATCAGGTTCGGCTGCCCTGGCCTTCCCAAGTATCTTGCACACTGAGTTCCCTCAAGTGCACTGCACAGAAACGGGTCATTCGACCCAGCTGGTCTAATGCTGGGTATAATGCTCCACATGAGCCTCCTCCCACCATACTTTAACTAACCCTAGCAAATTGCCTTTAATGTGCTTATCTGGCTTTCCCCTAAATTCATCTATGCTATTTGCCTCAACTGTGTGGCAGCACCTATCACATTCCTCCAGGGTAAAGACGTCGCTCCTCAATTCCCTAGTGGGTTTTTTTTGGTGACTATCATATTTAGACCTTTTGTTTTGAACTCTCCGCAAGTGGAAATATTTTCTCTACATTTACCCTATCAAGCTCCTTCATTATCTTAAAGACCTCTCTCTGATCACCCCTCAGCCTTTTCTGTTCTAGAGAAACCCAGCCTGTTTATACTTTCATGGTAAGTACGTTATTAGTACAACTGTTACAGCTCACACATGAAGAGTGGCAGTAGGCATGAGGTATTATGAGGGTGGGGGGAGATCCCGGTCCCATTGGAATTGTATCCAGCCAGCGTTAACATATATAAGAAAGGAAAAGAGAGTAAAGAAAAATATTCCTTTCGAAAGTTGATTATTTACATGGAGAATAAAAAAGACATGCGTTTATATAGCACCTTTCATAATAACAGGACATCCCAAAGTTCTTTACAGCCAATTAAGCACTTTTGAAGTCTTTTTTATTTATTCGTTCATGGGGTGTGGGCGTCGCTGGCTGGGCCAGAATTTATTGCCCATCCCTAATTGCCCTTGAGAAGGTCGTGGTGAGCTGCCTTCTTGAACCGCTGCAGTCCATGTGGTGTAGGTACACCCACAGCGCTGTTAGGGACAGAGTTCCAGGATTTTGACCCAGTGACACAAAGGAACAGCGATGTATTTCCAAGTCAGGGTGGCCGTGTGGCTTGGAGGGGAACTTCCAGGTGGTGGTGTTCCCCATGTGTCTGCTGACCTTGGCCTTCTAGGCGGTGGAGGTCACTGCTTTGGAAGGTGTGGTCACTATTGGTTTTCAGAAATGCGGCAATCAATTTGTGCTCCTACAAACAGCTATGTGATAATGACCAGATAATCTGGGCAGAATTTTGCCCTCGGATGGCGGGCGGGCCCCACCGGCTCGGCAGTGGGCGGACAACCAACCCCCGCCACTGAAACGGAGCCCGCCGCCATTTTGAGTGGGCTGCCCGACAGGTAGCGCTATGCGCTTCCTGTGCTGGGGTGGGGTGGGGGGGGGCGAAGGGATTCCCCACCTGTCAAAGTGCGCTCTTTCATGCATGCACGCTGCTCCCTGAGGCAAAGTCCTGTCTGAGGGAGATTACTGACAGGTAAGTAAAGTCTAAAAATAGAAAAATTAAAAAATTATGAACATGTCCCCCTCATGTGACAATGTCACACGAGATGGGACATGTTAATAATAAATATTAAATTTTTTAAAAATGGACATGAAACTTCATCCTGCCAGTGGATGAGGTTTCATGAATAATCTGGAGCCCGCTGGGGCTCCTGGCCTGCCCACCAGCCTTAAGATTGGCCGGGCAGGGTCTTTAATGACTTTAACTAGCCTGTCAATGGCCTCAATTGGCTGATTTCGCTGTCCGCCCGCCATCCTAAAAATTTAAATGGCTCGGGATGACGTCGGGGATTCCTCCCAACGTCTTCCCGCGTCATTTTCCCCTCGGCGACCGGGCCCCGCCCCCAAATCGCCGAGGGGAAAATCCCGGCCTCTGTTTTTGTGATATTTTGACTGAGGGATAAATGTTGGCCAGGGCATCGGGATAACTCCCCTGCTTTTCCTCAAAATAGTGCTCATGGAATCTTCTACATCCACCTGTCAGGGCAGACAGTGCCTTGGTTCAACATATCATCTGGAATAAAGAATTCTTCCTTTGGCTTTTAACTTGGGATGTTTTCCCGCATTAACAATGCTGTACAAATGCAAGTTGTTGAGTATGGGCCTTGACTTTGAGTAGAAAGAAAACTCCCACAGCCTTAAACTTTCATCAACATTGTTTACTCTCAATGTTCACTTTACACATTAAGTATAAATATGATTTTTTATAAGACTGGATTTGCATTTTTACAAAAATAATACATTGAAACGAATCATTTTTAACGGCATTTTTTCGTCTAGATAAAAAGGTCAAAATTCCTCTATGTCCTTGGCAGTAAAGAAATTGCCAAACATCGACAGACAAAAATATACCAAAGCCAGGACTGTCTCTGCCACTGGGTCTCTGTGACCTGTTGCCTGCAATTATACATAAAATGGCAAGTACCATTGGAAATGAGCTGGAACTGAGATTACTAAAAAGTTACACATTTTCATGAGGAACAATTTTGTACATTACAAAATAAGAATTATTTTAGTATAACTTTTTTTTGAAAAATTCAGTTTGACCGAGAATCTTCAGCAAAAATGTAAATTAATACTGTATATTGGACATTAGAAAAGTTACAAAGCATTAAAATACACGAATTGTAAGATATAATCAATGTTTTCAGTAATTACACACTTTTACCTAAAATTCTGGAAAGTTTAAATAACACTGTTTTGTCAAACGCAGTAAATAACAAGAGGGAAGGAGAGAAGGAGAGGTTGATGAGAGGGAGATTGGGAGGGAGGGAATGAGAGGGAGAATATAAGACAGAGAACTGGAGGGAGCGAGAGAGACAGCAAGAGGGAGAATTCGTGAGCGAGGTTAAGAGGGAGAATAAAAGGAGAGGGAGAAAAAGAAAAAAAGGGAAAGAATGAGAGAGAATTGAGAAAGGGTGCCAGTTTGTTGCTGTGAATTATGCCATATAAATATTCAGGGTCACAATGGGAAATGTTTGATGATGCTGAGAACTATTGAAGAATTGTTGTAAACCTACCGTATTTCCTTACTTTGAAACAAAATTCACAATTTTAGTCCGTCTATTTTCTCAGCCTGTGTGTGAGGTACCATCATTCAGTGAGACAACTGTTTTATATCTCAGACCTACAAATCCAGGAATACAGAACTGGTATTTTATAGAAATTTATAGATTTCATGCCAGTAAGGTGAATTCATATTCAGTCGTATCAGTTAGTGACAGTGTAAACAAAATCTATAGGTGGAATAATAATGTTAATTGTTTTAAAAACCTGTACAAAATCAAACCAACTGGAAGTTTCTTGAGCTCTACTTGTTCAACACAGAAAAGAGGCAGGGTATAAAGTTGCAGGTGTCAAGAGAATGGAGGTTAGATGATGTCAAATCCGTCGAGGAGTTCAGAGGTCGGCTTAAGCGACAGATGAATCTATGTAATGACATGGCTAGTGGTGGCATTCAGCTGAACACAGTGTGCAGATAAACAAGAACATCAGGTCATTCATTCATTGCCTGTTTAGGGGAGCATGCTGTGTGCAAATTGGCTGCCATGCTTGCTGACCTACCAGAGGTTGCACATGTCCTGAGGGCTATATAAATGCAAGCCCCTCTTTTCTTACCAGTAAAACAATGGATGCTGATGTTTGACTGGAAGAACAGAAGCATAATCTGACACATAACTGAGTGCAATGAGTTGCCATTGGGAACAGGTTCTCAGCACAAGTTTAGTGGAGAAGACATCTGTATACAATTGAACTTCTTTTGATTATAGTTGTGTATCGCTGTATGTATGTGCAAGCATTGTTAGTTATATGGCAAAAGTATAACTTCTGAATCACGGTGAATATATTAAACATGCAGTTGACTTGACAATTCATGTTTCATTCAAAGTAGCACACAACCTGAAATCATTGCAAAAGGATCACCAGGATTTTCAACAGGATAACACTTTTTCAAAGCAAGATGAATGTAGTGAGGCTGTAAATACCAGGATTGTTGATAAAGCATGAAAAAAAGCATTGAAATACTGGGCTAGAACGTTTGTGTGAAGTGAAGAGCAACTGGGATGAAGCTGAAGACATTGAAAAGAACTAAATCTACTCATGTCTTGTAAATAACATTATAAAATCCAGGTGGTACATTCGTTAACTAGTTATATTTAATCTAACAAGGCACTGTCTCTTCTTTCCAGTATGCGCAAGGTAATCCTTGTTGTCACATCAGCTAAATGACTGTTACGCATTAATCTGTTATTCGTAAGTGGTATGCAATAGCACAGCTTTTTATGAGAAGATGGGCACAATACATGATTTCAAAACCAGGGTTAAAATTCTGGAGAGTCAACGCATTTTGATGGAGTGGATATGGAACCTGACTTATTCAATCACAGAGTTGAATCTAATAGGCCTAATTATATTGATAATCATGGAATGCAGTTCTCAAAATACGTTGGTAAAAACCCCAATAATACAGAATTTGACGAATACAGACTCCAGGCATGGAGTGTCACCTGCAGGGAACACCTATTGGAACATTGCAGGTAAATTCCCCACGCTTTTCTATTCATTATTAATGATTGGCAGCTTGCCATCCATTTCCTGATATGGGCTCCTGGTGGGTGAGCCTCCAAGCTAGGGACCCATGTTTGAAAAATCAGTCCTATTCCCTCACCGTAAAGCCAATGCGCTATATGGACCCAAAACACTTGCGCCTCATAATTGGGAATACTTTATCTGTCAGCTCACCTCATTCTAAAGGGGTTCCCTGGAGTACAGGAGCCTGGTACAATTATTACTTTCCGATTCAGATACATTTGGGAAATGGCCAGCATGAAAAAGCTGAAGCTGAAATGAAACTTTCCTGGCGTTTTGCCCTCTGCAATGGAATGAGTTAGTTTGATCGGCAATCAAAGGAATTGCAAATTATTTCAGATGGTCCGGCTTTACCGCCAAAGTGGGTGTGGGGGGGGTGGGGTGGGTGGTGGTTGCTGGTGGGTGGAGGGGACAATAGCAGGCAGAATAATCACATGCCACTTCTGACACAAAGACACATTAACATTGTGTGGCAGCCCCTGAGAAGCACAGAAGCGTGATTTGGCGAGCTCGTTTTGATTTATTTAGGCTGGGGATCTTGGGAACTCAGGGGTCCCTGGCTCAGAATTTCACTGTTATTTCATTGACCCTAATGCTGGAACTTGTGAGTAAACGGCACACTCCATTTCATCGTTCAAACTGATATGAACGTCACCAGGCTATGCTTTTCACAGCTGTCATGAACAGAACCAAGACTGGAGGATGTGATCGGTTCAATCTAATGCTGAAAGAAGGGTACATTGTCACTTATATAAACTTGTCCTCATTGGGGCACTTAAAACTAGTTTGATTTTTAGATCAAATGTTTCAACTGGTCCAGCACTTCATAGTCCCAAGTTGTTCTATTAATGCATATTTTTTAATGCAAATGGCAGAAAGTAAAAATGGTATCATTTCAATGTTTTCAGAGGTAAAAGTACTGATAGTGAGAGGAAGATTGAGAGTGCTTCTCAAACAGAACTATGGAAGCAGGATTTTTCACGTCAGTTTATTGTCCCCAATTTGCTCCAGTAATTTCTCCCCCCCTCATATTGATGATTTGCCAATGCAGGTCCTTCCATTGTCTGTAGGCATGAGGAATGTTCTGGGCTTTTAATTATCTGTGATGCAATGAGCAGCCTTTTAATGACTTCCTGTAACTGGCCAACATGAGGTACACGTCAAGGCGGGCAAGTCAGAACATGCTGGTGTTTTACACCTTTTCAGATTGAGCACCATATTTACATATGACAACGATCTCTCGCTAAGCATAGGCTATTCCTCCCTAAGTGAGGCAGAGTGTTTGAGTGACCAATTGCCTTAAGACTCTGAAGTCAATACCTTCTGATTGGGAAGGTTTACCATAAGCTCTAAGATCCCTTTAGAAACAAACATTTTTAAAGGCCCTTATTAACCCCTGAGCCAATTTGCTGATCTTATATTGCTATTTCAAGGCCTGGATTCAGTTTCATGCAATCCCAGTCAGCTACAAGGTCACACAGAGATGTGACCTTCTGAAGTACTGCTCAGGTGTTCGGACAGCAGGAAGTGATCCTGCCCCTAGGTATGATGGGTATTGTCAGCCTTTCTGGTCAGTAGCAAGGGATCTTACATCTTGTAGCCACACTGCCCAATGAGCTGATTAAAACCCCCCAAAAAGTCTGGTAGAAGTCATCTAGGGGTGTTTGCAAACTGGAGGGATTGTTATAATAAAAGCAAAATACTGTGGATGCTGGAAATCTGAAACAAAAATAAAAATAGCTGGAAAAACTCAGCCGGTCTGACAGCATCTGCGGAGAGGAATACAGTTAACGTTTCGAGTCCGTATGACTCTTCATCAGAACTGAGGAAAAATAGAAATGAGGTGGAATATAAGCTGGTTGAGGGGAGGGGTGGGATGGGTAGAGCTGGATAGAGGGCCAGTGATAAGTGGAGGCAAAGAAGAGATTGCCAAAGATGTCATAGACAAAGGGACAAAGGGGTGTTGACGGTGGTGATATTAGCTAAGAAATGTGCTAATAGGTGACATTAAGGGTAGAAAGCAGGACGAGGGATTGTTTGTTTGTTTCATATCTTCATGTACATTTTTTTCCTTTTGGGGAATAGTGGGGAAGTGTTGGAAGGATTAGCAGGCTGATGATCAACCTGTTTGAACCGCGTCATGAACGCTCCATCCGTGGCCAACAAGCCCTGGAGTGGGACCTAAAGCTGGAGCTTCTGATTCAGAGTCAGGGGAGCTACCTACTGAGTCACAGGACCTCTTGCTGCAGGGTTACAAGGCAACAACTTGTAGATTCATTCCCGGGGAAGGGGTGAACTCTGAATGATTATCCTTTGATTATTCTTTGAACACTTGTGAGAACAATGAGAGTTATGAACGGTTCCTCTGCACAGCTTAAAGTGGGCACTAAACATGGCTGGAGAAAAGCGAAATGCCACATTGAGTCAAAATCCCAATTCAGACTGACTCCAAATTCCAACGCTTCCATTTTCTACTGCAACCAGAACGGCATCACCTAGGTTCAAGGATCTGATGCTGCATTCACATGAAATGGCTTTCTGAAAAATGATCCAATCTGAGCTGGGTAAATTTAAAAAGAGCTGAATAAGCCTGGATCCATTTCCAAGTGTGACAGTTATTCCCACCAACGTATGCCGTGACAAACGTTAAAATATACTTAACGGGGAACAAACAAGCAAAACAGCTGCACCGACAGAATATTTCTGGATTTCTGGATAGTATTTCTGGATTTGACTGTGAGTTAGCTAATGTTATGAGTGAGAAAAAGGGAATTCAAGTCTAAGACCTGTCCACTGTACCACAAGCACACCCCGCGTCGTCATGGAAATGAAATGATTTGAGTCTCATTGGACTTTAAAGTACATAGAAATGACACAAATAGTTGACTGCATTCTTCACAGAATTTACCAGCCATCAGTGAATATGAAACCATTACAGGAAGTAGCTGGGTACTACATATTGAATAAGAAAGCACTGGCTTCCAGCTAAGGAAATCCATGATTTTCCGCCATAGGCCTCTCAACAATTTCCACACCCTCTTTTCACAAATATTAATTTTAAACAGTAGCCCTATACGACGAATGTAACCTGGGATGACCGAGCCAACAGGTCATTTGCATCCTCTATTGACTGCTTTCCTTGCAAATCCCTGTGTCATCATTACCTTTTTCGGTAAAGGTGTGCCACTTTCAAAAATGAAGTTCAGTGCTGATTGAATGCAATCTGTTTCTCTTTTTGTCAACTCACTGCCGCCGTCGTGAGGCAGTGTTCGGTTCCTGGGAACACCAGTCTGTCTCTTCCCAATTTCAAAAGGGACTATTCAAGTTCACACCTTCGAAATCCATCGATACTAGCTGGGGCAACCCTGTTTCCTTCGCGAGTTGTGTTTGTTCAGCACCCTAGTTTCTGCGTGGCACTTAACTGGTAGCCGATGCATTCCTTGGCGATGTCGGCAACCTTGGGAATTGCACTTAATCAGGACAATCAAGATTCCTGCGTTCATTTTCCAGGCTGTTCCTTCTCTAGAATTTAACTATAATCTGTCTTCATTTAATATTCACAGTTTGGATTTGATTTAACTGTACAAGTGGTTTTGCTTCAAACTTCCAGTAAGAGATAAAAAGGTGGTTTTGGCCAAAATTTTTTTAAAAAAAAAAACAAGGATTTGCTGCGCGTGTGAGTTCCCAAAAAAAAGACCCCCAATTCTTTAAAACTCTTTCGTTATTTTTGTTCTTGCCTGAGGCCTTTGCGAACCAGAGCACAATCTGAAACAGGAGGCATTTGGTCAATGGGGAAATACTGTCCCAGCAGGAGTTTCAAGGTAAAGTTTAGGTCAGGTTTTCTCTTTCGCACCGTCTTCTCTGTCAGCCTGCTAAGGAATTTAGCTGCAGGGGAGGCCAGACTTGGACAGCTCCGTAGAATCATTCCATGTGACTGGTTGGCTCAGTGAGTTTTTCCATGGAAACCCCTGGTTTCCCCTAGAGACCAGAAAGGTGTTGTGGCAACCATTTTGTTTTTTTTTTATTGCTGTTATCTGTGATTAGAAGAGAGGAGATGAGTGGAGCATCACCAGGCTTGTAGAGGACACTGAGGAGATATAAAAAAAAGGAACAGAAAAATAAGTGGGCTGCTGTTAAAGCAAACATTAAGAGCCACCCTCATCAAAACTGAGGCAAAGATTCCATGCCTACATTCTCAGTATGAGGCAACGATGAGATAGCACACTCTGAGCCTGTGACTGTCCATCACACAGCAGAATATTTTACCCCTTACCTAAATGCATTTGTGAACATTTCTACTGGATGGTTTTTTTCCAACAAAATGGTAAACACAATCTAACCAAAATCTCCATTTCCTGTGTCAGTACACATAGTGACCAGGACAAGACCTTCCCCACCCACCCCCTCCCTCCATATTGCTTGTCTTCCGAGTGAGAACAAAGTGACAACATTTCCACATCCGTCTTCCTACACTGCTAAGAGAGACATGTTGCCAAAGCCTTTCATCTTGCATTCATCAGGACAAATGCAGGAATGCCAAATTTCGAACGCTCACAACAATTTATACTACAAGAGAAACGGGTGCTGATTGGTTGGCAAGTTGACTCTGATTGGCTGGACTGTTAACATGGAGAAAGCAATGAGGGACTATAGCCAGGCTCCCAGGTAATTCAAAAAAGGTGCAAGGGTTGAACATATTCCTTTTGTTTGCAGAGAACAGGTCCCTGTGTATATCACTTCTAGCAAGTATAAATGAGCCATGTTACAAGCTCAACTTAAATTGGTTATTAGTCTAGCTATTAGTACACTCAGGATTGTTCAGCAAGGTGTTGAAGGTATTCAGCCCAATCTCATCCATCAGCAGATGTTTTGTTTTGGGTTTTACAAGCAGGGGCTGGTTGAGTTTGGACTAAACTCTGCCTTATATGAACAATCGGAGAAACATGTTGTTTGATTTGATCAGCCAATCATTGGGACGTATGGCCAACGTACCTGGCTTCGTACTGGCATTGAAATTCAAACACACCTTGCTCAACTGTGTGGTAGGCAGAACGTCTTTTAGGGAGCAACGGCAGCATTCTATTGGTGGAAAATACCACTGTTCGTAATAGGCAGAGTACAGACAGTGCTCAATCAGCCCACACTTACAAAACCCAGAGACAACGGGTCTTTGCGCGTGGACATTGCATTCATTGACGTCCAAGTAGTTAAATGTAACAAAGTATGGCTTAAGAAGTTTGCAATGTTAAGGCGGAGGTAGTCTCACATGTCGTGTCTTAGTACACAACTGGGCAACTATCCAGCTGAAATGGTCTAGTTTGTATCAAAGCTTTGCTGTGTAGAAAAACTGACCTCTTGCTTCACTTCACCTAATAGAGTTTACAACAGCAAGAAATGGCCATTCACTCACTGCATCTGTGCCGGTTTTAGCTGCTCAATTGGATCGGTTTATAATAATCCCTCGTCTCTATCCTTTCCTCATATTCCCTCTTATATTCCCTCTTTTGAAATGCTAAGGCCGGAACTTGCCTCTCGGTGAGCGGGCGTGCGCCCGACACGCTCGAGCCTCAAATGACGAACGATGGCATCGGGCGAGCGTCCCGACATCATCGAGCACTCGCGCGATATTTCGGCCGGAGGGCGTGCGTGGGTGTCGGCAGCGCGCCCGCCGACAATGAAGCGGCCCATGAAGGCCCTTAATCAAATAGTTGATTCGAATTTTTCACTGCCCGGCCAACCGTTTGGCCGGCGGGCAGGCTGAAAAAGGGCCAAGCGTTCGGAGAAACCTCACCCACGGGCGGGATGAGGTTTCGACCAGTAACGGAAAAAATAAATGAAAACTTTTTTCACACTCAGATTTAACATGTCCCTGCTCGTGTGACAGAGTCACAGGGGCCGGGACCTGTTTTCATTCTGTTAAAAATTGTTATTTTTATTGATAAAAATCTTCAGCTCCCTGAGGCAGCTCCGAGCCTCCGCGGGCTTCACCCGTACTTCAGCGCTCGCGCTCCTCCCGCTCGCGCCCCGGCAGCGCTGAGCGCGCATTTCGCGCTGGGTTGGCCGTCAGTCGGCCGGCCAGTGTGAAATCACAGCCGGGGCCCGATCGCTGGCGCCGGTTGGTTTCCCGGCCGCTTCCGGGCCCGTTCGCCGCACCCGCCCGACGAGGGCAAAATTCGGCCCTAAGACTTTTCAGCGATGTCAATATTTTTCGCCCAAATTGCAGTAACACATTCAATGTTCTAACAGCCTGTGTGAAAACAAAATGTCTTCTAATGTCCCACCTTGGTTCTTCTGGTAATAATCCTGAGTTTATTTCCTCTAGTTACCGATTCACCAACCAGTGGAGACAATCAGTCACAGTTTGCCCTTTCAAAACCTATTCGTAATTTTGGGGGAAAAAAAAATCAGAAAACCAACGTAAAAAAAAAGTCAATCATTTTTTGCCGATATGGCGAAACCTTTGTTCCAACACCCATTGTAAAATATCAAAGCATGCTCAACGTGCCCCACACTGGCCACGAGTGAAACAAAACTGGGCTTCGGGGAACACACCGCAGAACACTAAATCCGAAAATATAGCCCCTAAAAGGAAAAATGCTTCCTTTTTACCTCTCTCCGCTCCCCTCGAGGAATGTCATGGAACATCATGGGGGGGGTGCTATCGTTTTTTTTTTTGCACCGCTGTAGAGTCATTATATGATTTCTGACAGCTCCTTTAATTACCTACTTCGCGTCACAACAAATTGCTGTGAGGTACCCGATAGAAAGATACGTTCCGGTTGATCTTATTTCATCAGGAGAGTGGTGCCAAAGATAAGTTTTGTGACCGGGCCTAATTTATTGGAACTGTAAACATAATAACCCATAGATAAGAAGACGCCAGGGGATGTCATTAAGAGCAGACCCCTCTGACTCAGGCCCTGGCAATACAAACATCACTGATCCCTTAAAGTGGCAGCAATGGTTCCTAAACTAAAGCAGCCGTAGGAATGTCCTATCAGTTGTCTGACTTGGGCAAATTTGTCCTATCTGACAATATGTGATTAGAGACATTAGAGGAATACTTCTATTAGAACTCGTTTACATATGCGCCCAGGGTGACACTAAAACGATTTAATCTGGATGCTAGCACAGTAAAGAGCAAAGATTAGCAGCATTGACTATTCATTTATTTACACTTATAAATTCAGGGCTGTGGCACTCCCAGTCTTGAGCCACATTCAAAGGGGGCGTGGGGTGGAATCAGAGTACAGTGTTGTAAACTCAATCTCTGTGCTGCGCTCCCTTTCAACGTAGCTCAATACCTCAACAAATGTGGGTAACTCTCCTGGGCCCAAATGCAGCACTCCTGTGCATCCAATGAGAATCCTAAGGATTCCCACTGCAGGGACCGGAGTGCTGAATTTAGGCCCAGGAGATAATCCACAGGTGGGTGTTTGCCAACAGAACGGGGGTGGGCGAGAGTTCAGAGATCGACAAATGGATGGTATGAATGACTTCCAAAATCACCTGAGATTGTGCTACAGCTTTATAGTTCAGACAGAGTGTGAGCTTCCCAGTTATAGCCAAGGGCATGACACTCCCCAATAATCTCCTTGATTTTCTTCATCTCACATGCTCTTCTCCATCTCTTGTATATAAGGTAGGCTCTTTCTCCGACATATGTATTTCCTTTATAATATATCTAACTTATGCCATTTTTTAATAATATGTATGATGTGTGCTGTGGCCTCAATATCTAGAGGTTATATTTTTCCACTATAATATCTACACTGTATATATGTCCAATGCTGAGAGGCTGAGTAAATTGGGCATATATTCTTTGGAGTTTAGAAGAATGAGACACAATCTCATTAAAACCTACAAGATTCTGAAGGGGCTTGATAGGATAGGGTGGGGGTGATGCTGAGAGATTGTTTCCATTGGTCGGGGAATCTAAAATGCAGGGGCACAGTCTCAGGATAAGAGGCCAATCATTTAGGACTGAGATGCGGAGAAATTACTTCACTCAAAGGGTTGTGAATCTTTGGAATTCTCTAACCCAGAGGGTTGTGAATGCTCCAGTGCTGAACACATTTAAGGCTGGGATAGACAGATTTTTGGTCTCTCAGGGAATTAAGGGGTATGGAGAGCAGATGGGAAAATTGAATTTATTTCTTATTAATTTTACAGGATGTGGGCATCGCTGGCTAGGCCAGCATTTATTGCCCATCCCTAACTGCCCTTGAGAAGGCGGTGGTGAGCTGCCTTCTTGAACCGCTGCAGTCCATGTGGTGTAGGTACACCCACAGTGCTGTTAGGGATTCCAGGATTTTGACCCAGTGACAGTGAAGGAGCAGTGATATATTTCCAAGTCAGCATAGTGAGTAGCTTGGAGGGGAACTTCCAGGCGGTGGTGTTCCCATGTGTCTGCTGCCCTTGTCCTTCTAGATGATAGCGGTTGTGGGTTTGGAAGGTGCTGCCTAAGGAGCTTTGGTGAGTTTCTGCAGTGCCTCTTGTAGATGGTACACACTGCTGTCATTGTGCATCGGTGGTGGAGGCAGTGAATGTTTGTGGAAGGGGTGCCAATCAAGTGAGCTGGATGGTGTCAAGCTTCCTGAGTGTTGTTGGAGCTGCACTCACCCAGGCAAGTGGAGAGTATTCCATCACATTCCTGATGTATTAAATGGTGGAGCAGGCTCAGTGGGCCGAATGGCCTACCCCTGCTCCTATTTCTTATCTTCTTATGTATTGCCTCTGTAATGAATCCAAAACATGCTATTCCTTTACGTTAATAATATATGCAAGCTATGCTATCTCTATAGAGATACTCTATGCTAGGCCTGCTATTTCTCTATAATAAATGCAAGGGGAAGAATTTTCCCCCCGTTGAGGGGGAAGTTCAGGAGTGGGTGCATGCAGGCTTGCCTCCGATCGGGGGCGCGCCGCCATTTTACGTGGGTGGGCCAATTAAGGCCCGTCCAGCGTGACGTCTGCCAGGAAGTGCTATGCAATAGTAAGCCACATGATATAATGCGACGCCAGAAAGAATCACATGACCCTACGTCGTATCAGTTTGAGTCACGCAGTACGATCGAAAGAGCGCATTGATCTCCCTGAGGCTAAGTGCTGCCTCAGGGAGATCGGCGCCAAATTCAAAAATGTGAAATAGAGAAAAATAAAATTTCCTTGACATGTCCCCTCATGTGACACTGTCACATGAGTTGGGACGTGTCCATCACTTTAAAGCAAACATTTATCAAAATTTAAAAAACCCTCATGAAACCTCATCATGCCCGTGGATGAGGGGTTCATGCTTTTTCTAATGCCCCGCCAGTGCTCCCAGCCTGCCCGCCAACCCTAAGGTTGGATAGGCAGGTCCATTAATTATCTCAGTGACTTTTTAAATGGCCCCAATAGGCTGTTGACAGGTCGGCGGGCGCACAGCCGATTCGGCTGCGCCCTCGCCAACCTGAAAATGGAAATGACGCGGGGTGACATCGGGAGTTCCGCCCGACATCATCCCGCGTCATTTTACACATCGGCGAGCAGGCCCCGCCTCCCGCTCACCGACCTCAATACCCTGCCCCAGGTGTGCTCTTCCCATACTGTGTATACACTGTATGCTGTTCCTCAGTAACACACCGTGAAATGAAGAGTCACCTCGCAATAGTAAGTCACATGATATAATGCGACGCCAGAAAGAATCACATGACCCTACGTCGTATCAGTTTGAGTCACGCAGTAAGATCGTTTAAAACTGAGAAGTGGCCTGTTAACTTTTCTCATTCTCCCAGGACAGAGAAGATAAAAAGATAACTGAAGCATATGGGGAGATTGCCCGTTCCTCTATTTGCTGCCACCAATTTAGTCCCTATTTCAGTTACAACCTCTCACTCTTGCTCTGCTAGATTTGAACAAATCTCCATTAAAACGTGTTTGCATCCTACCACCCAACAGGCATTTCATCACCTAGGATACCAGCATCAATCTTTAAAAATAATCAGAAACATACTTTGTAGTAGGGCACTTCTTGCTGTTTTAGATCGAAGAGCATTAAGGGACCATCAAGAGATTTACCCCCCACTCCCCCAACCACCGCCCTCCCCCCACCCCCCCGCCCCCCCCGGCAATGCTCATTCCCCAGGTGCAAAGGTCAGGAAAAATGGGAGCAAGTTTCCTTTTGCTGGGTCTCCGCATCTCTTTTTAGTCCCAGAATTTCCTGAAATGGGCTTAGGCCCAATGTATCAATGCTAAGGGAACAGGAAAGCTAGTGACCACCCATCCTTCTCTCCTGGAAAATGGTCATGGAGCACCTCACAGAGGTGGCACTGGAATTGCACTGTGGTCAACCCTGAAACCACGGAGTCTGGCAATGAGTCGATGTGGAGCTCCTAAGGTATACGGTCCACGTCTTCCACAACTTTACTGATCTGACCCTCGGGGTTTGGGACTTTCTGGCTGCGGGTAGCCAGGAACTCAGTTGTGGGTCTTCCAAACCTGAAGCTGTGCTTCTGTTTCCTGCCCTACTTTCAAAGATGGAGGCAGCCACGAGGCAGACCGCCCCCCACCGCCCACAAAACCATGTTAAAGACTTCAAGCAGTAGATTCAGATTCGCTGGAGTGACAGTGTGAGCTGCTCAACGCCGCTCTCAAAAAGGAAAGGGCTTTTTAAAGGACTGGTGCTGTGACACAATGAGGGATTTCAGCCAGGATGAGCTGGTTGAAAGTGCAGACCCCCCCCCCACACACAGAGGAGAAGGTTTGGGATGGGAGAAATTGTTCAAGGCTCGTTGCGTAAAATAGGATCATAGCAAATCAGGGGCCCATTTTACACTGTGTCTAATTCTCTTCTCCAATGGATTAGGTGTACCATGTTGGAAAAACCTCTCCCTATTACAGTAACAGGATAGGCAATAAGTAACACCCATTTGACAAAGAGATTCTATTTAGCTACGTATCATCACAGGCATAAAGTGCTTCCATTGCAAAAGAAAATCATGTGCCAATTCTCTGTAAGCTCTGTTTTCGTGCTACTATGACTCTGACTAAGGTATCCCTCCTTATCCTTCTCAACCATACTAACCTCCTCCAATGCCTCTCCACTGTCATCCACATGGATAGGGCTGTTCTCACCTCGATCCATTCTTATCTATTTAATCGCAGCCAGACTTGCATTGACTTCTTTGCCTGCTCCTCCATTGTTACCCCTGGTGTCTCCCAAGGATCTATCCTTGGCCCCCTCCTATTTCTCATCGAGGTGGTGTCGCTCCACATCATCCAAAAGCACATCTTTATTTTTCACACGTATGCTGATGACACCTAGTTCTATCTCACCACCACCTCTCTCAACTCCTCTAACGTTGCTGAGCTATCAGGTTACTTACCCAACATCCTACAGGATAAGCAGAAATTTCCACCAATTAAATATTGGGAAGACTGAAGTCAGTGGGCAGGATTTTCCTGTTGGCGAGCGAGCAGGGGGCGGGGCCCGCTCGCCAACGGGTAAAATGACGCACGGTGACGTTGGGCGGAACTCCTGACGTCACTGCCCCCCATTTAAATTTTTAGGTAGGCGGGGGCGCAGCAAAATCAGCTGTGTGCCCGCCGACCTGACAATGGCCAATTGAGGCCTTGACAGAGTCATTAAACTAATTAATGGACCTGCCCGTCCAATCTTAAGGTCAGCGGGCAGGCCAGGAGCCCTCGCGGGAATTAGAAAAAGCAGCAAACCTCATCCACCGGCAGGATGAGGTTTCATGTAGGTTTGTAAAAATTTTATTGAAGTTCTTTTAAAAATTATGGACAATGTCCCAACTCACGTGACAGTGTCACATGACTGGACATGTCAGGGAATTTTTTTTTTCTATTTTTAATATTTTTTACAGCACAGGCGATCTCCCTGAGGCAGCACTTAGCCTCAGGGGGATGAATGTGTTCTTTTGTGTGCATGCGCGAAAGATCACACTCTCGGGTTTAGGGATTCCCCCCCACCCGCACAGGGAGCGCACAGCACTTCCGTGTGGCCGTCACGCTGGGCGGGCCTTAATTGGCCCGCCCACGTAACATGGCGCCGTGCCCATGATTGGGCGGGGGCCAATCGGAAGCGCGCCTGTGCGCGCCCACACTTCAACTTCGCCCCCGATGGGGGGAAAATCCTGCTCATTGTTTTCAGTCCCCATTCCAACTCTGTTCCCTAGCTACCAACTCCATCCCCCTCCCAGGCAACTGTTTGAAACTAAACCAGATTGTTTGCAACACTGGTGTCATATCTGACCAAGATGAGCTTCCAACCACATATTCATGCCTTCACTAAAACCACCATTTTGCAGCTCCTTAACGTTTCCCGACTGTACCCCTGTCTCAGCTCATTTGTTGCTGAAACCATCATCAATGCTTTTGTTACTTCTAGACCAACTATTTCAACACACTCCTGGCTGGTCACTCATATTCCACCCTCCATAAACTTGAAGTCATCCAAAATTCTGCTGCCTGTATCCTAGCTCGTACCAAGACCCATTCACCTATCACCCTTGTGATCGCTGACCCACATTGGCACCCGGTCAAGCATTTTAAAAATCTCATCTTTGTTTTCAAATTCCTCCACGGCCTCGCCTCTCCCCGACTCTGCAATCTCCTCCAGCCTCACGACCATCCGAGGTATCTGCGCTCCTCTAATTCTGGCCTCTTGTGCGTCCCCGATTTTAATTGCTCCACCATTGGTGGCCGTGCCTTCAGTTGCCTGGGCCCCCATGCCCTGGAATTCCCTACCTCCACCCCTCTACTTTATTTTCCTCCTTTAAGACCCTCCTTAAAACCTACTTCTTTGACCATCTCACCTAATGTGGCTCAATGTCATACTATGTTTTATAATGCTCCTGTGAAGTGCCGTGGAATGTTTTATTGCATTAAAGACGCTATATAAATAAGCTGTTGTTGTATTGGCATTGTCCACTACACCTCCTCTGTTTAAACAGCGTCCCCTGGTAACTTAAATTTGAATTCCTTTCCTTAGAGTTTGAACTATTCCTAATAGGTGCAGCGTGTTGGAAAAGCCTCTCGCAATTACAGTAACAGGAAGGACAACGAGTGGAATCCATTTGATAAGGATATTCTGGTAAACTGTGTATCATCTCATGCGCAAAGCATTTTGCATTAGTCTCAGTTAACTATGCTTCAGGGAAGGGTGACCATCGTCTCTGATGAAAAGACTGGTAATTATCTGGATGTATGTTAAACTAACAGGTAGAGCCACATCATATTTTGATAAGAGGACATTTCCTGTACTGTGAAGGCTTGTTCCAACAAGCAACTCATCTAAGACCATTGGAGTATGAAGGCATAATTAATCAAGCCAGTTTAAGGGTGAATAGCTAGCATATTGATTGATAGAGGTTTTCAAAGGAAACCTCGTTTACTTAGGAGTATTTCTCTGCCTGGCTGCCCAACTGATTGAGATTTGTGTATCAGAACCTCAACAAACATTAAGATTCAATTTCTATTTGATGTATATTAACCCCTGTTCACCTTTACTTTAGTGCAATAAAAATAAATTACTTGTTTAACTGAGCTCAAGCGTCTTGTTTAGCGATGAGGTAGGCAACTTACATTTTTAACGCTGAAGAAGATATCAGGATGGATACATTTTAACTGGACGCAATTTGGGATAAATTGTGCAACTGGATCCAATTCACTTCACTGCAATAAGTCGCTGTGTTCCACTGTGTGGTGGTCTTTTCAATGATTTCAGTTACTTCAATAAATGGGAGCACCATGATGCTGAAATCATGATGTGGTGCAATATAAATCAACGTAGCTTTACATCTACGTGTTGCTACAGTCAGGAAAGCCTTTTGCTTGTTTGTGACATGAATGGAGTTGAAACACCTGATCAGGACCTATCTGTCCGGAATGAAAATAGCACTTGGCTGTTATCTTTCCCAGTTCACTTTCCTTCCTCTTCACAAAAATAAATCAATAGATTTTTATGAAGGCAGCGGCCCTGAATACACTAATGCTACCACTTTGAAGGAGATCCTTCAAGACAGTCTGCGTGGCAAAAAGGAGAGAAATAAAGGAAACTGTAACGGTAAATAATAAAACGTGCACTGCTGACCCGGGGCTCAGAGCTACTGTCTTATTTCACTTTCTTGTCTGAAAATACAAGATAATGAATACCGCTGCAAGAGCGATTCCCCTCTCTAAACCACACCGCATATCCAATACTTCTTGAAATGTATACCCCGTGGAGCTTTTAAGAGCAGTTTTACTCCAGTCTGGGAGTTTTTATCCCACAAGCAGGTGTCATGGTGAGGTCAGTACTTTCATGTGTTCTGGTCCCACACTGCTTGATTGGCGTGGCAATGAAAGAGCTGTTAGTGATATTAGTGCATGAGTAACGAATGGGTTAACACACTTGTAGTGGACACAAGAATGTCAAATATGTTAACACCAAATATAGTTGTCTTATGAGGAAAGGCTGAGCAGGTTGGGCCTATACCCATTGGAGTTTATGAGAGGCGATCTTATTGAAATATATAAGATTCTGAGGGCCTTGACAGGGTGGATGCTGAGAGAATGTTTCCCGTTGTGGGGGAGTCTAGAACTAGGGAGCATAGTTTAAAAATAAGGAGCCTCTCATGTAAGACAGAGATGAGGAGGAATTTCTTGTTTTAGCCCAGAAAGCAGTGGAGGGTGGGTCATTGAATATATTCGAGGCTGAGTTAGACAGGTTTTTGATCTACAAAGGGAGTCAAGGGTTACGGGAGGCAGGCAGGAAAGTGCAATGAAAGCTGCAATCAGATCAGCCATGATCTTATTGAATGGCAGAGCAGGCTTGAGGGGCCAAATGGCCTACTCCTGCTTCTATATCTTATGATCGTAAGCATTCATCCATTAATATCACCAACAGTAATTTCTAGGCTGTCATTGATGAATCCAAGTAAAGGGACAATCCACAGTTGATTACTACAGGACAGTCAGCATAAATTATACCCGTAAACTGCTCTTGGCTTTGCCCAGTCAGTTGATGGAAGTGTTTCTTTTATAAACAAGTTGGTGACAGATTTGAGAGAGGAGTTTCAGAAACTCCTTCTATAGAGCTACCTGGTGACCAAAGTCTGCAACTATATCTTAACTGTTGACATAGGAAAATTGAATGGAAAATGTTGACTAAGACGTTTACAATAGTAACTGTTGACAGAAGACAGTGGCCAGAAATCCTGACAACAGGGTGTAAAATATGTGACCAGAAAGTGTGTACTCTATGTAGGGGTTATATTGATATATAGATTCAGTGACTTGGTGGTGATAAAGACTTCAACAAACATCAGCATTCCTTTTTCACTTAAGTCAAAGGGTTTCTTTTAATTCAAGTTCATGGATTGTGGGCTTTGCTGGCATTTATGGTCCATCCCTAGTTGCCCTGAGAAGGTGGTAGCAAGCTGCGTTCTGGAACTACTGCAGTCCATGATGTAGGCACACCCACAGTGCTGTTAGGAAAGGAGTTCCCAGATTTTAACTCAGTGATGATGGATGAATGCCGATATAGGGGCTAAGTCAGGATGGTGAAGTGACTTGGAGGTGGATTAGCCAGCGGTGGTGTTCCCATGCACCTGTTGCCCTTGTTCTTGTAGCTTGTTGGTGGTCGCAGGTTTGTAAGGTGTGGCCGAAGGAGCCTTGGCAAGTTGCTGCAATGCATCTTGCAGATGGTACTGCCACTGGCAGGCCGGGAATCCAGCACGCCAGGGAGGCTTAGCGGCAGCCACGGGCTGGCCTGTGGGAGGGTCCGTCCTCCACATTGGCAGCCTGGTTGCTCGACGTATTTTTGTTTTAAATTTTAAAAAGTTGGAGAGAGGATGCCACTATCTTAGGGCACCCACTCTCTCTCTCTCTCTCTCAATTATCTTGAAAGACCAGCTTCTGGCTACTTCAGTTCTGGACAGCTTCCTATTGGTCCTCCAGCTTCTAGAGCCCACCCGCCATCCTTAATTGGGCAGCGAGTCACTCTCTGGCCACTAATTGTCCAATTTGGGGACAATGGCAGGTGAATGGCTGTTCTCCACACAGGATGGGATCCTGACCTCCATTTGAACCTGACGGTAGGTATCCTGAAACCTCATGGGAAAAATCCTGCCCAATGTTTCAGGTCAATGACATTTCATTAGAATTGGAGCTGTTTTGAAGCAAATCCAGGGGAAAGCTATGAGTGGGAGGGGGGTGGGGGCGGGGGATTTGAAGAAGGAAGGAGAGGGTAGAGGGGCGGGGTAATTAAATAGCAAACAGCTGGGTGAACAGTGTGAGCGAGGCTAGCAGTCAAGGGGGGTGAATCCAGTGAAAAACGGTGTGCAGATTTACCTGCTGAAAAGCATATTGGTTAATGGAAAAAGCAAACAAACACAAAATTGTGAAAGGTCGTCATAAATCACAGAGCTGACAGTTACTGACTGCACTCAGTGAAATACCTGAAGGAAACAAGGCAGCTCTGTGTTTTATAACTGGTGGGTGTGGCTCAGTTAAAGGTGGACTGAGATGTGGAGCTTGCTGTTTGCTTTAAGTAAAATGGCTTTCTACGTAGAGTGCCTTTATTGCACTATCCCAGTTGCATAGATGAGAGGCAAAGGTACAATTTTAATACAATACAGTGCAGTAATAAAGTGTAATGCTTTATTTCAGGGACTCGTGAAGTAGATGTGTATCAAGCTTTTGATGATTTTACGATGCTTTCACCGAGATGCAATATGAATTTAATGCTTTCAAAGCCTGTTCTTGCCCCTTTAGAAGGTGATCGCCCAAGGATATAAGGGGTGATCTGCACAATGGGGCTCCAAAAGACATCAGAAGACACTTCACAGGAGCATTACCAAACAACATTTGGTCCCCAGTCACACAAGGAGATATTAGAACAGGTGACCAAAAGCTTGATCAAATAAGTTGGTTTTAAGGAGTGTCTTCAAGCAGGAGAAGGAGGCAGAAAGATTTAGAGGAGAATTCCAGAGCTTAGGGCCTAGACAACTGAAGGCAGGGCCTCCAATGGTGGAGCGATATCAAGGATGTGTAAGAGGCCAGAATCAGAGGAATGCAGTGATCTTGAAGGGTGATCAGAATGGAGGAGGTTACAGAATTGGTGAATGCTGAAGAGAGATTTGGCAGAGATTTATGCAGGTGGTAAATATTAAACAATAATTTCAAAAACAAAGACCTTAGTGGTATTGACATAAAAACCCATAGGTTGCCAACTTTGGGGTGAGCATATTCAGTGAGGTTTCATCACATGGCCAGAAGGCTGCATCTCACTCTCATACTCCTGCCATTGGTGGCTGACATGGCAATCGATCAAGAATGGAGCTTACAACACCCACAATCCACTGTGCTCCAGAAATCGCTCTATCCGTCACATTTCCTGAATTCTCAGGAAAGCAGCCAGTAATCTGAGATACAACTGGGTGTGAGGTTACAATAGGGCCAACATTTACCTAGTTTACAATGGAACCTCGAATACCTATTATAATGGGGGGGGCGGTCGCACCCACTCTCACAGTTGGCTGATATATATATATTTAGTTCATCGTTCTTGACTTCTGATTGATCCATTCCTGACAATTGGAGATATGTCCCACGTTTCTCCATTGTAAACTAGGGTACTGTTGAATCCAGTGACCTTGAATTGCTGGGGCTAAAGGATCTGAGTTGCACGCTTTGTTTGGGGTGACCGCGTCAGTATAGAGACAGAGAACATCAGGAGGTCGTTGTTAGAATAAACACATGCTGTTTATTTACAATCTAACTCTACAACTATACTTATGTGCTCATAACATAAAAACTCTGTCTTCACTCTTCAGTGACTAACCCAAGACTCTGCCCACATAGAGGTAGCCCGTGTTACTCTGCTATTGGACAATAAGATCCTGTGACCTTACATTACAATACTTGCCTTAAAGGTACATTACGTCTCAAGTTACTACATTCCTCCCCCTTTACTGAAAAATACATTTTACAATATTTTAACACATCGAGTTATTTACACAGTTCAATTATTCACAAAGTCAGTCTCTCTGGTGGTTTCCTTAAGCGTGTAGAATGTCTCAACTCTATAGCTTCTGAAGTTTGCTTTGGAGTCTCCCTTACTGAAGTTGTCTGAATTTCAGGTTCTACAGCAGGTACCGGTAAATTTGTTTCTTCGACCCTTTTGGCCCTTCAAATACATTTGTACTTGGTTGAATTCTTTCAACAGGGAATATCTCGAGCACTGGCGGAATCACTTCAGGACATTTGGCTTCTCCACCTTGTATGTGATCCACATGTCTCCTTATTATTCGATCTTCAACTTTCACATGGTAAGAAAGAGGCACTTATTTCACCCAACAACCATGCTGGTCCTTCTCTAAAATTTTTCACAAATACCTTCTCTCCTACAGTAAATGTTCTATCCCGACTGTGACAATCATGTCCCATTTTCTGATTTTCCTGCCTTCTTTCTACCTTCCCCCACCCCAGGTTTGGCATAATTAGGCTCAGTCTCGAACCGAGACGGCGTTTCATTAACAATTCCGCTGGTGTGATACCTGTTGTCGAATGAGGGGTGGTTCAATAATGGAAAAGAAATCACGCTAATTTAGTCGCTATCAAATCTCCTGATAATTTCTTCAAACTAGATTTGAACGTCTGAACTGCTCTCTCAGCAAGTCCATTGGAAGAGGGATGGTATGGGGATGTTTTCACATAAATAATACAGTTGAGGCTTGTAAATCGGTTAAATTCAGCGCTTGTGAATACTGTCCCATTATCTGATACTAGCACTTCAGGTAATCCATTAATAACGAAGCTTTGTCGTAGCTTGTCTATTGTCGCTGAAGATGTGGGTGACCTCATTTCGTATACGTCCATCCATTTTGAATGCGTGTCTATGATAAGGGGAAACATCGTTCCCATAAAAGGCCCCACACAGTCGATGTGTACTCATACCCATGGTCTTTTTTTGGCCGTTCCCGGGGTGGGATGGCGCTGTTGCAGGTAATTTTTGCACTTGTTGACACTGCATACAACATTTTACTAGGTTTTCTATTTCTCCATCCATTCCCGGCCACCACATCTAGCTACATGCTATTGCCTCCATTTTGGAGATTCCGGGATGTGAACTATGGTTTTCGTCCTTTCAGGGGAACAACTTACATGAGCTCCCCACAATAAAATGCCTTCCTGGCCGGTTAGCCCATGTTTTCTCTGGAAACACGGTTTCATTTCCTCGGATTCTTGTGTTTTTGACCAACCAGAAAGAACTTGATTTCTCGCTTTGGATAAGACTGGGTCTCAGTTCGTCCGATCTTTAATTTGTTTAGCACATATCGGTGATGAATCCAGGAAGTTCAATAACAAGATGTATTCCTGAGGAATTGGAACATCCTCATCTTTTATTTGCAAGGATAAACGACTGAGTGCATCTGCATTTCCGGGTCTATAAATAAAAGTACTCTCAAGCGCTGCTAAGATCAATGCCCATCTTTGTAATCTTGCCAAGGCTACAGGACATATAGCCTTGTCTTCACTGAATAGTCCTAATAACGGCTTGTGGTCCATTATGGTAGTAAAGTGATGACTTTGCACATACTTATGAAGCTTTTTAACACCAAAAATGATTGCCAGGCCTTCTTTTTCAATTTGTGAGTACCTTTTCTCTGCAGTACTCAGTGTTCTCGGTACATGACCTATAGGTCGTTCTGATGCATCCTGCATTCGATGACAAAGCACCTCTCCTACTCCATAAACTGACGCATCACAAGTTAATCTCAACTCTTTCTTTGGATCAACATGTACCAGAAGTGTAGATGACTGTAACAACTTTTAAACTTTTGTGAAAGCTTCTTCTTGTGGTGTTTGCCATGACCATCTCTGATTTTTCTTAAGCAAGCAATATAATGATGTCAGTTCTGTCGACAGATTAGGCAATAAGCGCCCATAGTAGTTAGTCATCCCCAGAAACGATTTCAATTCGGATGTATTCTTTGGTTCTGGAACTTCTTTAACAGCTTTCACTTTTTCTTCAACTGGACGTTGGCCCTTGTGAATCGACCTTGTGACCTGTTTAAGTTACTTCTTCTGCCTGGAATGTGCACTTTTCCTTTTTCAACCTCACTCCTACCTGTGAAAAACATTTCAGAACTTTCTCCAGGTTCATCAAATGTTCCTTTTCTGTGAGTCCAGTCAAGAGAACATCGTCAAGATAAACTGCAACATGGGGCAATCCCTGTAACAAGCTTTCCATGGTTCTTTGGAATATGGCACAAGCAGAAGATGCCCCAAATGGCAATGTATTGATACAATCCCTTTATGTGTATCTATGGTGACGAACATTTGGGATGTCTGCTCTAATTCCAGTTGCTGGTAGGCATGACTCAAATCTAACTTCGTGTAAGCCTTTCCACCCGTCAATTTAGCGTATAAATCTTCAATTTTAGGTATGGGGTGTCTATCCAATTTAGCAGCTTTATTGACTGTAAATTTGTAGTCCCCGCATATTCGAATGCTTCGTTCAGGTTTGAGAACAGGTACAATTGGAGCTGCTCACTCTGAAAATTATACAGCTTGTATCACTCCCAGTTTTTCTAATCTGTCCAGTTCGGCGCCTACCTTATCCCGCATTGCATAAGGTACTGGTCTTGCCTACATGAATCTTGGTGTTGCCTCAGGATTTACATTAATTTTTGCTTGTAGCCCTTCAATTTTTCCAAGTTCTTCCTTGAAAACTGAGGCATATTTCTGTAATAACTGTGAAAATCCATTCGTTCTTAATTGGAAGATTTCAGTCCATTCCAATTTAATTTCTTTCAGCTAGTTTCATCTGAGGAGACTAGGTCCCTTGTCTGCTCATACCATCAAGGATAATCTCCCTGTTTGACCTTTATAGTTTACTAAGACTTTACATGCGCACTTGACTTCTATGCTTTCTCCTGTATAAGCCTTTAACTTTTCAACAGTTCCTTCTAAATTCAGGTTACGTTCTCCCTGATTCAAGCATTGAAGCTCTCCAATTACTGGTAGCTGCAACAGTATCCACCTCCATTCTGATAGGCCTCTCATTCACTCTCATGGTTACATAGATAGGCTCCGTTCTTCCTACCTTTAAATTATATAGCGAATAAATATCAGCATCTATTTACTTCAGGATTTTCAGCGCTGATTATCTCATTGGGTTTTTGCTTTTGTCTGAAAGTCTGCCTGATTCTATCTTTACAATTTCTCAAGAGGTTTCCATTTTGATGGCAGAAGAAACGTTCAACCTTTTTAGATAGTGTTTCATTACGGGGCTGTCTACTTCCATCTCTGTCAGTATGATGCCAAGCTTTTGCTGCTGGGATCTCCTTTTTAATTTGTCCGCTAGCGGCGGCTGCTTCCCGCTTCGGAACAAAGCTCTGCACTTTCGCGCTCTTTTTGGTTGAAGCTCCCCCACCCAACATGGAGGGTGGCGCCATTTTGCGCTCCTCGAATGGCTTCTGAGTCACGCACCGCACCTTCCATTGCAAGAGCGATTTCAAACGTCTTCGAAACATCCAAGTTTGTTTCTGCCAACAATTTCCCCTGGATCGCATTCTTGTTTATACCGTACACCAACCGATCTCTAAGCATATCATTGCTTGAAGTCCTGAATTCGCAGTATTCAGTTAATTGCTTCAAACCAGCTACATAAGAAGGAACAGCCTCCCCCGCAGCTCTGATTCTTCAGCTGAATTTACATCTTTGTATGGTCACTGGTGGCTTGGACTGATCATGATTTCTTACGAGGTTCACTAAATCATCAAAACTTTTGGAGTCTGGGGCACCGGGCACCAACAGAATTTGAATTAGTCCGTACGTCTCACTCCCACACGTGGGCAGAAGGATCACGCGCATCTTCTCCTCCCCCTCAATGTCGTTCCCCTGGAAGAAGAACGCGAGGCGTTCAACATAGCGAGACCAGTCGTCCGAGATTGGATCGAATGGCTCTACTCTTCCAAATTGCGGCATCTCTTAAGGAATTAATTCAACGCTCAGAAGGAAATTTTCTTTAACTTGCAACTAGCGTGCGAGCTATGGCCCGATTTTGGTCCTTCTGGTTTCCTTTGTTTCTCTCTCTCGATTTTTACCTCGTTTCTTCCGTGATTTTTCATCCTTTTTCCCTCGTCACCAGTTTGTTGGATCCAGTGCCCTTCATTTGTTGGAGCTAAAGGATCTGAGTTGCATGCTTTGTTCGGGGTGACTGCGTCGGCATAGAGACCGAGAACATCAGGAGGTCGTTGTTAGAATAAACACATGCTGTTTATTTACAATCTAACTCTACAACTATACTTATGTGCTTATAACATAAAAACTCTGTCTTCACTCCTCAGTGACTAACCCAAGACTCTGCCCGAATAGAGGTAGCCCTACTCTGCTATTGGACAATAAGATCATGTGACCTTATATTACAATACTTGTCTTAAAGGTACATTATGTCTCAAGTTACTACAGGTACACACTGGAAATGAATTGTCAGCTGACTTAAGGTAGAATCAGAGGACGGACTCTCTCTGGTTTCCTGATGCAAAAGTTAAATGTCAGGGATGCATGGATAGGCAATTCTACCAGTGCTGAGTACTCACCTAACAGCAACGTAATGAAAACCCACAATCGGTGAAATTCAACGCAACAGACTCAATTGCATTTATCTGGCTTATGCAAAACGAATTTCATCCTCCCACAGAACAAACTTGGACTTGAATATTCGAGCTTTCATTTATTTCCAATCCCCACCATTCTGATGAGAATTTTGTAGAACGTGCCTTATGAATGACGATCATTTTTGAAAGGTGCCCTGACATGTCTGTAACACAGCAGCAGGGGTGATCCAGCAAATCTGGGTCGCTGGCGTGGAGACATGCCCATGAGCAGCACCTTTTCAAGGATTGGCCCCAAGCACCCAAATTTGGAATATGTGTCAATGGCAGGGAAGGCTCACTGCAGACATGCCATGTTTCAATCCCTTTAACACAAGTTAGCAAACACAATTGTGTGGCAAATTTACAAAACTAGAATCTTTTAGTCTGTAGCTCATTAGGTTAAAAAAAACCTGTTTCCTTCACATCACGAAATGCTGCGTTTTTTTTGTCAAGTCTACTTGCTTAAAAATATCCAAGATGTGTTGGTGCTTTTCCACCGACTACCCTGCCTGAAAGTAATTCTCCAACAGCAGCAAATTGCATTTATGTAGCACCTTTAACATAGTAAACTGTCCTAGGCTGGTTTACAGGAGCATAATTAGAGAAAGATTGATGCCATGCCAAAGAAGGAGACGTAATCAAAACCTGGTCAGAGGTGGGTTTTAAACAACACCTTAATAGAAGAGAGAGATGTAGAGAGGTTCAGGGAGAAAATTCCAGAGCTTGGAGTCTAGATAGCTGAAGACATGGTCAACAATGGTGAAGAAGGCCAGGAAAAAGACATTTACAAAGTAAACTGTGGCAAGAAACTTGCCTCCTGACTCCCATCTATAAAGCACAAGTTAGGAGAGCGTGATGGAATAATCTCCACCTGCCTGGATGAGCACAGCTCCAAAAACACTCAAGAAGCTCAACACCTTCCAGGACAAGGCAGTTTGTTTGATTGACACCCCATCCACTACCTTAAACATTCGCTTCCTCCTCGAGTGTGTACTGCAGCAACTCGCCAATGCTCCTTCAATAGCACTTTCCAAATCCCATGACCTCTACCACCTAGAAGGACAAGGGCAGCAGACACATGGGAACACCACCACCTGCAAATTCCCCTCCAAGCCACTCACCATCCTGACTTGGAACTGTATCGCTGATCCTTCATCTTCACCGGGTCAAAATCCTGGAACTCCCTTCCTAACAGCACCGTGGGTGTACCTACACCACATGGACTGCAGAGGTTCAAGAAGGCAGCTCACCACCCCCTTCTCAAGGGCAATTAGAGATGGGCTATAAATGCTGGCCTTGCAAGTGTTGCCACCATCCCATGAACGAATATAAAGATACCGTCCAACACATTTCTAAAGCTGTATATAGGTTTGTAGTTAATGGATTTATGGCCAGAGTTTTTACCTCGTCGGGTGGGCTTGGCGGGGGTGGGTGGGAGCGATCGGGAAGTAGGCCGCCGCCCACAATCGGGGCCAGACCGCGATTTCACACTGGCGGGCCAATTAAGGCCTGCTAAGCGTGAAAATACACATGACAGCACTCAGCGCTGCCTGTGTGTGTGGGGGGAGGAGGAGGGTGAGCGCGCAAGAAAAGCTCCCTGAGGCAGCTCCGTGCCTCAGGGAGATGAAGATGTAGAAAAATAAAAATAAAGCATTTTAAGATGTTAAAAAAACATGTCCCCTCACGTGACTCAGTCACACGAGCAGGGGACATGTTAGAAATTAGTATGAATTTTTTTTTAATGATGGATCGAAACCTCATCCCGCCTGTGGCTAACTCTATACAACAGGAGACGTGTACAATTATGTAAAGAAACAAAACTGTATGTGATCAACACATTCTGAATCCTGGTTAGAATAGTATAGGGAAGGTGGTGGCATAGTGGTATTGTCACTGTCCCAGTGTTCCAGAGACCCAGGGTAATGCTCTGGGGACCTGGGTTCAAATCCCAATTTGAAATCCCAATCCCAAAAAATCTTGAATTAAAAGCCTGGCAGCGTCGATTGTCGTAAAAAACCATGTGGTTCACCAATGTCCTTACCTGGTCTAGCCTACATCTGACTCCACTGTGGTTGACTGTTAACTGCCCTCTGAACAAGAGCAATTAGGGATGGGCAATAAATGCTGACCTACCCAGCAATGCCCACATCCAATGAATAAAATAACACCAGGTCTGAGCCACTTAGAACTCAATTTCATCAGAGCCCCATCTCATCTAATCCTGTTTTATCCCCTCTACCATTAACTGTTTCTCTTCTTTGGATGCAGAATTGGCCCCAGCACCCCTGGGTTGGGAAAGGAAATATTTCAATGGTCCTTATTAGACTCTGCTTTGTGTGGACTTCTGACCAGGACAGTATCGGAACAGGCTCCCAGACACCGAGGGGTCATGTGGACAAATTCACTGTGGAATCAGGCCCCAGCGAGACAAACTACATCCAGGAGAGCAAAGGGGGAGTGGCAGTGATGGGGGCAGGGTGCGGGCACAGTGGGAGGAAACAAAAATTGATTTCTAAAAACAAGAAAATGTCTTGTAGCTATTTGTTTTCCTTAGCTCCTCAGAGACTCTCTGCCCCACACACCATGGATAGGCCACACTGATCAGCTGCTTCTGGACAATACTGCTCAGCGCCTCTTGACAGACACAAGCTAAGATTGAGAGATGCAAATTTCCAGAATTCGCCTTTCTCATCCAGTACCTTTGCCATTGTATCACCGACAAACTGTGGAGCTCATCTTCAACAGGAGGCTGTGTTATTGTGAAAATATCTGTTTCTTACTTCTACTCCAGTTAGCATACTCCATTTGTCAAGGGTCTCTGAACCAGGGCCTATGCTGTGATTTTGCCACAGGGCTATGGGTGAGGAGGCAGGCCCCAAGTGTACCTCAGTCAGAACGGGGATCGAACCACGTGCTAACTGTCTATCCAACTGAGCTAACCGCACCCCCCTCACCACCCCCCTTGTTTCTTACTTTACATCTAATAAACTCACCCAATAAACAGCACAATGTAACGTGGAGCACTGATCAGCCATGACCAACTCTTTAAAAATCATATTATTCACTAAAGTTTGAAACAAAATGAAGTGTGTTGGATGAACTGAAGGCTTTTTCTCACTGGTAACACATTCAACAACATTGACAACAGCTTCATATAACATCTTTAACATACTAAAACATTCCTGGAGTGTTACCAATCAAAATCAGACACTGAGCTACATAAGCAGATTTTTAAAAATTCATTTATGGGATGTGGGTGTTGCTGGCTAAGACAGCATTTATTGACCATCCCTAATTGCCTTTGAGAAGGTGGTGGTGAGCTGCCTTCTTGAACCGCTGCAGTCTCTGTGGTGTAGGTACACTCACAGTGCTGATAGGGAAAGAGTTCCAGGCTTTTGACCCAGTAACAGTGAAGGAACGGTGATATATTTCCAAGTCAGGATGGTGAGTGACTTGGAGGGGAATTTCCAGGTGGTGGTGTTCCCATGTATCTGCTGCCCTTGTCCTTCTAGATGGTAGTGGTCACGGGTTTGGAAGGTGTTGCCTAAGGAGCCTTGGTGAATTCCTGCAGTGCATCTTGTAGATGGTACACACTGCTGCTACTGTTCGTTGGTGGTGGAGGGCGTGAATGTTTTTGGATGGGGTGCCAATCAAGTGGGCTGCTTTGTCCTGGATGGTGTCAAGCTTCTTGAGTGTTGTGGGAGCTGCACTCATCCAGGCAAGTGGAGAGTATTCCATCACTCTCCTGACTTGTGTCTTGTAGATGGTGGACCAGCTTTGGAGAGTCAGGGGGTGAGTTGCTCGCCACAGGGTTCCCAGCCTCTGGCCTACTCTTGTAGCCACAGAGTTTATATGGCTAGTCCAGTTCAGTTTCTGGTCAATTGTAACCCCCAGGATGTTGATCGTGGGGGATTCAGCGATGGTAATTCCACTGGATGGGGGATAGTTAGATTCTCTCTTATTGGAGATGACGATGATGACAGATTTTAAGGAGGAGATAGGGGCTGAAAGGTTTAGGGTGGGAATTTGAGAGCTTAGGGCCTTAGCAGCTGAAGGCACATCAACCCCATGTTGGAGCGATTAAAATTGGGGGTGTTCAGAGATCACAGAGGGTTTTGAGGCTAAAGGAGGCAGAATCTGAAAACAAGGATGAGAATTTTAAAGTCAAGGCAGTGGGAAGGCGATGGGTCCATCCAACTCACTCCATTATTCAGTTCCTGATTTTAAGGAATAAATTGATTCAAAACAATTGTTCAGTGCCAATAAATACATAGATCGGTTATATGCACCATTCAAATCTAGAACTTTGCCTCAATCTGAGCCAACGTGCATCCGCAGCACATTAACATCCACCTTAGGACATGGTTTCTAAATGACACAGGCTGACAGCCAATACTATCGCGTCAGTAGTTGCTGAACTTGGTTACCTGCTTGCTGGAGGACATGCTCGCTAGTGCACTGATGCTGCCCGTATCCGCGACGACCATGGCTGATGGGAACCGTGCGGTGTGGGAATACTGGGGAGGATCTGGTTTGTGCGTGTACACTGGAAGGAAACCAAAACAAAACAGCAGTGTTAAGACGAGTTACACCTTCATCAAGCCCCACTCCCCAAACCGATGAAGCTTTCCCAATCTGTGCTTGTTCCCGTGCTCAAAGACAGATTCGGACACCCTTTCGCGATGAGAATAGGATACTCTACTTCCACATTAACTCATGTATTCCAATGTTTGATTTAAAGCAGCTAGTAATGTAAAACATTTTTTATGTCAAGTAAAGGGGTATTATGGATTGGGAATGTTTAGCACTGACTGCTGTCACCAGGACTGCACACAAAGGCAGGTATAGAGACAGCGTCAATGATTCAGCAAGGTTATGGTGCCGCCAATCATATCTGGGGAGACAAATTGGTAAACTTTCTTTGTAAAGGAACTTAACAAATTGGTGACTGTCAGGCAAAAGCACCAGATACAGGTTCAGCTGTTGAGCAACAAGAGGGGATTCTGGTCAACACCGACGGTACGAGATGGACTAATAGCAAATTGGCAGCCCATTCTCACCATTAGCGTCAATGGGAAAGGAAGCCAAGCCCAGTATAAATGGTGCACTGATTTGTTACCAACCCATTTTACGCTACAAATGTTAGACAAATTTCTCCTCCCCTGCAACATTCTCCTCTCCCTCCAGGTGCAACCCATATGTCAGAGGTTCTGGATCGCAGTGTTTAGAGGTTTGAAATCCACCCATCGCCCACTCCACATGTGGCAGCATCAGCCCTTTAACTGCAAGTTTTTTTTTTAAAGACAAAAGGAATCGGGTTAAGTTCCTCCAAAAAGAGATAAACAATCCATTTTCCAAATGCTACAAGTGAAATATAATGGGGCTGATAATACACTGGCAAGTGGCCAGTGCATGGGAGCACATCAGGTTCCTGTTCCCCATTATGCTGGGCCTGCAGAGTTGAAGCTTAGAAATTCTAGCACACCACAACGTTGGCACCTAACACAAAGGGCAGTGGGGAGCTTTGCATAAACTATGCACTGCTTTAATAAAATGAACAAACCATAAATAAGTATTGCTGAAGGGAGTGATCTTTAACTGCGGTATTCCATGCATTGCGTTTGTTACTCTAAACACATCGGCCCAGATTTTGCGGTCAGCAGGGTTCATGCTGGTGGCCTTGAAGAAAGTTCTCCGCAAAGTTCTGGCGATCACTGTGACATGGTTTTCCTCTCAGTTTAAATCTGCCACCATGTTGTGGGGATAGCTTGGCAGCAAGTTAGGGAAGTGACCTATCACATTGAAGCATTTACACAACAAACCAGGGGCAGGATTTTGCCCTTGGCAGGGGGGGGTTGGCAGGGGCGGGCAGGGGTGGTTGGGAAGCTGACTGCTGCCCCCAATCGGCACCACACCTCGATTTTACGCGGGTGGGCCAATTAAGGCCTGCCCAGTGTGGAACGCGAGCGGAACAGCGCGCTGACTGTGCTGGGTTGGGGGGGGAAGTGAGCAGGCCTAGGGTGAGCTTTGTACATACGCGCGAAAGAGCGCTGAAATCTCCCTGAGGCAGCTCCATGCCTCAGGGAGATGAAGCGCTCTTTGAAAAAACTTAATGAACAAAAAAATGTCATAAAACATGACCCTCATCTGACTCTGTCACATGAGCAGGGACATGTTTTTAATTCAAGTGTAAAATTTTTATTTGATTTTTATTTGCTTTAGGAAACCTCATCCCGCCCGTGGATGAGGTTTCCTAAACAGTGCAAAGGCCGCTTGGCGTTTTTGCCTGCCCTCCAACCGTTAGGTTGGACAGGGGGTGTAAATTTGACATTAATTACCTTTTTAATGATCTTAATAGGCCTTTTAATTGTCGGCGGCCTTGCTGCCGACTCCGGTGTGCGCCTGCCGAATGAAATATTGTGGGACTACGCGGTGACATCGGGACACTCGCCCGACATCACCGCGTGTCATTTTACACTCGGCCGGGTTGGGCGTGTGTCCGCCCGCAGAGCTCAATCTTCTGCCCCAGGAAACCACTGAACCCCTTCACTTTTAATTTAAATGTTCAAAGTGTGGAATAAAATACTATGATTGGATTAAGGTAGAAACTACAATGAAGATAAACAAACGTTAGAAAAAAAAATGAATAAAATTCCGTTTTGAAAATGTGTGGAAATCTTCAAGATTATGGAGAAACTTGACATTCCACAAATATAACACAACTTTTTCAGGGCTAGTGAGGGTGTTCGTAAGTAATTATGAACTTAGCACCCTGTTAAAAGCTCGGTTACTCCTTATTCAACAGTGTGCAACTTTTTCCAGCATTTTTACAGTGAGACTGATTGCATTAGAATGAAAGTTCTCACCAATTCATGACTGCAATGAGATTGTAGCCTATGGCAACTTCCATATTACACCATGTGGAAGAGCCTTGAGTCATTGACAACAACTTCTGAATTTCTGAGTCATTCTGCACATGTTGGAACTCCCAAAATTGCTGTCAGTTTCAGTGGAGACACTGAGAGTTTCACCGTCACTCTGGGTCATTAAGAGGATCAAACTGGTCTCTGTTATTAGACGATAGTGACTGCTCGGTGACATGTTCTCAATCCAGTTTTTATCAAGTTGATGGCCTTCCTCTTTTGAAGTATTCCATCAGTTTGGTGTTGTGTGAAAGAGGAAGAGGGAAGAGACTATTTTCAATAATCCTTGAGTCACACTTGCAGTGGGCCTCAATAATTCTACAGAAGAAAAAAATACGCATTCTGGATACAAGTAATAAAAACTTTGCTTTTAAGCGATGGGCCTAGCCCTAAGGTAAGCCTGTTTGCCTATTGAGAGCTACATAGATCTCCCCCCTTAATACGGAAGTTAAGTGCTTCCTCGTCATAATCTCAGCCACGTCTATTAAAGGGGCCACGTGTGCAGGTCTTCCTGTCCCTTCACCTTCATTCATGAAGAAGTGTTTGGCAAAACTTTAATTATTCAGCAGCACATTGTTTTGCTTTATAATGACATCACGATTTGTGGCATCACTCACAATGTGTATTGACAAAGAAACAAAATAAGGATTTTCAAACACCGCATGTGGTTGGCATCTCGTTTTGACATTAAACACCGAGGGCCAGGATTCTCCGGCCCCGTCATGGTGGGACCCACCGCGAGGGAGGCGGCGGCCCAGCCAAAGGTCCGTTGACTTTTGGTGGGACCGGACGATTCCCGTTAGGGGGCGGGGCCAGAAAATCCCGCCCTGGAAGAACATTAGGGCCTGAATTTTTAGGAAGGCTTCCCCACTGACTCCGACTGCCCGCAGCCATTTTACACTCAAACGAGCATTGATTGGCAGCAGGCGGGACTTCCGCCCATCGCTCGGGAGGAAGCCCCGCCTTGGAGAGCTGCTGGCCAATCTGATTGGCCAGCGGTTCTCCGATTCCTGCAGCAACTGCGTCGCGGTGGCCAGGAGATGAACTGCGCGGAGCCGCCTGGGACTAAAGGGGGGAATTTTCCGTTCCGGCTGGCACCGGGCGCCGTGGCGGGCATGAGCGGACAATATGGCGGGAAGGCCAAAAATCGGCTGTACGCTGTCGTGAAACACGTTTGCAACCGTCCGCTCTGCCCGTCAATGGTGCGCCACGTTTCCCGTCACTGGACATGGGGAACTTCGTTTTAATACATCTGGATATCATTATAAGCCCAGCTCGCTGGAATCATCCCCCCCTCCCCCACCCAACGCTGGATCATCTGAGCACACCGACTTGTTTCACTGCAGCGTATATAAGGCATGCACCTGGCAAGCTGCACTTTGAGGGAACTCGGAGGTGAGTGCACAGTAACGTTGAGCAGCGCTTGCGATAGTCGCCTGTTGGACCTTAAGGTTGAGGCGCCGCGCATTTAGGCGAGGGCACAGGCAAGTCTCATTTCCCCGGCTGTCTGACAGTGCAGTGCCGGGACAAGGGCTGCCCTGCGGTCGAGGCGAGTTGGGGGGAGTGGGTGGGCAAGGGCTGCACTACAGTTGATGGCAGTGCTCAAGTATGTGTGGCGGAGGAGGGCAGGGAGGGAAGCCACCACGCATTAGGGAAATCTTGTATAAAGTGACCATTCCTCCGCAGCTGAGACAGTTCAGGCGCAGCCACATTGACATGCTGGGAGTCAGGCCTCTAACCTATCTGTCCACTCAAGCAATGCAGAGGCCTGAAAATGCCACCAAATGCTCCAGAGCTTTTTACCTGCAGGCACAGACTGCAAACTACTGTGCATTTTAGTGGACAGCAGAACAATTGTACGACTGTGGGCGTTGTCCAATCCCCTTGCGAAAGTGGCCATGGAGCAGTGATTGGTGGAGACGCTCATAGCCCCTTTGCAATGTCATCATTCAGATTTGGACCAGTATCCCCCATGGTTCAAGCTAACAGTGCAGCCTTGCAGTGTGGGTTAGGAGAATGCCTGTGCCTGAGCTGAGAGCACAGCATGGAGTCCAATGGGCAAAGCTGCCGTCAATCGGTCAGGTGGAGTGGAGGGGAGGTGGGTGGGTGGGTTTGGGGCAGCCATGCAGCGCACTAATCTCTGGCCATCCAAATGGGGCCTTCAGACTTAACCAACGTTCATAGTACACCCAAGCTAATCCACGCATCTCTCTCTTTCATCCTGCAGAAGGAGTACATCAGGAGCATGGAGCCTGGTGAACTAGCTGTATGCCTCGTGGCATACAGAGAGCGAAGACAAAGGAAAGAGGGTGACAGAGGCGCCTAGCTGGGAAGAGGGAGGAGCAGCACCCTCAAGAAGAAGGGATGGTTGGGGCTCCTGCGCACCCTGCTGAAGAGCCACAGTGAGCTGTCGCTCGTGTGCGCCTAGCCAGGGTCTATAGACACCGCCTTTCATTCCTGCAGGTGACCAAGAATCAGTGCCACCAAAGACTGCGTATGTCCAGGGAACTGATCAGTCACATGTACCAGCTACTGCAGGATTTGACACATGGGGACATCCACTGCCAGTGGCCATGCAAGTGACCATGGCGCTCAATTTCTACGCCAGTGGCTCCTTTCAGGGCTGCACAGGTGACCTCTGTGGGATCTCACAAGCCTCCACCCACAAATAAATCCATGAGGTCACAGACACCAACTTCACGAAGGTACACAACTTTGTGCATTTCACCCGGGAGCAGGAAGGCCAGGATGCAAGAGCACTGGGATTTGCCCAGATATCAGGTTTTCCACAGGTGCAGAGTGCCATCAGCTGCACTCATGTGGCGCTCAGATCTCCGTGGTATTAAGCGGTCAACTATGTCAACCACAAGGGCTTCCACTCGCTGAATGTTCAGCTGGTGTGTGACCACCACAAAATGCATCCTCCAAGTCTGCACATGATTCCTACATTCTCAATGGGTCTCAGATCCTGGACATCTTCCAGGGTCCACAGAGGCTGCAGGGTTGGCTCCTCGGGGACAAGGGCTACCCACAGAGGACATGGCTGATGACGCTTAGGCTTTCCCCCACTGGAGCTCAACCAGCAGCCTAAAATTGAGGCTGTGAGGTGGTGGGGGGGGGTGGGGGGGGGGGGGGTGGGGGGGGGGGGGGGGGGTGGGGAGCGAAACAGCCTCAACTGGGGCAAAGGCGAGCTCTCCGTCTCAGGCCTGTGCCCGCCCCAGTGTAAAAATTACTGCGAGGTCACGGCAGGCGGGAACCCCCGAGGGAATCCCGTCCCTGCAATTCCACGCTACCCCCTCCCCCCACCTCCCCCCCCACTCCCCCCTCCGGCCTAAAAACCTGCCGAGCGGGAGCGTAAAAATCCTGGCCGAAGAGAAACCCAAGAGGTACAGAGGCACCAGCCCTTCCCCCACCCTCTCGCTGCAGCCTCTCGCAGCTGGTCCTGGTGTTTGGGGAGGGGGACGCTCTCTGTGTCGCTCCCGATATGAGTTTATGTGGGCGACACAATATACGGGCCCCTGGATCTTAATTTTTTTCCAAAAATCTAATGCGGCCACCGTTCCACATCTGCTCCCAGTCCAGCGCCACTCCACAAGCGATAGACTGAGCTGCCAGGTTGTCTCAAGGCAGCTGTATCATCGCTTTACACATGAACGAAAAGTCTACTCACAACAATGAGTATTTAAACCAAAAAAAATATATACTTTCATAAAATCCCAGAAGCAAACGTCAGAGTGGATTTCGCGGTCGGCAAGAGGCACAACCTCACAGACATTAGATAAAACAGTCAGCGCTGCGTTATCTGATTTCAGATGAGGGGCGGTGATGGGGGAGATGCGTGCTATAAATTAATTCGGGGTGGAGGTGATAATAATCAGCCTCGTTTTTTTTCTTTTTTCCCCTGGTTCACAATCCAGTGGTTCAGGCCAGAACACTGGGTGAGAAGCCTGGCCTTGACTCTGACACCTCCCGGTTTAGGAAAACCTACCACAGTGGCCGTCTGGGTGTGTAATGGGCATTTAGCTGAGTAAGCAGAGGGCCACTGATGCCCAGAGAGAGCCAGCGCCCAGAGGAGCTGGGAACATAATTTTTTGCGTCAAAAAATCGTCCGGTCAATCATGACACCGGGTCAAGCTGACGAATCAAGGGTTTTTAATTAATGCTTGCCCGGAAAACAAAATCCTTCTTAAAGACAAGTTTCCATTTTATATAAACCGTTCCCCAGGATATTGTTGTCCACAGCAAGGCTGGCATTTATTGCCCACGTCCAGTTGCCCTTGAGACGCCAGCGGTGAGCCGCCTTCTTGAACCGCTGTGGTCCATTTGGTGAAGGCACAGCCACAGTGCTCTTAGGGAGGGCGTTCTAGGATTTTGACTCATCGGCACTGAAGGAGCGGCAACATATTTCAAAGACGGGGTGGCGAGTGGCTTGCTGGGGGGGAGGGACTTGCGGGTGATGGTGTTCTCAAGTACCTGCTGTTCTTGACCTTCTAGGTGGTGGGGTCTCAGGTCTGGGAGATGCTGCCAAAGGAGCTTTGATGGCTCCCTTCAGCACATCCTGTAGAAGGTGCACTGGGGTAGCGAGGAGCAGGACAAACCATAAAAGTTTACAACACAGAAGGAGGCCACAAAGAATAAGAGGAGGAAGGGGATGTCAACCCAAACACAGGTCACATGTTAAAATATTTCTTTGTTTGTATAATATTAATAAATTCCCTCCATGTTGCCTGCGGTAAGCTGGTGGATATTTTCTATACACACAGAGATTCCCTACCCTCACTCCACAGAACCATCTAGTGGCAACAGCATGTAACTACACTATGACGACAGATGCAACAAAATTGAAGGCAGAATATTGGCACAGCAAGTTATGATTCAGTTCTGATAGGGTTAATATGACACAAAATAAATACATATGAGCAGCTTTATTGCTATATTGGTTTAGGGCTCTGATCCTGCCAGTAGTCTGAGGGTTAATAGCCTCTCATAAAGACCTCCTCAAGGTCACAACATAAATTTTATTTTCAAAATTAAATGCCAGCCCCAGCAAATCCCGTCGTTAAAAAAATATATAGTACTTAACTCCTAGTCAGGAGGCTGTAGGCCTGAGCCCTAGCACGGCCTTGCACTTGAGTTTGGCTGGCCTTAGTTGGCCTGATGTTATGGCTGGGCGGTGAGCTCTTAGCAAGATCGCAAAGTTGAGTCTGGATATGCCAAGCCACTCGGCCTATTTGATTTCATTCTTCCAGGATACTAATCCTTGGCTTTTGGAAGAGCACTGGTATAATTCACCTTACAAAAGGGCTGCCAACCTCATGCTTGACCTCAAACGTGCTCGTTTTCATGCACTCTCTCACCCCACCCTGCCCCCCCGCCACCCCCACCCCCACCATCCCCACCCCCGCCCCCACCACCGAGCCCATAGCCAGGAGCATCCGGAGGTGCATGGGGGAAGGCTCTTGAGGAACCCCAGTTACAGACTCTCCGCGAGAGAGAAAACTCCCAACCTAGCTTCAGGAACAGAAAACAAAAACATTCCGGCCAAGGCAGGGGTGTAAAACAAAGCCCAAACTGTACGTTTGACTTAAACGTAAAGACGATTAAAAAGGAAAATCTCTGCAGTTTACTCCATCTGCGTGTGGCTTCAGCTGGTAACTAGGCAAAAGACGTTGCCCGTTGGCACAGATTTAAAACAGTTAATCATCCGACTTTCATTACACTGTTAGGCCCTTTTTATTGAACGCCCAGCCTCCCACTCCGAGCCATGACGGTGCCTTACTGTGAGAGTTCTGCAGCTGGGTCACTGTGGCCATGAAGGGTTGCTGTGACATGTGACTCTGAGACTGCTGCATGATTGGCTGCTGATGCGGACTGTGAAGCTGCTGTGAAAACTGCACAGGTTGTAAAGCTGCCAGGCTGCCCGCTGTGACGCTGTTTATAACAGGGACGCTCTGCCCTTGGGATGTGCTTATACCTGAAAATGCAAAAGACAAAAACAAAAGGAAAACCAGAAAACAATATCAATATCCTCAGCCGGAGCTTTTTAATAAAGAACTTGTCCACGTTAATTTTACACAATTATGAGGCGCTTAAAGGGGACCTGTAAAGCAATTCCCCCCATTGTCCATCTATTCAAAAGAAGTCAGCAAAAGCTGTTAGAAAGTGCTGCACAAGGGCACAGGACACGGCACCGTAGTGGTAATACTTTTTGGGGAGGCAAGGCAGAGGCCTAGACAGCTTTTTGTGAGCTCAAATCCCGCAAGTGGTGTTAGTGGTTTGGAATCAACTGTCTAAATAAAAGACGGGTCCCCCTTATCACTCGAATGAAGCAGGGTGATGTTTGCGGCGGGGGGGTGGGGGGGGGGGGGAGGGCGGCCTAGTGGTAATGCTGATGGAGCCTAGTAACCCCGAAGCCTGGACAAGAACTCCACGAGAGTTCTTCAAATCGTACCATGACAGGGTGGGAGATTTTAAGTAGAAAGTTCTCCCACAAGACCCCACCTTTAAGTGATAGTGTACTGACTGAGGATCGGGGTTGGGGGAAGTACGGAGTGAGGCGTCTCACGGTCTGGTGCTGAAGTGGATACTGTTTCTAATTTTCCTAAGGTCCCCTGGTTCAGATGCTCAGTGCAGATTCACAGCTGGCACAGGATTAGAAGAGACCATGGACTTGGAAAGCCAACTGAGAACTTACAGAATGAGTTGGACAGGTAATTAAAGGATACAGGTTCGAACTAACAAAAGATCATTTGGGATAGATATCAGTAAGTTCAAATAGTGATTAAGGTAATAGGCTTCATAAGGAGCAGGAGCAGGATTAGGCCATTCAGCCCCTCCAGCCTGTTCCGCCATTTAACAAGTTCATGGCTGATGTGGCCATAGCCTCACCTCCTCTTTCTTGACTGATTCCCATAATCCTTAACTCCCTTATAGTTCAAGTCCAGAATGAAAAAACAGTAAAAACTGAGCAATAAGAATACTGGTCCGAAATGTTTTTCCTATTGGGAAAACTTTAGGTTGAGTAAATCATGGAATCATTTGGTTAACAATTGGACACTGCAATGTGCATTTCATTGGGCGGATGGATTGTGGAAGGTTGATTGGTCTCTGTGATACCCCTCATACTTACACCGTCAGTATTCAAAGATGTTCTTGGGATGTAGACAATGCTGTCAACACTTCACTTTCTGTCACCCCTAATTGCTCTCTGAGTAGTTTACTGAGCTATTAAGAGTCAGTCGTGAAGTGCAGACTACAGTGTCTAGCAGGTCAGATCTGTTAAGGTGAACAGATTCTCTTCTCTGAAGGACAATTAGTGAACCAAGAGATAAAAACAAAAAACTAAAACCAGTTGGGTTTGGAATGAGAATCCAGCAACTCTTATGGTCATAACTGAGGAGGGAGTTTCTGCTTTACTTGGGAGTCAGATTGAGCCTTGGCTCTTCATTAATGCTACAACTTCCTGGTGCTGGTGTGAAGCAAGGCCATTTTGTACCAACACTAAGGATCTAGTGCAAATGCAGCCAAAATCATTCTTAACTCATTGTTTTTCGTTCTTCCACATAGTACATTTTTAATAAAATTAAATTGATTTTTCTGGTTGATTTTCTTATCTCTTCTATGATGGGATATTAAGATAGACAAGGGTCCTGGTTCAGAGTCTTGCTCCACGGGAATGCAGCTCAGGGAATCAGGGCTGTCGAGCTCCATGTTCATGCCAAGCAAATCCCACACTGGCATTGCAAATCCCACACTGGCATTGCAAATCCCACACTGGCATTGCAAATCCCACACTGGCATGCAAATCCCACACTGGCATTGCAAATCCCACACTGGCATTGCAAATCCCACACTGGCATTGCAAATCCCACACTGGC